>NC_045452.1:25501716-25527861 GCF_002776525.5 Piliocolobus tephrosceles | reverse complement strand
TTTTTTTTTTTTTTGGTCACCCAGGCTGGGGAGGACCGAGAAAGCTCTCCCTGAGCTGGTGATACCTGTATCTTAAGAATGTGCTTGCTGTAGCACCCAGCAAATATTCCTGGGAGTTTTGCTTCCAGTTTGGCTAAGTAAGCTTCTACTGGACCAGCCCTCCCAGAGATACCAAGTATAAACACTGGACTATGTTAAGTAAGTCAGTAAATCAGTAATTTATTAAATAACCAAATGCCTGAAGGTCCCGGAAAATGAAACTAGACTAGGCAAGAACATTCAGGAGGGTGTCAACTCTTAAAGAGGGGAATAGCATGAGTGAGTTCCCATTTTCTACAGCTGTTCACCTGAGGAAACTAATAGCCTTTCTGGCTTGAAGAACCAGAGGGAAGAGGTCTGGGTAACTAATGCTACCTGAAAGTAAAGATGGGGATGGAGAAAGGGGGCATTTTGAAAAGGAGAGAGCCAGAGAGAGTAGATGCTCCTGCTTTTGCATATAGATTCTTCCTCAATCTCTGGCTGACTCTAAACCACACATCAGCAGAGCAGATTGCAAGTAACCTAGCTAAGGATACAAGAACTGAACTGAAATTTAAGCTACAGCCCAACACACTCAAACTTTTTCAGTTTGATTCCAACCAAGCCTACTGCCTGCTCAAACACATGAAACAAATATATAGATTTATATAAAATACATAGATATATAGATTTGTAACATATGTAGACATAAAAAAATGTCACTCTTTGGAGAACTACAACAGAATCCACAGGCCCCACACCATAACCTCCACGATGTCCAGGGTACCCCAAATTATTCAACTTTGGAGAAACAGAAAAAATGTGATCTTTCTCAAAAGACTCTAAGATTACCAGATGTTAGAATTAACACTCAAAGACTTTAAAGTAACCATTATAAAAATGCTCAGTGATACAAAGGAAAATATAACGAATGAAAATATATGAAATCTCAGCAAAGAAATAGAAATTATAAGAAGAACCACATGGAAATTCTGGAACTGAAAAATAAGATATCTGAAACAAAAAATTCACCAGATAGCTCAACCACAGAATGAAGATGACAGAAGTCAGTGAGCCTAAGGATAGATTAATAGTTATACAAACTGAAGAGGAGAGAGAAAAGCTTTTTAAAAAGAGAGAGAAAGAGAGAATAGTGTTTCACAATCATATGAGCAATATCAAAAGGTCTAACATAGGTGTAATTGGAATCACAAAAGGAAAAAAGACAGGGGTTAGGGAAGAGGACATATGTGAAGAAATAATGGCTAAAATTTGCCAATTTTGGTGAAAGGCCCTAATATAGATTCCAGAAGCTCAGAAAACCCCAAGTAGGATATTACAAAGAAAATAACAGACAAACTGCTGAAAAGCAAAATCAAAGAGAGAAATCTTAAAAACAGCATGAGAAAAATGACACATTACAAACAGGAAAACAACATTTTAAATTACCATTGGCCTTGCACCAGAAACAATGGAGGAGGTGAGAAGATAGTGGAACAGTAACATATGGGAAGGAAAAAAGCAAAAGCAAAACCAAACGTATACCTCCCAACCCAGAATTTTATACCCAGCCAAAGTCTCCTTCAAGAATGAAGGTGATTGTTTCAAATTGAATAAAACAGAAGCTAAGATAATTCATTGCAAGTAGATCTTCGCTACAAGCAAGGCTAAAGGAATTTCTCAGGATGAAGGAGTTTGATACTAGGAAGACTTGGCTGTCCACAACAGAACAAAGAACATTAGAAATGGCAAATTGCTGATTAAATATAGAAGGCTATTATTTTTCTTCATTTAAAAACCACATAGGAATATTCAAAGCAAAAATCATGGCATTGTCTTGTGGGATTTATAACATATGTAGATGTGAAACAGATGTCAACTATACCATAAGAACAGGGTGCAGGACAATCCTAGCACTTTGGGAGGCTGAGGTGGGCAGATCACTTGAGGTCAGGAGTTCAAGACCAGCCTGATCAACATGGAGAAACCCTGTCTCTACTAAAAATACAAAATTAGCCGAGCATGGTGGTACACGGCACATGTCTGTAATCCCAGCTACTCGGAAGGCTGAGGCAGGAGAATCACTTGAACCCAGCAGGTGGAGGTTGTGGTGAGCCAAGATTGCGCCACTGCACTCCAGCCTGGGCAGCAACAGTGAAACTCCATCTGAAAAACAACAACAACAAAAAAAAAAAACAGGGTGCAGGAGACCTCTATGAAGTTGCAAGGTTTCTACAGTCTATGTGAAGTGGCATAACATTAAGTCTAAACAGACTGTGAAAAGTTGAGAATATGTAGTGTAATCACATAGAAACCGCCAAAAAAGTGCTGCAAAGAGACGTAGCAAACAAGTGTCACAGACAGAAACTGGTGGCTGCTTCTCTCACAGAATGTTGTGCAGGGGCTGCGTTTAGAAAAGGCTGAGTCCTCACTTTCATCATCGGGCACGTTCTCAGGGTGGAGAGGGCCCAGCAACAGTTCCCTGAAATGTTGTGGCCTCCTGGGGAAGAGTCGGTTCTACAATCTAAGGGACGCCCCAGGGGCGGCAGGAGTGACGACTCTCTGGTGAGTCAACACATGCCAGACCATAGTTTGTCAGTCTTTGAGCAACTTTCTTAGGAGAATGCCTCCTAGAAAAGACCAAAGGAAATGACTTGAATGGTTAAACATTTAAATCTGTTTTATAAACCTTGCTGGTGCGCCTTCCTTCGTATTGTATGTTGCCTCCAAGGGTCATGATAAATCTGGTTGATTTGCTACTGTGTTCATCTTAGAAATGAAAGTGGTGCAAGGGGAGCCTCGGAAGACGCATTGGAGGCCTTTGCATCTGGGGCCTGCCCTGAGCCTCTTCTGGGAATAGCACTTGCAGCGTTTGTGTTCTCTGCGGTGCTCCGCACCCCTGGGGATTACGGTCCTGCGACTGCTGGACAGGCTGCTGAGGGCCTGGGGGATGGTACGAATCTCCCTGGCACCTCACAGCCCTCCAGGCTGGGGAACATTTGCCTGCAGACATTTCCTTATGATCCAGTACATATGGTTTTGTGAAAGAACTGAGCAAGAAGAATTTGCCATGAATAATTCATGTGCAATTGTTTTCAAAATATTAAGTTTTTTTCAAAGCAAGCAACCAATCAGAGGTTCACCGTGGCTGTGGGTACTTCTGTGGGGGCCACGGCTTTCTACCTGAACACCAGGGCTATCCTGTGCTGGGACAGGCAGAGCTAGGCCAGGGACCATGTGCAGATGGCACAGAACTGTCAGCATTCCTAGTCACATGCTTCCTGCCCAATTCCACAGGCAGGCCCTGGTGATAGCCTTGTACTCCTGCGTTGCCACTCCCCTGAATCCCCCTGGGCAGCACTGCAACGCCTCCATCCCTTCCCTTTTCTCTCAGCTTCCAGCCCTGCACCAGCCACATCACGGCCTGTGTACCTCCACGCACAGGAAGCCGAGGCCAGGCTTGACTGATTGGACCAGCAAAGATACAATGCGCCACTTTCACGATCAGACTGTTATTTACATAGACAGCGAAAGGGAGAATAAGCCACAAGGGCCAGCTCTCTGGTCCTCTTCCCAAATATCAAAAAGGATGACACCTAAACGAAAGAAGCTGATGACTGCACCACAAGGTGTGGAGTGCCCTGTTGCCGAGAGCCACATCCAGACTGCAGCCAAGAGGCTTCCTTCTGCAGCTTTAGTGTAAGGGGCCGGGGCAGAAAGCCCCTCACCCTGTCAGAATCTGGAGGCAGGAGAAACTGTCTCCTGACAGCCTTCCTGGGGAGATAGGGAGGCAGGTGGGAGGTGGGCTCTGGCCAGCTCCTTAGAGGCCTCCTGTCCTTTCAGGCTCCACCAAGGCTCAGGCTGGTCTTTGCCTATGTGGCTTCTTTGGATACGTGGAGGACACCAGGGCTCCATGGCGGAGCTTCTCGCTCCCACTGGGCCATTTCCTGTCCATTTTCATCTCTTCTCTTCTTTGTCCAGGCTCCTGTGACCTTACAGTAGATCTCATCACAGTGGTTAATAAGAACCGGGTTTGAGGCCGGGCGTGGTGGCTCATACATCAGCACTTTGGGAGGCCGAGGCAGGTGGATCACCTGAGGTCAGGAGTTTGAGACCAGCCTGGCCAACGTGGTGAAACGCCGTCTCTACTAAAAATACAAAAATTAGCTGGGTGTGGTGGCATGTGCCTGTAATCCCAGCTACTTGGGAAGCTGAGGCAGGAGGATCACTTGAGCCGGAGAGGTAAAGGTTACAGTGTACCTAGGTAGCACCATTGCACTCCAGCCTGGGTGACAGAGCAAGACTCTGTCTCAAAAGGAAAAAAAAAAAAAAAAAAAAAAAGAAGAAGAAGAAGAAGAAGAAGAAGAAAAGAAGAATTGGATTTGAACCCCAGGTTTGTCGCTTCCTATTCATGTGTTTAAGAAAAGTGACCCAAACTCCCTAAGACTCAGTTTCCATGGCGTTAAAATGAGGTTAGAAAGAGTGCCTTTCTCGAGGCTTCTGCTGAGGATTAAATGAGATCCGCGTGGAGCCTGTACAGAGCCCCGCACCGTGCCTGTTATACACGGGCACTAAGAGGTGCTGCTCAATGACCATGATGAGGGCAACACTGCCTCACCTGGTCCCTCTGTTCCCTCCCCAGCCGCCTCTTCCGCTGAATTCAGTGAGTGCCACTGCACTCCTCCACCTGGAACTTACTCTGACTTCCGGTGATGTCTGCTGACTTTGTTGACGATAACCTGTGTATTCCTCACCACCCAACACACACTTTCTTCACAACCCATCAGCAAACCCAGTTCTCCTAGAAAGCATTCCATCCCCTGTTGCCGGTGGGGTTGGTCATCCTGGACATCTTTGACCTCTTGGTCCATAGATACATTTAGAACTGTGATTCCGTGTTCTTTCTTGGAGGGAAACCCGTGCTTTCCCATTTGGATTGTGAATACTCTGAGATCAGCAGAGGTGGTGCCTTCCATCTACCTGTATCCACCCAGCACCCCTTCTGTGGGTGGCTCACATTTGCGCAGGCAGCTCTGTCTGGGTTTTTGGCCAAAGGGCATCATCTTTTCTGTAATTCCTAGGGAGATGTCATCGAGACTTCAGTATTTGCAAGGCAGAGAAGAGTATTTTCTTGGGTGCTCCCTCTGCCCCCAATAAACCCAAAACTGAAACAGTAGGTCATGTGTTTTGGAGGGAAGGAATCAGGAATAACTTTCTGTGAGTGGACTAGCATATGGAGAAGAAAAAAAAGCGTTCATGGATGCCCCCCCATTAAAAAAAAAAACAGCCGCTTTTCATGTAAACTGGGATCATAATGAAACTTGAATGAAAACTTCAGTTTTCCTTCTTCAAACTACCTTGCTTGCTTTATTTTGTTTTCTTGAATATATGTGAACATAAACCTGACGTATGAGACTCTAAAGCCACGGCAGTAACAAGTGTGGCTTTGGGTATCTTGGACGGCACAGCTTGGAAAAGTCTGCAGTAGCGCCTGTGGGCCCAAGTACCATGCCGACTGCACCACTTGTCCCTTTGTTCACTTACTCACCCAACAAACACAAGCCTTGTGCAAGGCCCAGGGACACAGCAGACTCGGTCCTACCCTCTGGCAGCCTGTGGGTGGGGTCAGGTAAGTAACCATTATGGGCCGTGCTGTGAGCTGGCGCAGGGGCAGGAGGTGCTCGGGGAGTAGTGACCCGCAGAACCACCTAACACCTCTCCACCCTCCCCTCTCTCCCTCGTCAGGTACTGGAAGACACTGGGATGCCCATGGACGATGAGCAGTATGCCCTGCTGACCACTAAAATAGGCTTTGAGAAGGAAGGGATGAGCTATCTTGATTTTGCGGCAGGATTTGAAGGTAGCTAACAGCCAGGTCCATACCCTGTGGGATGCGTCCTGGGTGACATCGCACATCTTTGGTAACAGTGCCACCAGGTCACTTGGGTTGAAGTAGTGTAAGCTGTGATGTTGAAACGAGGTGTCTTCCGGGGCTGCAAACAACCGTTTTTGTTTAATTTTATCTGACCATGTTTAGAACTGTGAGTGCAGAACTGTGCCTGAAAGAGTCTTCTACAAACTCAGAGCACGAATGGTTCAGAAAGTTTGTGCCCCAAAGCCTGTTACTTGAATCATACCTCACGGCCTTTAAGATTTTCCCCTAATGTAGTTGCTGGTTATCTGTAATAAACAATACCGCATACAGGCAAAACAAATATTACTCCTCCCTGTGGACAGAGAATGATGCAGAGGCTCTAGAAGGCCACCCAGCCACGCCGCCAGCCTCACCCTCCACCATTTGTTAGGAACCCATCTTTGTGCCGTATGCTGGAGCCGCCTCTCCACTCACTGATGCTGCTTTCTCACACACCAAAGATATTTTGGTAGACAGACAAGCCCTCTAGAGAAGCTGCAGAAATCACACAGATATCTCAGTGGAATACTCTTCTCTTTTGCTGCAAATACCCTGCAGGCTGGCCAGGCAGAATGCAGGAGCCCCGCGCATTTTCCGTTTTCCCGGCCTTGGGTCTGCAGGTGACCGTGTAAGGTGGTGAGTTTCCCAGAGACTCAGGCTGGATCCTCACCCAGGTCCCCCAGCCTTGCCAGACTGTCATTTGCCACCCTTAAACAGAGAAGTCTCACACCCCTGAAAAATGGCATCATGAGAAGCCGCAGCATTTTAGAATTTCAGCACTGTCCCTGGGTAGGTGTTTTGATATTTTTAAAGGAAAATAAGAAGGAGAAGGAACTCACCTGTATTTAAGTGACTGCGTCCCACCTGCCAGGTGCATTCATTTTTCAGGTGAAGAAATTGGGGCCCAGGGCACGTAGTGCTGGCAAAGCTGTCACAGCTGTAACTGGACTATGTCTCCATCACCTGCTCCCGGCTTCCTGGCTGCCCGTGTCCTCCTCTTACTTCCTACTCCTCCTCTCCCTGCCTGTCTCCCCCCTGCCCCTCTAAGCTGCTTTCTCACACGTGAAGAATTCTAGCATGGTGGGGAGTGAGGCCCTGTGTGGCCCCTGCTAGGGGCCGGGGGATGTGGCAGCGGGGTCAGGCGGTGGGGTGGGGGTGTTATCTGCCAGGCAGTAAGGAGCCGGAGGGAGGCCACTTGCAGCCTCTGCAGTGAGGCAGATGAGGCAGAAGCCAGGCTCAAGAGGGGCAGAGGATGCCCATGAGCTTGGGGTACCGTCTCCCCCATCCATCTGCCCACCACACCAGGGGGAGGGCGCAGGAGCAACAGGTGCAGAGAACCACATCTGGAACCAAGTTCCTGGTATGTAGCCTGGCTTTGACACAAGGTCACACTCAGATGACCCCAGCCAAATGGAAACAGGGTAGACATGGAAGGTTGTTTGTTTGTTTTTGTTTCTGTTTTTGTTTTTTTGAGACAGAGTCTCACTCTGTCACCAGGCTACAGAGTCTCACTCTGTCACCAGGTTGGAGTGCAGTGGCATGATCTCAGCTCACTGCAACCTCGGCCTCCTGGGTTCAAGCGATTCTCCTGCCTCAGCCTCCCGAATAGCTGGGGCTACAGGCGTGCACCACCATGCCCAGCTAATTTTTGTATCTTTAGTAGAGACGGGGTTTCACCATGTTGGCCAGGATGGTGTCGATCTCTTGACCTCATGATCTGCCCACCTTGGCCTCCCAAAGTGTTGGGATTACAAGCGTGAGCCACTGCGCCTAGCCGACATGGAGTTTTTAAGGAGAGGTTACACTTCCTTCCTTAATTTTAGGGGAGAGAGAGGGCATAGGTAGTAGGGAACCAACTGGGTCTTAGTATCAGAGGACCTGAATTCAGCTGTGCTGTCCACGAGCTCCACCTCCCAGGCGAGCTGGGGACCCCCAAGCCTCACCGCCCTGTAGGTAAAGTGCATGGGATGATAGGTTTTCTTATGTGTAAACAAACATGAGGACCTTCTCCTGAGCATTGCTGGAAGGACCAAGAAACAGATGAAGGCCTCAGCATGTTACTTAACAGATACATGGTCAGGAAATAGCTGCTGAACTGATGAATGTTGAATGAATTCTATATTCTTGTCTTTAGGACATGATTCCAGGAAACAAAAAAGAGGCAGAAATTCTCATTCTCCTCGTCTGGGAATTGGGAGATGAACAAGAGACACAGGACAAGTAAACATGCCAGGGTGCCAAGTGTGGTCCGTGAGGGTGAAAGGAGGCCCCACAGTCTGGAGTACGGTTCCTCCTGGAAGAGGAGGAAAGTGTCTGAGAATTGAAGGAAAAGAAACTAGATAGTAAGAAGGTCAATGCTGTGTTCAACTCACAGGAGGATACTGTATGGGGCTTTAACAGGATTTGGGACAGGCAGAGATAAAACGTTGGTGTAGAAATGAAGCTGGTGGGCCGGGCACGGTGACTCACACCTGTAATCCCAGCACTTTGGGAGGCTGAGGCAGGCGGGTCACCTGAAGTCAGGAGTTTTAGATCAGCCTGGCCAACATGGTGAAACCCTGTCTGAACTGAAAGTACAAAAATTAGCCAGGCCCGATGGCAGATGCCTATAATCCCAGCTACTCAGGAGGCTGAGGCAGGAGAATCTCTTGAACCCAGTAAGCAGAGGTTGCAGTGAGCTGAGATTGCACCACTGTACTCCAGCCTGGGCAACAACAACAAGACTGTCTCAAAAAAAAAAAAAAAAAAGAATGAAGCTGATGGGCCCTAGTGGAAACCCTGATCTTTGTCACTGTTCCAGATCCTCCAATGAGAGGGCCGGAAACCACTCCACCGCAGCCTCCAACTCCTTCGAAAAGTTACGTGAACAGCCACTTCATCACCGCAGAAGAATGCCTGAAGCTTTTCCCCAGGAGGTTGAAGGAGTCATTCCGGGTAAACTGTGACTGTCTGGCACGGGGCTTCTCTAGGCTTCCCCTGCTCCCAACCATGCAGCCCAAGTGGGTGTGAGTCCTGGTGCAGGTCATGTCCCGGTCAGCCTGAGGGACACAGAACATTTCCCTCTGCAGACCCAGCATTGGTCAGAGAGAGGTGTGTGGGGAGGAAGGGGCTTCTTCCCTCCCTGAGGGACCCCTAGGGACGCTTTGCTGGCAGAAGGCTAAGGAGACCCTTTTCACAAGAGGCGGGTGTTTGTGGGGAAGAAGCATGACAACCCATGGTACAGTGACTTTGAAACCCATTCATCCATTCCCTCATTGATTCCCTCATCCATTCACCCACCAAACAAGTGTTATACACTTACTATGTGCTAGAATCTGTGCTAAATGCTGTGGATGAAAGCTACCAGCCCCGCCCCAGGGAGCTCCGTCTAATCCCAGACACAGATGGTAAACAGACAAGTCATATTCATAGTAACTGGCTGTCGTCGAAGGAACTGGAGCATCCTCTGGGGACACAGGGAAAAGAGCCCTTTAAGGAAGATTCCCTGGAGGAGGTGGCCCCCACACTGAATCGTAAGACCTAAGCATGGGCTGGCTAGGAAAGGAGGGAGCAAGCCTTAGATGAGGCAGCCTGAGCCAGGCCAGGACAGACAAGGCATGGGCTCTAGGGAAAAGCACACAGCTTGTCATGGTGGAGGTGTGTATGGTGCATGCAAGTTGTAACAGACAAAACAGAAGTAGACAGCAGCCGTTCAAACATAGAGGCCAGTACAGGATGATCTGAGCTCTTTTTGTGAGGAGAAGTAAAAGAGGGTGAATAAAGTTAGGGAGATCAATTCAATAAGCCGAACCTCGAGACAGGGCCAAGGGTACCGGGGAGTTAGACTGCGTCCTCACCCCATGGATGGAGGGAGCCCATCCGGAGGGAGCACATCTGGAGGCGGAATGGAGATGGGTGAAATCCAGAAGGGAAGGGGCGGGCGAGACACTGGGTATCAGAGCAGCCTCGGGGGCTGTGGGGAGGGCAGCACCCCATTTCCTGTGCTCTGAGGCATCCTCCCCAGACTGATCACCCCTGGAGATTCATTTTGGTTACCAGGCTCCCATTTCAGCATGCGTGCATTTATGATGGCAGCCCAGCTCAGACTCTGAACATTCTATCCAGTTTTCAGAGCGTGCATTCTGATTTTTGGTTTGAGCAAATATGATCTCCATATGCATACATGGAGAAGGATTGGTCCTTATGATCTCATCCAGGCTAATGGCCGGCCAAGAGAAGTACTCTGGGAACCAGTGGGCTGTGGGCTCCAGCGTGGAAGAGGAAGAGGTCATTTAGGTGGGGATTGCCTGGTCCTCCAAAGGAAAGCCAGGCTGGGTGGGAAGCAGTGGCCACTGCAGGGAGAGAGGGCAGAGGGTAGGCAAAGGCTCCAGGAGCAGACACCCCTCTGTGCTGGCTGGCAGGGCCCCCATGGGCACCCTAACTGCAGAGGTCTGGCAGCTGCCTCACTGCACTTCGCCCATTGCATTGCAGGCCCCCATGCTGTCCCCTCTCTCAGGCTGTCTCCTCTCTCCCTCGCATACTCCTCGTGTCTCCCAGTGGGGGCCATGGGAAGCCCAGCTCCATGCCGCGCCGTTGCTTTCCTATCTTTACGAGCAGTGAAGCTTGGCTACAGCGAATGTATATCCTGTGTTTTCCAAAATGATCTTTATTTTAGATAATTAAATAATGAATTCATTCAACAGTCCATCACCAACACCCACTCTGTCCCACTAGAGAATTTGTAAGCTAGTGAGTGAAACAGAGGAGTGAACCCCTAATTGCCAGTTTTTATGCGAGACAGGCTGGATGTGGGTTATGTCTGGGGCTCATGAGGACTTGGCTTGTGTCCTTGCAGGTGTATGCAAAGTGAACAAAGCATGGGTCTCAATTTTTAAATGGGACGGTACAGTCACTGTTTTTAAATTTTTTTGGTAGAGATGAAGTCTTGCCATGTTGCCCAGGCTGGTCTCAAACTCCTGGGCTCCAGTGATCCTCCCACCTCAGCCTCCCAAAGTGCTGGGATTACAGGTGTGAGCCACGGTCCCTGGCTTCATATATCTTTTAGAAACAAAAAGGATAAACCTATCAATCCACAAATAGGGTCACAGTACACTCAGTTCTCTGCAACTTCACTTTCCACTTCACAATTCACCTTGGACCCCTGGTCCACGAAGGACGGTCTCATCCATGTGCATCTCTGACCAGAGCACCCACTGTGCTATCAGGATCTGCCCTGCTCCCTCCTGGCCTGCCCACAGGATCTCCCACCTCCCCACCCTTTCCTGCCTCTCAGCCTTCGCATATTCTGTTCCTTTGCTTGGATGGCACCTCCCCTTTGATCAGCGAACTCCTCCCCAAGCTTCTGGTCCTTCTCGAGCTCTTCACATCAGCTGAGAGGTCGGCCACTGCACATTCCCCTCTCTCCTCACGTCCCTCCCAGCACGCAGCCCACAGGCTGCTGCAGCTAGATTCAACAGTGAGCCCCGAGCCATCTCTACATCATCCACCACAGTAACCCAAGGGGCTGCCACAGTGCCTGCCACACTGCGCATGACCAGTTTGTATTTGCTGACTGAGCACACCACACCTGATAGCCAGGCAGCAAACTGGAGGACCACACACAGGGCCTCATGTATTCTGCCACCCGCAACCACCCTGTCAAATAGGTTTAGTGTTCCCTTGTTACAGCTGGAGACACTGAGGGTCAGAGACGGGGAGAAAGTGACCCAAAGCCACCTCTCTAGTACATGGTGCCGTCAGGAGCTGAAATAACACCAGCTCAATTCCAAAGCCTCTGTACTACCCACTAACACTGGGGAAGCTGAAGACTGAGATTTGAGGAATGATTAGTTTATAAACTTGTGAAGATTAGCCATGTATGATCTCATAGCATCTAGATTGTCCCTCGAGTCCAGAATCCAGGCTGGCCCCACACAGCCTTTACACCTGTGTCCCTGCAGTAATCACACTGGATTGCCATGATTTGCTTCCTGTCTTGCTTCCCTAGTAGACGGTGAGGACCTGGGTGTCAGGGGCCATGTTACAGTTATGGTGTCTCTGTACCCAGCAGAGTGCTCAGTGCCTGGGAAATGCTGCTCCTTCATGTCCAGAAACCCCCTCTCACAGACGTTGTGGTGAGCATGGCTCGGGGAGCTGGGGCTGCAACAGGGAACAGATCAGAGCCCAGCCTCGCGCTTATGTTCTAGGGGGAAGTGCAGTGGACACAGAAACCTCTACTAGGGCCAGGCGCGGTGGCTCAAGCCTGTAATCCCAGCACTTTGGGAGGCCGAGACCATCCTGGCTAACACGGTGAAACCCCGTCTCTACTAAAAAATAGAAAAAACTAGCCGGGCGAGGTGGCAGGCGCCTGTAGTCCCAGCTACTTGGGAGGCTGAGGCAGGAGAATGGCATGAACCTGGGAGGCGGAGCTTGCGGTGAGCTGAGATCCGGCCACTGTACTCCAGCCTGGGTGACAGAGCGAGACTCTGTCTCAAAAAAAAAAAAAAAAAAAAAAGAAAAGAAAAAAGAAACCTCTACTAGGTCAGGTGGTGACATGTGCCAAAGAGAAAAGTAGAGGATGGTGGGAGGCCACAAGCCTGTCAGGGCTGATGCCACTGTGCAGAAGAGTCAGGAAGTGCCTCTCTGAAGAGGGGACACTCGGACAGAGTCATGAGGGAGCCAGAGCCCTGCAGACACTGGAGAGGGCTCCCTGAAACACCCTGAAGCAGGCTTGGCCTGTTCAAAGAACAGCAAGGGGATGGGTTGGATGGGGGTGTAGACGGGTTTGGGGACCACAGCCAGGCCTCGGCCTTAGACTCTGAGTGAGATGGAGAGTCAAGGGGGTTGAGCAGAGGTGCCTCATGCGTGATGTCGGCTGTAAGGGATTGCTTGGGGATGATTGCACAGAGCAGAGGCCACGGAGCTGATGATGGCAGCTGGGAGCCGTCGCAAGGTTCCTGCAGGAGTCCAGCAGCTTTGGGTGGGGGCCGAGGCGGTGGGCCTGGGAGAAAGGGTCCAGTGCTAATGCACTCTGAAGGGAGAGCCAGCGGGATGTGTGGGCAGACTGGATGTGGGGGTGAGAGGAAGCCAGGGCTCAGAAGGGCTCCCAGGTTTGTGTCTGAGCAACTGGGAAGAAAGAGCTCCGCTTACTGGGACGGGAAGACTTGGGAGAAGCAGGGTGGGCACAGGGGGTGGATGTCAGGAGTTTGATTTGGGCCATGTTCAGTTTGACATCCCAGAGAAAATGCCCCCAAACCACTGGAGATGTGAGGCTGTGGGTAGGGGGTCTTGGGGCTGGCAGTGTCGAGGGAATCATCAAGAAACAGATGGGCCTGCACCCCGGGAGGCCCCCTCGGGCAGAGTTAGACATCAGCCTCCCTGCTACACTCTATTGTCTCCCAGAGGCAGGGGCGGCATCTTTTAAAGTGATTTCCACAGTATTCAGCATGGCAATTGCACATATTAGGTGCTGAATAATTTTTGGTGAATGAATACATGAGTGAATACAGAGAGAGCTTTCCACAAAATCCCTACACATTTGCATGAGACACTTGGGGTCACAGCAGGTCTTGCCTGATATCCTAAGTAACCTCTGTGGGAGAAGGCTGTCATAAGAGGGGACAAGAGCAATGCCGCCAGAACAGCCAGGTAACTCCCAGGTGAGGGGTTGCGTCAGGTGCCGATGGAACAAGGTGGGTTGGGGCCACATCAGCAACTTTTCAGGCCTGAGACCCGGGAAGCAGGTGCATGTAGGAAACAGGCATCAGCCCCGGGCAGAGCCTTGCACTTGCTCTATGATCTTAGGCAAATGGCAAACGCAATGAACAGCATTTTAGAGTGCCAAGAAAGCCAGTCTCATTCTAAGCGCTTTGCGTCATTAGCAAATTCACTCCTCACAAACATCCCAAGGAAGCAGGGACTATCATAGTCCCCATTCTACAGACGAGAAAACAGAAGCACCGCAAGGTTAACTATCTCACCCACGGTCGCATTGCTAGTAAGTGGCAGAGCTGGGGTTTGCGACTGAGCCACCTGCCTGCAGAGCGCATGCTCTATCATGCAGCAGGGTCTCTAGTCACGGGTTCCCTGGGAACCCTGAGCCTCTGTTTCCTCATCGGCAAAATAGGAATCCCTGTGCTCTCCAACCAGCGCGATGGGCTGAGCGGAAGTCCTTTGGACGTGGCAGGCTTGTGGATCCCAGACATGGCTGATCTCTGTCACGGCCATCGAAACAGAGGCCTGGCCTTCAGGTGGCTCCTTGCCTGAGATTCAGTGCGGTATTTGTTTGCCTGTAGACAGAAGCGGCCAAACATGATGAAAGTGATATAAAAAATTGCGAGCAGAAACCTCCAGCACTTTCTCCTTCCCTTCTTTCCTGGACTAGAAGTATAAGCTCCACAAACCGAGAGTGTAGAAGGGAAAGAAAAGCAGTCTGTTCCTTTCCCTGAACTCTTAGCATTCAAAGAGGATCGTTTATATCCCCTGGGTAACTGGAGAGCTTTATAATTTCTTGGGAAAAGCAAAGCATGGCGAGGATATTCCTGGAACAGCCGAGTCTCTAAAAGCAATAGTCAGGGCCCAGCCAAGCTGCCCCTCCCTGTGTGGAGATGAGGCCGTACACGTGGAGGTATGCATGTGTTGCCGTCCGGGGCTCACGGAGAAGGGCTTTGACTTGTGTGTTTTGTTTTTAGGACCCCTACTCTGCCTTCTTTAAAATAGACACTGACAGGGATGGCATAATCAACATGCATGACCTTCACAGATTGCTCCTGCACCTACTGTTTAATCTCAAAGATGACGAGTTTGAGCGCTTCCTTGGCCTTCTTGGCTTGAGACTTAGTGTCACTTTAAATTTTCGGGAATTTCGAAATTTGTGTGAGAAGAGATCACTGAAAACAGATGAAGCACCTCAAAGACTCATTAGGTAAGAAGGCAGCACGGTTCTGTGTCTTTGATATATGCCGGCCCGTGCCACTGTGATGTCCGGTATTTCCATGGTGTCCGCAAAGGATGCCAAGAATGGAGTGATTGGTTTTTTCTTTTTCTTGGTTCAGAAAAAGTCATACTAGGAATATGCATTCAGTGTAGAACAACCAGAAAATACAGCCCGGGTCTTACCACCTGTGAGCATCATTTTATATTTTGCTGGGTATCATTTCAGTCTTTTTTCATATGCATATACTTACATATGTGTGTGTGACATACTTATATAAATATATACATATATATGTGTGTGTCTTTTTTCATATGCATATACTTATATTCATATGTATATGAAAAAATATATATACACACATATATATACACACATACATACATATACTTATTTTTCTATGTATTAATCTGGGTTCAAAAATATATGCTTTTTGCTCAGTCCTTTAAAATTGACGCTTGGGAGACCTGTAAGCATAGCCTGTCCTCTGTCCAAGGCTGGGCCCGTCCTCTGCAGGGGCAGGCGGAGGGCTGTGCACAAACTCCACGCAGATAAATCTTTGTCAAGTGAACACAGTAGCCTTCTTCGGGAACTGATGCCTCCTACCTCCTCTTCACCTCCAGATGTTAATCTAGGTGATGGGTGTGAATTTGGGGAACACAGACCGTCTCGTAATAATTGACGGGCGCTGAGAAGCTATCTGTGCCAACTGCCTCAGGGGACGCAAGAACCTCCTCCAGACCCTCCCCGGGCAGTGCTGCCCCCTAGGCCCCTGCCCAGCCTCTGTGGCCTCACTCCCAGCCAGGAGAATCTCAGTGTCCAGCTGAGCTCCAACTCAGTGTTGTCTCCCAGGGAGCACGTACACTCCTTGAAGGCACAATGGGGCTACCATCCAACCCCATCCAACAGTGGCAGCAGGGGATCTCCTGTCCCCATTGGCTCCCTGCTGAGATCTGCTGAGAGCCGACATGCATGAATGAAGTAGCTAGTCAGCTCCTCCTTGACCAATTATTATTACACGAGTAATTGTGAAATGCTGTGTGCTATGCTAGTACTGAGGTGTGTCTTCTGATGTGACGATACAGCATCATAGTGACATTCACTATGCTGTTTTGCCCTTGAGGCAGTCACAGTCCCCAGGGGTTCTAGTCAGGTATTGCTTCTACCTAGGCAAGGGCAGCTCCCTGAGACTGGAGCCCCTGGAAGCCACAGCCACTGTGCCACACTGTTGTGACACTTGGCTAGGCTGCAGAAGGCCCTCTGATCTTGCACGCCGATTCTTCCCCCTGAATTCATAGGTTTTATTTTGTCTACGCTAAAATAAATAAATAAAAAAGCAAGCAAGAAAGAAAATGATGATAGCAAAAAGATCATCTAACACGTAAGTTGGACACCTGCTTCCAGTGGCTCAGATTCTCAGGAGCTTTAATATGAGACTTCATTGCCTCGCATTTAAACAAACAAACACAATTCTTCCCGAAAAAATTCTCTGGAGAAAGTTCATTTTCCATTCTCTGCAGAACGAACATGGAAAATTTCAACCACAAAGTGCAGTTTTCCCATTCAGATGACTCAACCTTATTATTTGTATGTATACACTCATTCATCAAATATTTACTAAGGGCCTAGTATATGCTAGACATTGTCACAGAACTAGATAGTACAACAATGAATAAGACCCAGATGCTCCTTTGGAGGGGCTCAGGGTCAAATATAAGACAGGTACAAAATAGAGGATGACTAAGTGCCACAGGAGCGGGAGGCACCTGCGAGTTGCTCAGGAAAAGGAGGGACATTTGAGCTGGATCTTGAAGTTTAAGTAAGAGTTTGCCAGGTGCAGGCTAGAGGAAGGGTCATTCCAGGCCAGGGAAGAACATTTGCGAGATCACAGAGGCAGGCGGGGGTGTTGAGCACATTCAGGAAATGGGGAGAGGATGCATGTGTGGGATCCACCTGCATGGTGGGCCTGGTTGGAGAGGAGGCCAGGAGGGCAGGAGGGTGGGCTGTGAAGGACATCACCTTCTATCAGTAGGCAGGGAAGGCCATATGCTATGGAGTGAGGGAGTCACACTCTGCTTTAGAAAGATCCTTCTGTGCCCCAGAGTGGAGTGTGGACACAAAGGAGGAGAGGCTGCAGCCCAGTGAGACCTGGCTTGGTCCCCGGGGTCTGGTGGACCCAAACCAAGGCACTGCTTCAGAAAGCTAAGCCCACCCTGGCCAGGCCCTGTGCCGTGCTTCCTGAAGACAGGTCCTTTAATACCCCAGCAGCCCTGAAAGAAGGTATTCCCAGCTGGCTTCACAGATGAAGGAGTGGGGACTCAGAGAACAGTTGAAGACGTGTCCACAAGGACACAGATAATGAGCAGTGGGGCAGGGATTTGAGCCCAGGAGCTTGTTGGGAGGGGCTGCCTCCTCTGCCTGGAAAGCCTGCCCTATTCCATCTCCACCACCACGCAGACCTGGATACCACCCCTTTCTAAGAGCCTTCCTGCCCTCTTGGTTGGGCCCCTCTGCTCTCTGGGTCTTCACTTTCCACCCACATCATAAAAACACAATACTTTGGAAAACGTTGAGAGTTCATAACCTTGCTGAAAAGAGGACACTATCTTGTTGGCTTCATAACTGCAAAACATTTTCATTTTAAGATATATAAATACCAAGTAGAATGATTGGTCCAATGACTTATTCCTTTTTTCTCTACTTCTTCGATTCCCTTCCAGTCCTTATTTAAAACACACTTGCCTTGACCATTTATCCACTTACAGCCTGCATGGAGTACATTTTGATGCACAAACATCCTAAAAGATGAAAGAAAATTCTCATGTGTCCTTTTAGCAAAATTAGATAGTCCATCGCCAAATACCGCATGATCAGCTCCTTCGTGTTGGATGACTAACTGAATGAAAATACCAAATTTCCTTTTTTATCCTTAGAAATATATCATTCAGTCATCAAGCGCTTTGGCTGATGTGATCAATGTCACCATCATCTTTGGAATCTAGAGTGCTGTTCTGTCTCTATATGCCTTTCTCTTCTGAATCATCTCATAATTGTGAAATCTCTTCCTATCTCAGATTTTCTTCCCTTAGCCATTTGGGCATAAAGAAGGAATTCTGAATTTCCAGCTGCATTCAGTGAAATCTAATACAACACCCCAAGCATGGTGTCATTGTCTTCTTTTATCCACTCTTGAGAAATACTGTAGAACTTTGGGCACTGCAGCAAGAACACTGAAGGGTGATGTCCTAGTGGTGGTTCATTTCAACAGGTGATTCTATCATTTTGGTTTTGTTGTTCTCTCTCTCTCTGTCTCTCTTTTTAGCAAAGCTGGGAACAGTTGAAGAGTAATAATGAAATATTTAGGATAATGTAGTATATTATTTAGGTTAGATATAGTAAGATTAAAAGCAGCATCACTAAGACCACATAACTTGTCATAGATATATACAAGGGTTTAATGGATTCAGATGATAATTGCAAAATAGAATGAATTGTTTGTTTGTTTTGAGACAGAGTTTTGCTCTTGTCACCCAGGCTGGAGTGCAATGGCGCCATCTCGGCTTACTGCAACCTCCACCTCCTAGGTTTAAGCGATTCTCCTGCCTCAGCCTCCCGAGTAGCTGGAACTACAGGTGCACACCACCACGCCCGGCTAATTTTTTGTATTTTTAGTAGA
Source organism: Piliocolobus tephrosceles (assembly GCF_002776525.5). NCBI lineage: Eukaryota > Metazoa > Chordata > Mammalia > Primates > Cercopithecidae > Piliocolobus > Piliocolobus tephrosceles. Next base: position 25,509,342 of record NC_045452.1, on the reverse strand, counting down.
GATGGGGTTTCACCATGTTGGCCAGGCTGGTCTCAAACTCCTGACCTCAGGTGGTCTACCTGCCTTGGCCTCCCAGAGTGCTGGAATTACAGGCATGAGTGACTACACCTGGCCAAAATGAGCTTTATTTTATTAAAAAAAATAATAATAATAAATTAAATAAGTGATTTATTTTGGAAGACATCTAAGAATAATAAAAGTCATGAATGCCAATCCTGATTTTGGTAACATGGCACTGTTAACCTCATAAAATGACTTGGGAATATTCCTTTCTCTTCCATTTTCTATATTGTGTAGAATTGTTATTCTTTCTTAGATATTTGATTGAATTAACTAGTGAAGTCATCAAGTCCTGGAATGTCCTTTGCTGGAAGGTTTGTAACTATAAATCCAGTTAATTTAATAGTTATTGGATTATTCAGAGTTTCTGTTTCGTCTCAAGTGAGTTTTGCTAATTTGCATCTTTCAAGATGTTGGTCATCAGAGTTGTCAAATTCATGGAATTAATATGGTTCATAATGTTCTTTTATTGTTTTTTAAGTATCTGTGAAGTATTTAGTGAGATTCCTTATTTCATTTATGACTTTCATAGTTGATCTCTTTTCTCCTTTCTTCTTCAGCTCAGCTAAGTCTTCTCACTTTCATAGATCTTTTAAAAGAACTAGCTTTTGTTTTATTGATTTTTCTCTATTTTTCTGATTTCAATTTTATTGATTTTTGGTCTTTATTATTTCCTTCTTTCTGCTTGTTTTGGATTCAGTTTCTGTTTTATATTTCTTAAATTGGAAACCCATAGTTTTTATTTGAGTCCTTTTTTCTCTCATATAAGCCATTAATGTAATGCATTTCCCTGTAGGCACTGATGTAGCTGCATTTCACAAATTTGGATATGTTGTAGTTTTTATTTCTATTCATTTCAAATTATTTTCTAATTTCCCTTAAGACGTCCTTTTGGATCCATGGATTGTTTAGAAGTGTGTTGTTTAATTTCAAAATATTTGCATAGTGTTCAGGCCAGGTGTGGTGGCTCACGCCTGTAATCCCAGCACTTTGGGAGGCTGAGGTGGGCGGATCCCTAATGATCAGGAGTTCAAGACCAGTCTAGTCAGCATGGCAGAACCCCGTCTCTACTAAAGAGATGATAAATAAATAAATAAGCCAGCCAGGCGTGGTGGTGGGTGCCTATAATTTCAGCTACTCGGGAGGCTGAGACAGAAGAATTGCTTGAACCTGGGAGGTGGAGGTTGCAGTGAGCTGAGGTTACACCACTGCACTCCAGCCTGGGTGACAGAGTGAGACTCTGTCTCAAAAAAAAAAAAAAAAAAAAAAAAAAAAAAAAAAAATTGCATAGTGTTTAAATATTGTTCTGTTATTGATTATAATTTAATTCTGTTGTGGTCGGAGAACATATCTTGTGTGATATTAATTCTTTTTAATTAGTTAAGGTTTGTTTTATGACCCTGGATATGGTCTGTCTTGGTAAATATTCTGTGTGTACTTGAAAATAATGTGTATTCTGGTGCTGTTGGGTGGAGTGTTCTGTAAAAGTCAGATCAAGTTGGTTATTAGTGTTGTTCAGGTCTTCTATATTCTTGATTATTTTCTGTCTCCTTATTCTATCAATTACTAAGAGAGGAGTGTTGAAGTCTCCAGCAATACTTTTGAGTTTGTACTATTTCTTTTTCTAGTACTATTAATTTATGCTTCATGTATTTTAAACTCTGAGAAAAGAATGTGTATTATAATCTCCTAGGTATTTACCACTTCTATTGCTATTCTTCTCTTTCTGAAGTTCTAAGTTTCTCTCAGCTATCATTCTTCTTCCCCTGAAAAACTTCCTATATGACATCTTGTAGAGCAGGTCTGTTGGAGACAAATTGTCTTAGTTTTGTTCAATTTATAATATCTTTATTTACTCTTTATTCTTGGAAGATATTTTTGCTAGATACAGAGTTTGGGGTTGACAATTCTTTTGTTCCAGCACTTTAAAAACGTTGTTCCATGGTCTTATGGCCTCCATAATCTGTGGCAAGAAGTATTCAAGTATTCCATTTTCTCATATTTAATATGCCATTTTTCCCAGGCTTCTTTTCTTTTCTTTTCTACTCTTTTTTTAACTAGGTCTCTCACTCTGTCACCCAGACTGGAGTGCAGCGGTGTGATCATAGCTCACTGCAACCTTGACCTCCCAGGTTGAAGTGATCCACCTCAGCCTCCCAAGTAGCTGCAATCACAGGTGAGCACCATCATGCCTACATTTTGTATTTTTTCTAGAGACAGGGTCTTGCCATGTTGCCCATGCTGGTCTCGAACTCCTGAGTTCAAGCAATCCTCCCATCTCAGGCTCCCAAAGTGCTTGGATCACAGGCATGAACCACCGTACCAGGCCATTCACGCTACTTTAGATATATTTTTTTTTATCTTTAGTTTTTCAGACAGTTGAGTATAATTTATGATTTGATTTGTTTGACCGTGGGTTTTTTGGTGATTTTTGTTTGTTTGTTTTTTTGTTTTGTTTTGTTTTGTTTTATCTCTTTTTGGATTTACTGAGCTTCTTAAATCTGTAAATTTATGTTTTATGCCAAATTTGTGGTGTTTTCAGCTATTATTTTTAAAAATACTCTTTCTGTACCCATCTTTTTCTTCTCCTTTTGGTACCTCAATGACATGAAGCTTAGACCTTTTGGTTTTGTATCACAGGTTTTGTATCTCTAAGACTATGTTATTTTTATTTTCTCTTTTGTTCAGTTTGAGAGATTTCTATTCATGAGTTTTCAAGTTTGCTGACTCCTCTGTCAGTCCATTCTGCCGCTGAGCCAATCCAGTGAATGTCATTTCAGTTACTGTATTTTAGTTATTTCCTTTTTCCTTCTTCTTTCTTTCAAGTATGTTTGCTCTTACTCCATGAATATAATAGCTACTTTATAATCTGATAATTTCAACATCTAGTTCATCTTGGGGTTGGTGTCTGTTGTCTTTTACCTTGAGCATTATTGAGATTTTTCTGGTTTTTTTATATCACTTTGGACTGTATCCTAGATATTTTAACTGTTTTGTTATGATACTCTGGTTCTGTTAAAATCCTCTGTACTGTGTTGATTTTATTTTGGTCATTATTTTAGCAGGCAATCAGCCTAGTTAGTTTTAGACTGCAAGTCCTAACATGCCTTCTGTGGTTTTAATGTCAATTTTGTTTTAAAGTCATCGCAGCACTCTTCAGGGAAACCCACGTGTGCATTACCCAGAAGTCAGTCTTAACTACACAGTAATCATGTTCTCAAAGCCTGTTGCTCTGCTGCTTGGGGTCAGTTCCACACCTGCACATATCAGAGGTGAACCTGGAACTTCCTGCACAGATGTCCCTTCCTCTAGCTCTCTCTTCTCTATGATCTCCACCACACTCTGTAGCCTCCAAGGGCTACTTTTCTGCGTCTTCTGGCTAGAAAATCTTAGGTTTTAGCCTATCTGTGTTGCTATGCATGTCTCATAATGAGGGTCACCTTCAGGGCCCTAGTGAGAGAAAAAAAAAAGAGAGAGAGAAAAAAAATTAACATGGATTTCCCAACATTCCTTGAATCACAGGGACCCTTTTTCTCATTTTTTCTAGTTAGAGAAAATGTTAACGTTTTGGCCACTGCTATCATGGGGGCCACTGCTATCATGGGCACCGCTACAAAAGTGCAGTCTCAGAATTGGGCTGGGAGAGTAAACAGAGACAAAAATGGGAATTCCTGCCACTGTCTCCTGAAGAGGCCCTCCATCCTGTCCTAGCTCTTTGGTCAGAAAGTCAGCCTTTCTTTTGGACCTTTTTCTGTTCACATCTGCTGCACAGTTCCAGAATTAGGACTGCTGTTGACTCTTAAGCTGGGAACATGGGAGGAAAGCCCCATGAAACTCATAACTTTGTCATTCTTCAAGTTTTTATTTCTCTTTCCATCAGCCTCCTATTATTTACCTTTTAGTGTCCTCAGATAGTTGTGTTTTGTATTCTGTGTAGGATGTTGGGTTGTCGTAAGAAGGAGAGAAAGGGTGAAGTGTGTCTACTCCATCCTAACTGGGACCGGAAGTACCTCCCAAGACGCTGGTACTGTCTGTAGTGTGTTCCCTGAGGTCTTCACGCAGCTGTCAAAGAGCCGCTCCCTGGTCTTCCTGACAAAGTCGCCCCTGCCCCATCATTCTGGGTCCCATGCAGTATCTGAAGTTATCTGAGTCTCTTTCTTTTTTTTTTTCTTCTTTTCTTTCTTTTCTTTTCTTTTCTTTTCTTTTCTTTTCTTTTCTTTTCTTTTCTTTTCTTTTCTTTTCTTTCTCTTCTCTTTTCTCTCTCTCTCTCTCTCTCTCTCTCCCCCCCTCCCTTTCTTTTCTTTCTGTTTTTTGAGATGGAGTCTCACTCTGTCACCCAGACTGGAGTGCAGTGGCGTGATCTCAGCTCACTGCAAACTTCGCCTCCCAAATTCCAGTGATTCTTCTGTCTCAACCTCCCAAGTAGCTGGGATTACAGGCGTGCACTACCACACCCGGCTAATTTTTGTATTTTTAGTAGAGACGGGGTTTCACCATGTTGGCCAGTCTGGTCTCAAACTCCTGACCTCGTGATCTGCCCACCTGGGCCTCTCAAAGTGCTGGGATTACAGGCATGAGCCACCGCGCCCGGCCGAGTCACTTATTTTTCTTGTGTGTTTGTTGTAAGTTTCTGCATCACAGTGTAAGTTCCTTGGGAATGTGGACTCTGTCCGCATTGCTAGTCATTGTGTCTGCAGGGCCTAGAGCAGCACATAGCGACTGTTCCTATGAATCTGTGACTGAGGAGCTGGCTGATAGGAAGGAAGGCTAGATCTGACTGATTGTCAAGATTTAACAAGCTGGGCAATAGAAGAGGAATTAAGTAACCACCGGAAAACCTCCTGATCTCTCTAGAGGGACAAGTATGTAAAATGAGACAGGGGAAAATGGATGGAAAAGCAGTAGGTTTCATTGGTTTGCTCATGGATAATTAAGGAAATAATCAAGCCTTATAACCTGGAAGAGAAATCAGGGTGTGGAAAGCAGGGGGCCTAGGGCTGTTTGGATATGCGTTTCGACAGTGAAATCAACTGGGATCCACTGACTTTGCTGAGATAGCACATGCCCCTCACGGGCTCTCTGACAGCACTTTGGGGAGGTTCAGGTGAGTCCTCTGGTGCAGGTGGGATTTAGGAGGAATCTAAACGTGAAGGCAGGGCAGTAGACATCATTAGGACTTACAGTCCTTTTAAGCAAAAATTGTAAAACTGCAACATAATTCCATCAATCTTCCAAAGCCTTACATGGTCAAGTAGTGAGAGGGGATTGGCTGGTTGAGTTTGGATCCCTTTCCACCCTCGAAATTCCATGATTCTGCAGAGTCCGGTAGGCAGTTGGAGAAAGATGGCACAGAAAAGCAGGTGAGGGTGTGGTACCGGTGGTGCAGACTCATAGGCAAGCAGCATCAAGGCTGTAGTTGGGGACATTGGAAGAGATGACCTCTCAGAAGAGAGTGGGGAGAGACAGCACTGTCAAGGGCAGAGGGAGTCAGATGGAGAAGGAAAATCACAGTGACTGCAGTTTACACTAGCCAGGCGCCAGGGTGGGTGTGCACACCGGCTTTACACATCTTCCTCCATTCCTAATTTGTTCTAGTGCGTGGAAAGATCCAGGGCATCCCAGCCCCTCCAGCCTCAGCCTTTATTGTGCTTTACTGTGGCCTAGCAGGGACCTGTGAGCACAGGGTCTTTTTTTAAGTGTCCATCTTGTGAGTAAATATGACAGAATTTTGATCCTTTTTATTTATTTTTATTTTTGAGATGGAGTCTCGCACTTTCCCCCAGACTGCAGTGCAATGGCACGATCTCAGCTCACTGCCAACTCCACCTCCCAGGTTCAAGCAATGCTCCTGCCTCAGCCTCCCGAGTAGCTGGGATTACAGGCATGTTTCTACCATGTCCAGCTCATTTTTGTATTTTTAGTAGAGGCGGGGTTTCACCATGTTGGCCAGGCTGATCTCGAACTCCTGACCTCAAGTCATCCACCCGCTTTGACCTCCCAAAGTGCTGGGATTACAGGCGTGAGCCAGCACGCCCAGCCCTATCTTTAAATCCTACAAGCCTCACCTTGGAAAATGAGCTGAGAAGTTCCCTCAGTGTTTCTCAACCATTTCCTGTAGTCTCCATTATCTCTCCAACTTGCAAATTCAGAAATAAAAGTTTTTAGCTGTTTTCCTCCCAAGACACTTAATGTTGTATTGTGTTTTCCCCCTTCTGAGAATAAATGAGCCCTTTTTGTTTTGTGTGCTGAAAAAAAAAAGTTGAATAGCATTTATCTGAAAATAAACAAGGACTTACACAATTTAAGAAGACTTTCCTGACGTGCAGCTGGAGAAATAAGACTGTATTTTAAGAATTAAGTTAAACCAGATGTGAAACAACAGACTTTAATGGTATCCTTGAAACAAACAGGGGGGATAGGGAAACCCCTTGGGAGATTAATGAACCCATTACGTTTAAACACAGTTATTTATTATTTTTTTTTTTCTTTTAAGACCAAAACAGAAGGTCGCGGATTCAGAACTAGCTTGTGAACAGGCTCATCAGTATCTTGTTACCAAAGCAAAAAACAGATGGTCAGACTTGTCTAAGGTAAGAAAGTGATTATTTCCTTAAAAGGAAAGAAAATCTATTTCAATGTTTCAAGATCACTGGGATGATGAAGCTGTTCAGCTCCAGCTGCTAAGATGGGAAACAACTCTGTATACCCAGTATGGGACTCCTGCTATTCTTAAAAGATTTTTTCAAACTACATTCTCACATTCAAGGTCAAGTGAGGTTTAGAAAGATAAGGAATTGTTGGAGTTACATGAACAGAAATTCCTGGCGTTACTTCAGGCTTGATATGAGTTAAAAATGTATTCGGTTGGTGCAAAAGTCATCACGGTTTTGGCCATTACTTTAACGGAAAAACCACAATTTCTTTTCACCAAACTAATACATGAAAAATATAAGATGCTGTTGTACTTAATTTTATACAATATAAACATAAATTTTAAAGAGCTGTTTCTTCCTGTCTTGCCAAAATTATAGAAGCACGTGTATAAGGCAGATACCCTCCATGTGTAATCATATAAACTGTGATTATGGTATTGAGATGGGACTGACTGTCTAATCCAACAGGGCCAATGGCAGCCAGGCCTACAGGATAATAGAACTGCACGTGCAAAACCGAGTTTGTCCTGAAATCTAGGCTGTGAGATCACCACTTTATAATGCAACAAGAAGGCAAGAGCTTCGCTCTAATAAGTATTTTTTAAACTGCATTATGGAAATATTTTCACATTAATTTGAAAAATATCTCCACTTCGTTTCATTTGGTCATTTTCTTTCTGTGTTTGCTCTTTCTTGGCCTGTGCCCAAAATGAAGGTTTGTCTTTGAAGTGCTGCTGACCTCTTGGGACTGTCTCTACCCAGCCTCCTGTCCTGCTCAGAGTGAACTGTCAGTGCCGTAGACTCCACAGAGTGGACTGTCTGTGCCGTGGCTCTATAGAGTGGACTGTCTGTGCCGTGGACTCCACAGAGTGGACTGTCTGTGCCGTGGCTCTATAGAGTGGACTGTCTGTGC
>NC_045452.1:25395173-25501616 GCF_002776525.5 Piliocolobus tephrosceles | reverse complement strand
AGAGTGGACTGTCTGTGCCGTGGCTCTATAGAGTGGACTGTCTGTGCCGTGGGCTCCACAGAGTGGACTGTCTGTGCCGTGGGCTCCACAGAGTGGACTGCCTGTGCCGTGGGCTCCACAGAGTGGACTGTCTGTGCCGTGGGCTCCATAGAGTCGACTCTCTGTGCCGTGGGCTCCATAGAGTCGACTGTCTATATTGTGCCCTCTATGGAGTGAACTGTCTGCGCTGGCCCACGCCAACCAATCACACAGACTGGAGCTCTGTGTGGCCCACTTTCAGAGCGGCCCTCCAAGTTCAGGGGTTCAGGGCAGGGTCTGCACCAGAAACTGCACCTGACCCAGTGAATACCAGCTGAGAAGAAAGCAGGGTGCACTATTTGGCATCATCCTCCACACCTTCTCTTTAACCTTCCTCTCACTTGGGTCTGACTTAAAAAGAGATGAGACCCTTTGCTCTCCAGCCAGCCTTGTCTCTCAGCTGACCCTAGACTCTCTCTTCCCTCCTCCACACACCCAGTTGCCAAGCTTCTCCTGGTCTCTTTCTCCTCCCCTCCTGCAGTCTGCCCTCTCAGGACGGTCAGACCAGCCTCCTGGCCCTCATCTGCTGCTGCTGCTCTCTGTGGACCCCAGGGACTCCTGAGGGCCAATTCCAGGGCCCTTTCCAGCTTCATCCTTCCCTGCTTGGATTTATTCAGCACATATTGTGCACCAGTAATGCACTGGGATGTAGTGGTAACCACGGTCAGTCTGATCCCATCTCATGGAGATCACACACCAGTGGAGGTGACAGTCAATGAACAACAAAGCAGATCAGTGCTGTGAAAAAAATAATGATAAACACTGTTGGAGAGTGAGTGACAGGTGGGTTGGCAAGGCCTTGGTCTCTGCAGTCAAGCCGTGGAATGAGAGTTCCTGTTGCTCCACATCCTCACTAGCATTTAGTGTTGTCAGTGTTCTAGATTTTGGCCATTCTAATAGGGTATAGTGGTATCTCATTGCTGTTTAATTTGCATGTTTCTGATGATATATGATATGGAGCATCTTTTCATATGCTTATTTGTCATCTTTCCGTATATACTTTAGTGATGTATCTGTTAAGTTTTGGGCCCATTTTTTAATTGGACTGTTTCTTTTCTTCTTGTTGTTGGGTTTTAAGAGTCCTTTATCAGATATAGCTTTTGTGCATATTTTCTCCCAGTCTGTGGCTTGTCTTTCATTTTCATGACAGTGTCTTTTGCAGAGCAGATATTTTTAATTTTAATGAAGCCCAGCTCATGAATTCTTTCTTTCATGGATTATATCTAACAAGTCACTGCCAAACTCAAGGTCATCTAAATTTTCTCCTATGTTGTCTTACAAGAGTTTTATAGTTTTGTATCTTACAATTAGGTTTGTAATCCGTTTGAGTTAATTTTTGTGAAGGGTATAATGTCTGTGTCTAGATTCACTTATTTGAAGGTGGACGTCCAATTGTTCCTGCACCATTTGTTGAAAAGACTTGTCTTCGCTCTGTTGAATTGCTTTTGCCCCTTTGTCAAGGATATGTTGATTATGTAGGTCTGTTTCTGGACTCTCTATCTCTCTATTGTGTTCCCCTGCTCTACTTGTCTTTTCTTTAACCAATATCACTGTCATGATTACTGCAGCTTTATAGTAAATCTTGATATTAGGTAGTGTCAGTTCTCCAAGTTTGTTCTTTTTTTTTTTTTTTTTTTTTTTTTTTGCAGTATTGTGTTGGCTATTCTAAGTTTTTGCATCTCCATATAAACTAGAGTAAGTTTATGGATCTCTGCAAAACAATTTGCTGGGATTTTGATTGGGATTGAATTGAACCTATATTTGATGCTATTGAGCCTTCCTATCCATAAACATGGAATATCTCTATTTAGGTTTTGCAAACATAAAACATTTCTCATCAGAGTTTTGTAGTTTTCATTACATAGCTCTTGCATGTAAGAGCTCTTGTAAATAAGACCAGGCTGGTTTGGAATTCCTGGCCTCAAGCGGTCCTCCTACCTCAGCCTCCGAAGCAGCTGGGATAACAGGTGCATACCACCATTCCTGGCTAATGTTTTATTAGATTTATACCTAAGTATTTCATTTTGGGGGGTGCTAATGTAAATGGTATTATAGTTTTCTTTAACTTTTATTTTAGGTTCAGGGATACGTGTGCAGGTTTGTTATATAAGTAAATTCATGCCATGGGGGTTTGTCATACAGATTATTTTGTCACCCAGCTACTAAACTTAATACCCAATAGTTATCTTTCCAAATCTTCCCTCTCTTCTCCCCCTCCACCCTCAAGTGTAGGTCTCAGTGCCTGTTGTTCCCTTCTTTGTGTCAGTGTGTTCTCACCATTTAGCTCCCACTTGTGAGTGAGAACATGCGGTATTTGGTTTTCTGTTCGTGCATTAGTTTTCAAAGAATGTTAGCCTCCAGCTCCATTCATGTTCCTACAAAGGACATGATCTCATTCTTTTGTATGACTTTGTAGTATTCCATGATGTATATATTCCACAGTCTTTTTATCCAGTCTACCATTCATGGGCATTTAGGTTGATTCCATGTCTTTGCTATCATGAATAGTACTGCAGTGAACATACCTGTGCATGTATCTTTATATTTGTCTTATATAAATATATGATATTAATATCATGTATTTGTTATCTAATCAATCTAATAAATATATATTTGTTATATAATACATATTAATATCATATATTTGTTACATAAATATATGATATTGATATAAAATATTTATATATGATAGTAATATATTTATGTTATATAAATATATTTATATTTACATATTTAGAATGATTTATGTTTCTTTGGGTATATACCCAGTAATGGGATCGCAGGGTTGAATGGTAGCTCTTTGAGGAATCGCCACACTGTTTTCCATAATGGTTGGACTAATTTACACTGCCACCAACAGTGGCATATAACAGTGTATAAGCGTTCCCTTTTCTCTGCAACTTTGCCAGCATCTGTTATTCTTTTACTTTTTTAAAAAAATTGAGATTGAGTCTCGCTCTGTCACCCAGGCTGGAGTGCAGTGGTGTGATCTAGGCTCAATGCAACCTCCACCGCCCGGGTTCAAGTGATCCTCATGCCTCAGCCTCCCGAGTAGCTGGGACTACAGGTGCATGCCACCACACCCGGGTAATTTTTTTGTGTTTCTAGTAGAGACAGGATTTCACCATGTTGGCCAGGCTGGTCTCAAACTCTTGACCTCAGGTGATCCACCTGCCTCTGCCTCCCAAAGTGCTGGGATTACAGGTGTGAGCCACCATGCCTGGCTGACTTTTTAGTAGTAGCCATTCTGACTGGTATGAGATGGTATCTCATTGTGCTTTTGATTTGCATTTCTGTAGTGACCACTGATGAGCTTTTTTTCATGTACTTGTTGGCCACATGTATTTCTTCTTTTGAAAAGTATCTGGCATGTCCTTTGCCCACTTTTCAATGGGGTTGTTTAAGTTCCTTATAGATGCTGGATGTTAGACCTTTGTTAGACGCATAGTTTGCAAATTTTCCTTACATTCTGTAGGTTGTCTCTTTATTGATAGTTTTGCTGTGCAGAAGCTGTCAAATCTAATTAGATCCCATTTGTCAATTTTGCTTTTGTCATGAAATCTTTGTTGATTCCTATGTCCAGAATGGTATTGCTTAGGTTGTCTTTCAGGGTTTTCATAGTTTTGAATTTGACATTTAAGTCTTTTATCCATCTTGAGTTTATTTTCTATTATAAGGAAGGGGTATTTGTTATAAGGAAGGGGCCCAGTTTCAATCTTCTGCATTTGGCTAACCAGTTATCCCAGCACCATTTATTGAATAAGGAGTTCTTTCTCCATTACTAGTTTTTGTCAGCTTTGTTGAAGATCAGATGGTTGTAGGTGTGCAGTCTTATTTCTGGGCTCTCTATTCTGTTCCACTGTTCTATGTGTCTGTTTTAGTACCAGTACCATACTGTTTGGTTACTGTAGTCCTATAGTATAGTTTAATTGGGTAACTTGATGCCTCCAGCTTTATTCATTTTGCTTAGGATTGCCTTGGCTATTTAGACTCTTTTTTGATTCCATATGAATTTTATTTTATTTTATTTTATTTTGAGACAGAGTCTCACTCTGTCACCCAGGCTGGAGTGCAGTGGCATGATCTTGGCTCACTGTAACCTCTGCCTACCAGGCTCAAGCCATCCTTCCACCTTAGCCTCCCAAACAGTTGGGACCACAGACATGTGCCACCACACTCAGCTAATTTTTTGTGTTTTTTGTAGAGACAGGGTTTTGCCATGTTGCCCAGACTTGTCTTGAACTCCTGGGCTCAAGCAGTCTGCCTGCCTCAGCCTCCCAAGGTTCTGGGATTATAGGCATGAGCCACCACGCCTAGTCCCATATGAATTTTACAATAGCTTTTTCTAGTTCTACAAAGAATGTCATTTGTAGTTCAACAGGAATAGCCTTGAATCTGTAAATTGCTTTGGACAATATGGTCATTTAAATGATATTGATTCTTCCAATCCATGAGCATGGAATGTTTTTCCATTTGTTTGTGTCATCACTTCTTTGAGTAGTGTTTTGTAATTCTTATTGTAGAGAACTTTCACTTCCATGATTAGCTATATTCCAAGATATTTTGTTCTTTTTGTGGCAATTGTGAATGGGATTACATTCCTAATTTTGCTCTCAGCTTGAGACCATACTGTCCAAAGCAATTTACAGATTCAATGCTATTCCTGTTGAATTATCAATGACATTATCTCTCATGAGCGATAATGGTGTGTAGTTTTCTTTACTTGTAATATCTTTGTCTGGTTTTGGTATTAGGGCAATACTGGTCTCATAGAATGAGTTAGGAATTATTCCCTCCACTTCTATCTTTCTGGCATAAGTTCCTGTAAAGTTTTCTGCTTATGGGTGTCTGTCCCAGTAAGTTGTGATTCTCTGTGTTCACCTGTCTGTCTGTCCAGTTTTGGGGACAGTGATTTGGCCTGTAACTTCACTTCTCTTATGATTTAAGAAGAGTGGTTGATATTCCAATTAGGTCAGATTTTTACTTGTTGTTGGGACAGAGTGGTAACTTCCAAGTTTCTTATATGCCAGACCTGCTATGTGTTTTTAAAGGGACTCTGAAATCCTATAGACTCAATTGTTTTTAAAGCATAGTTTTTTTTTTTTTTTTTTAAAGTTATGGCTCTACTATGAAGTATATAAAATGCATATGTATAGTTTAAATAAATTTAAAGTAGTCACCATGTAACTACCATTCAAGTGAAGGAAAAGAATATTGCCAATATCTTAGACCAGGAGCCAGCACACTTTTTCTGTAAAGGCCCAGGTAGTAAATATCTTTGACTTTGTCAAAACCGCTCAACCCTGTAGCACTTGGTACCATCAGACTTCCTAGTTCTTTCTGCTCTAGTGGATATGTAATAGTATCTCATTGCAGATTTGATTGGCATTTTGTTAGTTATTAGTGAGATTGAGTATCTTCACTTAGTCATTCATTAGTCAGGTTTCCTCGATTGTGAAGTGCTTGCTTGAGACTTTAAGTCTACATGCTGGTTTGTCTTTTTCTCACCGGTCAGCAGAAACTGTGACTATGGTCATAGTGTACACTGCTCTGTGGATCCTGCTCTTTTGTAAGTGACATGTAGTGCAACTATCATCTCTCAGTGTGTATTCTGTGTTCTTACCTTTTTTATATGGTGTCTTTTGATAAATATAAGTTCTTTTTAATGTAGTCAAATTTACTAACATCTCTCTGTGGGTCTTGTTTAAGAATTCTACCCTGGAGTCACGAAGATATTCTCTCACACTCTCTTATAGGAGCTTGACAGTTTCAACTTTCACATTCAGGTCTTGAAATCTGGACTAGATGTTTCCCAAGTGTTGAGAGGCAGGGACCCCGTCTCATTTCCTCCATATGGAAGTCCCACTCTCCCAGCACTGGTCATTGTGAAGTCCCCTTTCCCCTGGCCGATCTGAGCATCACCACTGCCTACATCATGGCCTGCGGGTGCTGCTGACCTCCTCATTCTGTTCCACTGATAAATTTGTCTGTGCTGGCACCTACATCACATCTTGGTCGTCGCTATAACTTAATGATACATCTTAATTAATTGGTAGGCAAATCCCTCTACGTTGTTCTTCAAGAGTTTTGAATCGCTTTGTCAAGTTCCACAAAGAAAATGACACCTTTACTATTATATCTGAGTATTCTAATTCATGAACATAGTGTCTCTCCATTTATTTTGATCTTCTTCAATATCTTTCAGTAAAGTTTTATGCTTTTCTGTATAAAGGCATTTCTCAGATACCACAGATTTATTCCTAGGCCTTTGGATTTTTGATGCCTTTTGTAAATGTTGTCTTTTAAAATTTCACTTTCCGTGTCTGATATATAAAAACTGTGATTGATTTTGCCTGTTGATATAGAATCCAGACTGCTTGCTAAATTCACCTCTTATAATAATTTATTTGTGGGTTCTTTGTATTCCTATGTATACAGTCATGTCAGTGAATAATAATAATTGTATTTCTTCCTGTCCTATCATTACACCTTTTATCCTTTTTCTTGTCCAAATAAATGGGCTGAGATCCTGCAGTACAATGTTGAATAGCAGGTGATGGAGATATTCTCACTTTGTTCCTGATCTTAAGGGGAATGTTTTGTTCTTTCACTATTAAGTATCATGCTTGCAGAGAATTCTGTAGATGTACCCATAATATCCACCTCATCGTGTTGTTATTAAGAAGACTAAATGAGCTATTACTTGGAAACAAGTGAAGACATTGCTGAGAACCACATGTGTTAGCTGTTATTTAAGTCTGTGGTCCTTTTACATGCCTGACAATACCTTCTGTACCCCTCAGGGCCATAAAAATGGTACCATGTAATCTTGTCATAATAGCTGGAGTCTAATGTCCCTCATTTCCCCTCTTACAGCCAGAGGGCTAAAACCAAACCATCATTGAGATGAGGATCCTCCATCTCATTTCCTGGGCTCTGGTTGGCCCTTATTTCTAATCATTTGTGAACCCAAGTTGTTAATCAGGAGAAGAATCCAAGTCAAAACCCTGAGGCAACTCAGAAACCACCCGCTTCCAACACCTAATTCTCATTTCCATTTTACTCTATCACTTTCTTTCCAGGAATGATGAGGATACCTGGAACTTAGATTAAAAGGTGATTAAGGAGGTGGACGGGGATACAAATGCTTTGGATTGTCCCAGATATTGAGTATTGCACATCTTTTCTGCTGTCGTACATACATTTCACATATTCCTAAATACCGTCTTCTGTTGTTGTAGAATTTTCTAGAAACCGATAACGAGGGCAATGGCATTCTTCGACGCCGGGACATAAAGAACGCACTGTACGGTTTTGATATTCCCCTCACACCAAGAGAGTTTGAAAAGCTTTGGGCAAGGTAAGTGGCACATGAGACTGGCTGGTTTCTGTTCTTAAGGACTAGGGTTGCTTGCTGCAGCAAATTCAGCCTAACCTTTCCTACTTCAGGGTAACTGGGGGCTGGGAGTATTTTCTCTTGGTTGCATCTGTCTCATCTCCTACATCTTTC
This sequence comes from Piliocolobus tephrosceles, assembly GCF_002776525.5. Taxonomy (NCBI): domain Eukaryota; kingdom Metazoa; phylum Chordata; class Mammalia; order Primates; family Cercopithecidae; genus Piliocolobus; species Piliocolobus tephrosceles. The sequence continues at coordinate 25,494,028 of NC_045452.1, read as the reverse complement.
CTTGTTCCTTGCTCCTTGGTGCTCATAGCAAGCAGCCTTGGTGGTTGCCTTGGTCTTCAGCAACACGGAGAACCAGGGTAAATGCTCGTCATCCATACCAGACTTGAGAGGTTTCTATTTCCAAGGACCTGGGAGCTCAAGCCCAAACTTTTACTGTTTTAACAAAACAAGTCACTCTCCAAGGACTTAACTCTAATACACCTCACACAGCAGATATGCAATGGGTAAAGGGAAAAGCAGTTTCTCCCAATTACCTATAGATGGAAATTAATGTTGCACAACTGTTTTATAGATAAGTAACCTGTGGGAAGAAAAACCAAACTTTTAGCAACTTGGAGTAGCTTCCCGAGAGTCTCTTAAACTGAAAATTATATCCGATGTTGGTTCCATTTGTCAAATGTATTTTCGATTTAGCTGTTTTGGAATTGGGCCCCCAGTTATGGTCTTCCCTGGATAGATGTCTAAGTTTCACAGTCCACTAGCAATGTGATCTATTTCCAAGTTCCAGACCCAACTTCAAATTACCTCTTTGTTCATTATATGTCCGTAGCCACCTGCATTCCCCCAGGATGGTATACCAACATCGTGTGTCCACTCAGGAGGCAAACTCATGAAACAGTTCATACCATTTCCCAGCTTTTCATCTGTTCAAAGTGGAAGGCTGAAATGTTGGCCAAGTTTAGAATTAGGTGGGTTGTTTTGTGTCTGATTTAGAAAAGCAACTGGAAGTTCTTACAAAATCCTTATTTTTTAAAGATTAGTTCCAACACAGGGTCCAGTTAGACTCCCTGCCCATTTCTGTTTGAGCAGCTTACATTAGTAGTCTCAGCGGGGTGACAGGCAAATCTTTGTAGAGTAGGCAAATGCATAGCCCTCCCTCTCAGTTGACCTTTGGGATGATCCAAAGATGACGACATGGTCCCTGTCTTTGGGAAGCTGTCAGGGCACAGAATGTATTCACACATGTAACTATGGTACAGCAACAACTGTGCAAAACCCCCGGGCAGAGAGCAAGTCAAGTGGCTTGGGCGGTGAGGCAGGAGCATGGGGCCAGGGAGGGCTGGAAGCTGTCATGGGTCCGGATGGAGAAGGAGGCATTCTTGGTCAGCAGGCCACCTGTCTGCAAGGAGGCAGGTGTTCTATCAGAAGTAGCATGAGGCGCCCAGGGTCAGAAAGGAAGGGTAGGGCCAATCCCTTACTAGGTCCTTGCTTTCAGGTGTTATCGACCAGGCAGTGAGGAACAATGGAATTTGAGTGTGGTTGTGGGGTGAACAGAGCTGTGGTTTAGGAAGATGAGTCAGGAAACAGTTCAGCGGAGAGGCTGGCTGGAGGTGCTGGTCTTGGGAGACCACCACCTCACCAGGGGGGGACCCCTGAGTGGGGGCTGGCCATGGGGATGAGAGGCATTGGAGGCACGTCCCCCACAAGGGTTCCCATGGGGGAAATGAGAGTGGACGGAGCCTTTTTCTGAGGGTGGGACAGAGCTTATTTCTGTTTCCACTGGAGGTGGACACTCACCGTTGGCTTGTGGCTAAAGTTTCTTTATACGCTTATGAACATAATTATGAAATGTACAGATTTTCACCCTGTGTTGACAACTGTTTGCAGTCAGAATTTTGTCCACTATTGTTTAGTTGACCTCATGCCACAGATGGTAAGTGGTTAAGAGCAACAGCACTGCTGCCAGATGCGTGGGTGTGACTCCTGCCCGCTTCCTGCTGTGTGGCCTCCATCAAGTTACTTAGCTTCTCTGTGCCGTACACTCATCATCTGCAAAGCACCACTAATGTTCCCTGTCACCAATGTTCCCTGTCACCCAGGGCCGCTGTGAGGCCTGGGTAAGGAGTCATATTAAGTGCTAGCCCAGGGCCTGGTGTGCAGTAACCACTCAGTAAATTTAAGACACCCTCTCTTCATTTGTCCACCCAGCAAATGCTTCTTAAACACTGACTCTGCACTTTTGCAGGGCTGAGAGTGACCAAGATAAACGAATAATCCAGAGCTCATTGCCTAAGATACTCAAATGCTCTTAAGGAGAGCAAGTCTTGGTAATTAAGTGCTGTGTCCCTGCCAGGACCTCTGAAGGCTCAGAAATCGAGGACTAATAAACTGAGCTTTTAAGCTGAGTTATTTCACATACAAGATTAATTTATGAGGAAGTGGAAGAGTGATGGTGAATCTAGTTTGCTAGAGAGAGAATACGTTTGGAGGCCATAGAAAAATTCAGTTCTTGGGCTGATAATTCCTCTGTTCCCTCCCTTCAGTGAATCCCTTTTTCCCTCTGGAATTGTCTTTGGGTCAGCATGCACATTCACCCGGTGGCCCTTTCTGTGTCCATGTTTTTCATTCTCCCTTAGGTCAATCGTGCAGTTCCTAGGACGCTTTGCAAATTATAGCGCCTGCCATTTTTGTTTCACTTCATTAGATGAACTATTTCCTGGAAAGTATTTCATGTAATATCTACATTTTCAAAATCAAATTGAGTTTTTATTGATGCAAGATTTTCTTCACTGCTGTTGTTTTTGTTCTCCACTTTTTTACTGTGTCAAAATACACATAGCACAATTTACCATCTTCACCAATTTTAAGCACACAGCTCAGCGGTATTCAATACATTCATCACGTTGTGCAGCCATCACCACCATCCAGCTCCAGAACTCTTTACTCTTTTCGTCTTGTGAAACAGATTTTTTTTTTTTTTTTTTTTTTTTGACAGAGTCTTACTCTGTCATCCAGTTGGAGGGCACTGGTGCGATCTTGGCTCATTGCAACCTCCACCTCCAAGGTTCAAGAGATTCTCCTGCCTCAGCCTCCTGAGTAGCTGGGATTACAGGCACCCACCACCATCCCCAGCTAATTTTTTTGTATTTTTAGTAGGGACAGGACTTCACCATGTTGGCCAGGCTGGTCTTGAACTCCTGACCTCTTGAGACGGAGTCTCTCTCTGTTGCCCCGGCTGGAGTGCACTGGCGCAATCTCAGCTCACTGCAACCTCTGCCTCCCAGGTTCAAGCGATTCTCCTGCCTCAGCCTCCCGAGTAGCTGGGATTACAGGTGCCCGCCACCATACCTGGCTAATTTTTTGTATTTTTAGTAGAGATGGAGTTTCACCATGTTGGCCAGGCTGGTCTCAAACTCCTGACCTCAAGCAATCCGCCTGCCTCAGCTTCCCGAAGTGCTGGGACCACAGGCATGAGCCATGGCACCGGGGCTGAGAGTTTTATTATTTTTTTTTTAACTTTTAAGTTGAGGGTATATGTGCACGTTTGTTATATCGGTAAGCCCATGTTGTGGGGTTTTATTGTACAGATTATTTCATCACCCAGGTATTAAGCCTAGTACCCAATAGTTGTTTTCCTGATCCTCTCCTTCCTCTCACCCTCTACCCTCCAAAAGGCCCCAGGGATGAACGGGATGGTCACGCAACTAAACAGCCTAGTACGTGCAGAGCACCGGGTGTATGTGAGCATGAATGTTAGTGGCAAAATGACAATATAGCTTTGAAAAGATCTTCTGGTCATCATATGAATGCACACGCATTTTAGAAGGCTCAGAAAATCCGTAAAACAACAACAGATCAGTCCTAATGCACTCAGCAGAGGTGATGATCCGTGGGAACTTGATATTGTGGTTTTTTTCTTGCTTTTTCTACTTGTTGATGTGACATCAGTTCATCATGCTCAGCTTCCCACCCTCCTGGCGTGTTCTCTTCCTCCCCCAGTGTTTGCTGATAGTGACGATTCACCTCTCCACCACAGCAGCAGGGGGCACCGCGAGCCAGGACGGGGCTCGGTGGCCGCCATGGGTTGTCCAGGCACCAAGAAGCCTCCTTCAGTTGCCCTAACAACAGGAAGGAGCCTGGGCCCCGAAACAGCAGCAGAAACGGGCCTCCTCCCCATGGGGCTGTCTCACGGTGTTAGTGAAGCACCCTCACCACGATGTTCCTGATGACCGGGGGCTATGGCGAACTTGGGGAGCGGCAGGGGCCTGCAGGAGACATCCCATCAGCTCTGGCAGTCTGAGCAGGTCCAAGTTGACTGTCAGGAGAGGACAGCCCCCAGAAACTGGGCAGGCAGAAGCAAATAGGAAAATACCGTTATGCTTTTCTGAAAACACAGAAGTAAAAAATATGACAGACTATAGACAAGGAAAAAAATGTTCAACATCCATTATTCAGTCAACATTTATTCAAGCACCTGTGAAGTGCACTATTTTAGAATTTCAGATCAGTCCCGAGGGCCTGGTTCATGCTACTGAAGTAAATTAATCGATTGACCCCCAGATCTCTGTGGCTTAGCATGTCTATGTTTTATTCTCATTCACCCAAAGCCTGCTGTGTGTCTAGTGGCTCCTGCTTCCAAGCAGTGACTCAGGGACCTGGCTGGCTTTCATCTTGTGGTGTTATCCTCTTAGTGAAGGACTCCACCCACCCAGGTGAGACTGCAGAGCTGCAGGATTGCACACAGGCTTTCAGGGACGAGTGCCACACTTCTGCTCAGAGCCCACCCCCCAGGGGCCCCAGCAAACTGCACAGAGGCCAGGGAGGCACAGGGATGCCAAGGGGGATGCAGATGTCACAGGCTGGCCTGTGGAGGGTTAAAGGGATAAAGCATTGCAAGCCTGGAGGAGGCTATTGTGAAAGGAACCCTGCTCGCTGAAGCCAGGTTAGGAGCTCTACGCGAGAGATTTCAGGAGGAATAATTTTGGTTTGACTTTGGAGAGACTGCTAAGGATGCTGCAAGAGGGAAGTGCATGCAGCCATCTTACTCATCTGACCAACCATTTAGCAGTCATGTTTTTGGATCTTTCTTTGTGCCAGGCCTTGTGCTAGATTCAAAGGTTCCAGAGATGAAAGACAGCCTCTGCCCACAGGTTGCTCAGTGACGACAGCCACATGCCAGGAGGGAGCTGCGGAGGCAGCCACCACGGGAGCTCAAGGAGGAACTCCCAAACACAACACCTGAGTTGAGTCTTAATACATAGTCGTTAGCTGAGAGAGGCAGCCAGAGGTGGGGAACAGGCATCCGTGAGCAGAGGCCCAGAGCCTGAGGAGGGTGGGAAGTCCTGGGACAGAGAGGAAACAGCTGTGCAGAGGACAGGATGCTGCTTATGTCAGAACTGGAGTCTGACAGCCTGTCCTGGTCAGGGTGTAACCGCCCAACAGGTTCTTCTTACCTGCTGCATAGATAAAGCCAATTCCCTGAAACAGAAGTGCTGCAGAGAAGAGTTTAATAACCTACAGGGCCAGCCAACTTGAAGGATAGCAGGTATTTCTCAAATGCACCTCCCCAAGAATTCAGAGGGTAGGGGTTTTCGAGACTAGTTTGAGGGGCAAGGGGCTAGGGAGTAGGGAGTGCTGATTTGTTGGGCCAGGGGTGAAATCACAGGGAGTCAAAGCTTGTCTTCTTGCACTGAGTCAGTTCCTGGGAGGGGGTCACAAGTCCAGATGATCTGGTTTCTTGGTATGGAGTACCAGTCCAGGTGGCACCAACTAGCCCATTAAAATGCAAGCTCTGAAGGTGCTTCAAACAGCAGTCTTAGATTTCACAATAGTGATGTTGTCTATAGGAGCCATTGAGGAGGTTACAAATCTTGTGACGTCCAGCCACACGACTACTGAACCATAATTCTAACCCTGTGGAGTTTTTTGTTTGTTTTGAGACAACGTCTTACTCTGTTGCCAGGCTGGAGTGCAGTGACACTGTAGCAGGGTTTTTAAGGAATCAGAGAGACCAATTGTTTCTTGCATATTACAGAAGCAAGAAACAAAGACAGTTACTCAATTAATTGAGACGTGCATCACATCATTTCTTACTTTTGAAAAACATGTTTTACGACTTGAGTTTATCTGCCTAGTGACCTTGCAGCTGCACAGCTAGAGAAACAGGGTCTTCACAATGCCTGGGAAAGGAGGTGAGATAAGGCTCACTAGCCACAGAAAAGCAGGCAGTTTATTTTTAAAGGACTCCAGCTCTTTCTCTTTCTCAGGAGGAATTGGGTTTTCTTACATACAACTGAATTTCTGGTTACACATTATTTAATTTCTTTTAATTTCTGTTCCATTCCCCGCTTTGGTGCTTCTTATAATAAAGGTGTTAATAGAAAGCACCACTATTTGCCACCTCTTTCCGGAGCTGAGCTGCTTCTACTGGCAGTGGCTGATATTTGGATAATGCCACAACCACGCGGTAGTGTGTCAGGCTACTATTGCCTCTATAGTTGACTGAATACTCCTAATAAACTGGGGTAAAAGGCAAGGGAGGATGAGGCAGATGCCAAGAATAAGCAAGAACTCACCAATGAGGGTTTTGAATCCTTCAAAGGTTGAAAGCCATCCTTCAAACAAGGAATCCGGGGACCACCCGGACCAAGTCTGAACTGGAACATGGGCCAACTTGCACATTCTAGCTGTGATTTCCGTGACAGCTCGGCCATTATCATCAATTTCTAGGCAACAGTTGGTTCAATTAAATTTCCCACATACTCCTCCCTCTGAGGCTAAGAGGTAATCTAAAGCCAATCTATTTTGATATATAGCATTTCTCATTTGTGTTGCTTGTATTGCCAATAAATCTAGTGCCCTTGACGTTTCATTGGTTATAATTTCAAGGACTGCCTGCAACCTTATGATGCGGTTGAGCATATAGATTGGGGTGTGGTAACCCCATGACCCATCTTGTGCCCAGGTAGCTGGCCCGTAATATTTAATGATTCTTTCAGGAGGCCATTCATTATCTTTCCAGTTTCCTATGTCCACATCCTTTTTGATATTTGTGTCTATTTTTGTGATTATGCTTCTTCTAGTTCTTTTATTTTCATCATAAACTGGATATCCTAAGAGTTCCCCTTGCTTTAGAGGAATCAGAAAGATGGACGGCTTGATTGTTCCTAACACACATGCCCCTGTCCGTTTAGCTGGCAGTTGCCGATATGTCCGTGCTTCACAGATCCAATATAGGCCAGAGGGAGTCTTCCAAGCATTTGGAGCCTCTAGCTGATGCCAAGTGTGGCTTAGAGTAGAGAATCGAGAAAAGGGGTTTGGATCTCATGAGTAGGAGTCATTCTGGGTGTTTCTCCATAGAGTTTTGCTTTTAGTCTTGTCAATACTGTTGCCCTAGGCAGGCTGTTTCTCCTACTGCCTCTGTGAAAGCCTTTCCCCATCGAGTGATACAGTACTTTCCAATTATGAAGGTTTTTAACAACTGAACACTTGCTGAGGCTGTTGGTTCACTGGCAAGGGTAGGCGAAGTGAAGTTATCTTGTGGCATTAATTCCTTTGCCTCCCATGGCCACTGGTCCCCCATATTAGTTCCTCCAAATGCATAGCATGAGAAAATTCCTAAGCTGCCAGCTATGTTTTCAGCTGCTTGAGCAAGTAAGTTTTTGATTGATGGAGGAAGCTTGGGCACTGGCTGATCAAACTGCTGATAGAATGACTTATGGACCTGGAATTGCAGAGTTGGATGTATTTGAGTCCTTCTGGTCTTTTTGACAATTAGCCCAGTAGTGGAACTCCAAGTCCTGCTCCTTGTGATGCAGTTGAGCATATAGATTGGGGTATGGTCACCCCATGACCCATCTCACGCCCAGGTAGCTGGCCCATAATAGCATGATCTTGGCTCACTGCAACCTCCGCCTCCCGGGTTCAAGCTATTCTCCTGCCTCAGTCTCCCGAGTAGCTGGGATTACAGACATGCACCACCACGCCCAACAAATTTTTGTGTTTTTAGTACAGATGGGGTTTCACCATGTTGGCCAGGATGGTCTCAATCTCTTGACCTTGTGATCCGCCCACCTGAACCTCCCAAAGTGCTGGGATTACAGGCATGAGCCACTGTGCCCGGCCCCTTGTGGAGTTTTACAAAGGTGGTTTCAGTCCCTGAGCAAGGAAGCGGTTAGTTTTGCAAAAGGACCATTATCATCTTTGCTTTAAAGTTAAATTACAGATTAAATTCTTCCCATAGTTAGCTTGGCCTATGCCCAGGAATGAGCCACGACAGCTCGTGTGGTTAGAAGCAGGATAGAGTCGGCGACGTCAGATTTCTCTCAGTGTCATACTTTTTGTAAAGGTGGTTTCAGTTGGAAGGCCAGGCACAGAGTGTCGCTCAGTGTTGACCCTGGGCATGGGAGGCACCTCCTTGGGGAGGGCTTGGCATTCCGAGCATCTTCTGTAGCCTCCTTTAATCAGGTAATATTCAACTATTTGAATCTAAAACAAACTTCGCTAGAAAACTCTGAAGAGGGAGAGGGTGTACTCTAAACATGCACCAAAGGGAGGACCTGAGTAGGAAAGCAGCAGGCTCAGAAATATCCGTGGAGATTGTTGGTTGTGTGAAACTAGCTAGCCAAGCAGACCTGCCAGAAAGTTTGGGAGATAATTAATGCCCAATTTATGCACATTTCTTGATATGGCAGGTGAGTTATATATCAGTATTCAAATATAAACAGAAGAGACTATGAAAAAGTAGCTGTGCTGTGTACAGCAACTCATGTGGACCAAAAAAAAAAAAAAAAACCTATGGTTTTCAGTTCGCAAGAAGTGAGGCCATTTCTATTAGCTCAAGCAAAGCAATGCCCAGAGAGAACCTACTCGGTGCCTGGCAGGTGGAACCTCTGAACAGGGATCCTCAAGATGGGAAAGGATTTTAAAAGGTTGAATGATCAAGATTATTAGCTCAGAAACGGGAAGATTCAGTGGGATGTGATGTCAGAGGTTGACTTTTAGAAGCACTGAATACAAAGAAGTTTGACTTGGAAGTGTGCTAGCCAGGTGGACTCCAAGCTCAACATGAAGACCCTTTCAGTGATTAAAGCCATCTGGGACCCCAGCAGGCAGTCCTTGAAGGAATTGTGGTTCTCAAGTCTGGCATGTCTTTGTCTAAGGCTAACCCCCTTCTTACTGGGGAGTGTAATGGGTGGATTGTGGCTCTTGATGGGTACTGGAGCAGATAGTGTCTGATCTTCTGCGATTCCACCAGAACTTAACTGAATATGCCCCTTGAGCATGTTCAGCTCCAGCAATTGGATACTGTATTAGTCTATTCTCACGCTGCTATAAAGAAATACCTGAGACTGGGTAATGTATAAAGAAAAGAGGTGTAATCGGCTCACTGTTCCACAGGCTGTACAGGAAGCATGATGCTGGCATCCGCTCGGCTTCTGGGGAGGCCTCAGGAAACTTACAATCATGGTGGAAGGAAAAAAAGGGAGCCAGTGCTTCATGTAGCCAGAGCAGGATGAAGGTGGTAGGGGGTGCCACACACTTTCAAACATTCAGATCTCATGAGAACTCACTATCACGAGAACAGCACAATGAGGATGGTGCTAAACCACTCATGAAGGATCCAGTCACCTCCCACTAGGCCCCATCTCCAGCACTGGGGATTACAATTTGACATGAGATTTGGGTAGGGACACAAATCCAAACCATATCAGGCACTTTCATTTCATATTTGAGTCATCAGACCTCCCTCCAAGATGCTACCTGAGAGAATTCCTTGTGTCCCCATCTGCATGAGGTACTGTGTCTGCCTCTGCTGCCTGGCCTAGGCCATCAACAGGGCTTACACCACACCTCCTCATTCTGCCCTATAACTCTAGGGACAGTGGCATTTGAAGATACTTCTGAAATGTATGTGAGAATTAAGTGCCTAAACTGAGCATAAAGGACTAAGACATTCTCAGCAAAGCAGACCAATCAATGTGAGCATACTCAAATTATGTGTACAATCGAATTGCTGTGTGTACAATAAATGGGCAGAGTAATGTGATTGTATCATAAATGAGTGGCCATCACCATCCACAAATGTGAGTTTTTGTGGGTCCTCTGTTTATGTGCACATTTTTTCCTGGCACATCTGTTGCTGAACCATTTGAAAATTCAACCTTTATAGGCAAGTTGGTTTTTAAAAATGTTACACAAAGGATTATACAATGAACGGTGAGGTTATGTAAGCTGAATTAGCTTGCTTATTAATCACATTCACAACAATATTTTAGTTGCAGTTGTGCAATCTAGTCTTCTGTTCATTTGGCTGAGAATAGAATGTTTCTGATCTTTATTAATGAAGTAATTAAGAATGCCTTTTCATTCAGTTCCAGTGTCATGATGGAAAGTTTGTTGTTGGTAAACCCTTGAGCACAGCACACCAGGAGGGCAGTCCTTCCTTAGAAATGAACTCCCTTCACTTTTCTTAGCCCAGCAGCCATGAATGGATAACGTAGCTCATGCAAAGTGTGTTGCTGGATGCTGTGAATTTGTAAAAAATGAATAAACCATAGTTTCTCCTCAAGAAACCTGCCATCTAGTAGGCAGATACGACATGGACCTAGGAACTGGATGGAGGCAGGATGTGGGAGAAATTTTGAGTGGCACAGAGCAGTTGCAAATGCCAACATGCACGCCCCATGTATCCGCATGTGCACTAACCCATCCGGTCCTCACCGCGCCTTGAGGAGCTCAGAGGAAGGCACGGTCATGGTTCTTTTGACTTAGGAGGAGAAAGAAGTTTCCAAAAGAGGTGCACTGTTCTCTGGGGGCTGCTTGTCAGGTGGTTAGGCTGTGGACCATTCTGTTAGGAACACTCCTGTCAGAATGAGGAACCCCTGGGAGCTTTATTCAGAGGGCGTCTTGACCAGGTTTGTATTATTACATTGCCCTGGTGCCACAAGGCAAGTTAGAGTCCTGATGTAGTTCAAGGAGAGAGGCATGGCCCTGGGATCACCCTAGAAGCTCAAGAAATGGCAGCCCTTCTGCCTCCTAGGTATGTCCATGTGAAATTCAGCTTCCTCCCTGCAGCCATCTTAGCATCACCAGCAACAGGGAGGCCCCTCCTGGAGGTGCTTGCCCCTGATGGAGCTGCTGAGACCACAGCTCTTCCACAGCCACAGGAGAAACCTCAGGAACTGCAGAGCCCACAGGCCTCTTTCTGAGGATGTGTTGTCTTGTTGGGTTTTAAAAACAAAATTAACTGAATAAAGGTGGAAGCGTACTTTTCTGGGTTGCAAAATTAAGGTCATCCTCATAACAGACACCTGAAAAGGTCTGCAGGGGATGAGGAGCTGATGGTCTCAGGAGGAGCTGGGCGGGGCACTGTCCTGAGACCTCATGTCTAGGACTGCCCGTGAGGGCTCCCAGCTGAGGAACTGATCCCTGGAGCAGGAAAGGGCCTTGCCGGGTGAAGAGCCGGTGAGCTGGTGTTTACCTAGAGCCCTCTATCTGCACCCTGCCTGCAAAGTAGTGGAGGAAGTCATCCAAGGGGGCTTTTCTTACCTTGTCAGGTGGAGTCTGTGTGGAGAATGGGGCGAATGCTGTGTAGAGGCAGCAGGTGCATGGCAGACACATGGCAGAGGAGCAGGGATCTGCAGGGCACAGAAGGCAAGGGAGCATGGAGAGAGCCCTCATGGGCACCTGTGGGGACAGGCCCACATGGCCTTTGGGAAGGGTGGTGGTCTTCCAACTCCTGAGAGCCTCTGCAAGTTTTTTTTTTTTTCTTTTTTTTTTTTTTTGAGACGGAGTCTTGCTCTGTCGCCCAGGCTGGAGTGCAGTGGCCGGATCTCAGCTCACTGCAAGCTCCGCCTCCCAGGAGCGTGAACATTCTCCTGCCTCAGCCTCCCGAGTAGCTGGGACTACAGGCGCCCGCCACCACGCCCAGCTAGTTTTTTGTATTTTTTAGTAGAGACGGGGTTTCACCGTGTTAGCCAGGATGGTCTCGATCTCCTGACCTCGTGATCCGTCCGTCTCGGCCTCCCAAAGTGCTGGGATTACAGGCTTGAGCCACCGTGCCCGGCCTAGAGCCTCTGCAAGTGTTAACACAAGTGCATGAAGCAACATTTACCCAAACATCTCTCTGCTTTCTCTCCTACCCACCACCCCTTCCCCTTGAGGACAAGAATGTGGTCAATAAGGACATTTTCTTTATTATTAAGTCAGCTCAAACAGTCACACAGGGTTTAGTGTGTCGCAGGCAACTGTGGGTTCCATAGATCCTCCAGGATCTCGTCAGTTAACGAGCAGAGCAAAAGGGAGCTCTACCTCTCAAAGGAAAACCGATTGTACTTCTACTCCATCAGACAAATGCCCAAGCAACATCCTGATGGGAGAATTATGCTGCCAACATTGTTTAAATGTAGTCTCATTCCTTGTAACTCTGAGTTCATCTGGGGAAAATCACATCTGCAAATGCCATTTTTATCGATTAGATGAGGACCAAGATCTTTCTGTAAAAATAAATGCTTTCTTTCTTTAAAGAAAATTGGCAATTTGCCTTAAAATTTTTACTGAAGTAATTCTATTCTATTTGAACAACGTTGGGAGATAAAAACCCTCCATTATGCCTTTTTTAATGAGTTCTAATTCAGAAAAATCTCAATAATAGAAAATGACATAAAAGGTGCATAGCATAATTCTTATCTTGTTTTCCTTACTGGCCTCTCTCATTGGCTGTACGTAATTGTCATCTCTTCAAAGACAAAATGGGGAATTTTACCATCTTTGAATCAAGTGACATTCACTCATTCGAGTTTTAAGATTGAATATGCTTTTTAAAGAATTTTCTTCTAAACCTTAGCATAGTTCCTCTCACAGGTAAGTATTCAATTTAATAAACTGCTGAATGGGCGAGGTGCAGCAGCTCGCGCCTGTAATCCCAGCACTTTGGGAGGCCGAGGCGGGCGGATCACCTGAGATCAGGAGTTTGAGACCAGCTTGGTCAACATGGTGAAACCCGTCTCTACTGAAAATAGAAAAATTAGCCAGGAGTGGTGGCCGGCGCTGTAATCCCAGCTACTCGGGAGGCCGAGGCAGGAGAATCACTTGAGCCTCGGAGACAGAGGTTGTAGTGAGCCCAGCTCGCACCACCGTACTCCAGCCCGGGCCACAGAGTGAGACTCTGTCTCAAAAACAACACAAAACAAAAAACAACAAAAACACCTGCTAAACCTATGGAGGGGTTGACTTTAATTTTCTGTAGTCACAACTGTGTTTCTAGTAGAATGACAGGTGAGTGGCTTAGGTTGCTCTCTCGCCGGGCAGGCCATGTGTGCATGTGTGGCGTGACCGTCCTGAATGCTGATGTGCCTGTGAGTCACCTGGGTCCTTGTTAACATGCGGGGCATGCCGATTGGATCAGGAGTGAAGCCTGAACTGCATTTCCAGCTCTGCCAGGCAGGGCTGATGCCGCTGGTACCACCACAGGGTGGGCTCTGAGTAGTGAGGGACGGAAGATGATCTCCTCATGGATGGTGCAGGCATTTTCCAAACCCTGAGCACCAGCACACCTTAGTGGCTACTGAGAAGTGCTTTCTGTTTCTGTTTTTGTTTTTTTAAGCTACGACACCGAGGGAAAAGGGCACATTACTTACCAGGAATTTTTACAGAAACTGGGTGTTAACTATTCACCTGCTGTCCATCGGCCCTGCGCAGAGGATTATTTCAACTTCATGGGGCATTTTACGAAGCCACAGCAGCTACAGGAAGAGATGAAGGAGCTGCAGCAGAGCACAGAGAAGGCCGTGGCAGCCAGGTGAGTGAGGAAGGACCACAGGGCCTTCATCTGGAAGTCTCCCTTTACATCTGGCTTCACAGCACAAGTTATTTTAAAATGGTATCTTCCCATGCTGGCAAAGTGACAGGGAAATGATCATGCTTGTTCACTGCTGTCGATTCTAGAAATTGGTGCGAAGTCAAAGAGTAGTTGAAAAGCTATAGCCCATTCCATCTTACCCAGTCACAATCTTATATCATCCATCATATTTGTGGGTCACCCTTGAAAATGATCCTTTTAAGTTGTGGATGGTGTATTGCCTGGCCACTCCCTTGGCCCAACTAGAATGCAGGCTCCATAGGGATGTCTGTCACTTTACCTGGTGTCTGGCACCAAACAGGCACCCAGTAATATCTGTTGAATGAATAAAGGAAAGAACCAGACATATCCTTTAACTCACACTTCTACTTTCAGGACTTTGTCCCCAAGAAATAATTCAGAATAAGCCAACAGCTTAGCAACTGGAAGGGGTGACCTGCAGTGTGTCTTTTTTTTTTTTTTTTTTTTTTGAGATGGAATCTTGCTCTGTCTCCCAGGCTAGAGTGCAATGGCACTATCTCAACTCACTGCAACCTCCACCTCCAGGGTTCAAGCGATTCTCCTGACTCAGGCTCCTGAGTAGCTGGGAATACAGGCACACACCACCACGACCAGCTAATTTTTGTATTTTTCGTAGAGGTGAGGTTTCGCCATGTTGGCCAGGCTGGTCTTGAACTCCTGACCTCAAGTGATCCATCTGCCTCGGCCTCCCAAAGTGCAGTGTGTCTTTAACAGCAAAACGACAACAAAGGGAATACCTTCCAATCCCAAATTAGTGCACTGGCTTAGCAAAGAGCAGCCTGAAAGAGCATGAAATTGCCCATGCCTGCTGCGGCCACTGTGGAAGAACACGGAAACGTTTGTGTAAAGGGCTAACAGGCAGTTAGGTTTTGGGCAGTATGTGTACCGTGAATGGAACAATATCAAATGGACCAGAAGATGCTGTGCAGAAGGTACCCCACTGGATTTGGATGGTGGGAGCGTACATGATTCTTTTCCCTTTTTTAAAACTGATTTTAAGAGTTGTGCATATTTGGAGGGTATGTGTAATATTTTGATACTTGTATACAATGTGTAATGATCAAATCAGGGTAATTGGGATATCCATCTCAAACCTTTATCTTTCTACAAATTCTACAAATCTTCTCTTCTAGCTATATTTTTTAAAAATGTTGTGGGTACATAATAGGATCATATGTTTATGGTTACATGAGATATCCTGACACAGGCATGCAATGTGTAATAATCACTTCAGGGTAAATGGGGAACCCATCACCTCAAGCATTTATCATTTGTGCTACAAACAATCCAATTATACTCTTTTAGATATTTTTAAATCTAGCTACTTTGAAGTATACAATAAAATTTTTATGTATTTCAATATAACATTTTATTGTTATATAATTGTATATAACAATAAAATTATTGTTAACTATAATTTCCCTACTGTACTATCAAATACTATAATTTATTTTTTCTATTAAATTGTATTTTTATACCCCTTACCCAGCTTTTCTTATCTTTCCCCTCCCGACCCTTCCCTTCCCAGCCTCTGATAACCTCTGGTAAATTAGCCTCTGGTAATTTACTCTCTACCTGCATGAGATCAACCGTTTTGTTTGTTTGTTTGTTTGTTTGTTTGTTTGTTTTTAAGACAGTGTCTCACTTTCCTCACCCAGGCTGGAGTGCAGTGGCTCCATCATGGCTCACTGCAGCCTCAACTTTCCAGGCTCACATTGTGATCCTCCCACCTCAGCCTCCTGAGTAGCTGGGACTACCAGTGCACACCACCACACCTAGCGCATTTTTGTATTTTTAGTAGAGATGAGGCTTCACCATGTTGCCCAGGCTGGTCTCAAACTCCTGAGCTCACCCACCCACCTCAGCCTCCCAAAGGGCTGGTATGACAGGTGTGAGCCACTGAGCCTGGCTGAGATCAACTTTTTAAACTCCCACATATGAGTGAGAATGTGTGACATTTGTCTTTCTGTGCCTGGCTTGTTTCACTTCACATAATGATGTCTGATTCCGTCCATGTTGCTGTGAATGACAATTTTCCACTTTTTTATGGCTAAATGATATTCCACTGAGTATGTGTGCCACATTTTCTTCATTCATCTGGTGGTGGACACTTGGGTTCATTTCAGATCTTGGCTATTGTGAGCAGCGCTGCAATGAACATGGAAATGAAGACATCTCTTTGATATACTGATTTCCTTTCTTTTGGAGATATACTCAGCAGTATTCTAGAATTTCTGGATCATATAGTAGTTGTGTTTTTAGTTTTCTGGGTAATCTCCATACTGTGTTTCATAGTATTATGCATTGCCACCAACAGTGGATGAGTGTTCCACTTTCTCTGCATCTTCACCAGCACTTCTGTTTTGTCTTTTTGATGATAGATATTCTAACTGGGGTGAGATGATATCTCATTGTGGTTTTAACTTGCGTTTCCCTGATGATCCGTGACCTTGAGCATTTTTCTCATACGTCTTAGCCACTTTGTATGTCTCTTTTGAGAAATGTCTATTCAGGTATTTTGGCCATTTTCGAATCAGGTTATTTCTTTTTGTGTTGTTGAGTTGTTGGAGTTCCTTGTGTATTCTGGTTATTAATCCCTTGTCAGATGGGGAGTTTGTAAATATCTTCTCTGACTCAGTAGGTGGCCTCTTCACTTTGTTCCCTTCATGGTGCAGTAGCTTTTCCGCTTGATGTAATCCCATTTGTTTGTTTTTCCTTTTGTTGCCTGTGCTTTTGAGGTCTTATCCAAAAAATATTTGCCCTGACCAATGTCCTGTAGCATTTCCCCCAATGTTTTATTCTAGTAGTTTGATAGTTTATGGTCTTACATTTAAGTTTTTAATCCATTTTGAGTTGATTTTTGTCTATGTTGTAAGATGGGGATCTAGTTTCATTCCTCTGCATGTGGATATTCATTTTTCCCAGCACCATTTATTAAAAAGACTTTTCTTTCCCCAGTGTGTGTTCTCAGTGCCTTTGACAAAAATGAATTTGCTGTAAGTGCATGGATTTACTTTTGGGTTCTCTACTCTGTTCCATTGTTCTATGTGTCTGCTTTTATGCCAGTACAATGCTATTTTAGTAAATATAAAACTTTGTAGTATAATTTGAAATCAGGTAGCGTGATGCCTCTAGCTTTGTTCTTTTTGCTTAGGATTGCTTTAGCTAATTGGGATCTTTTGTGGTTCCATATGAATTTTAGGATTGTTTTTTCTATTTCTGTGAAGAATGTCATTTGATACTTTGGTAGGGATTGCTTGAATTAGTAGATTGCTTTGGATAGTATAGACATTTTAACAATATAAATTCTTTCAATCCATGAGCAAGGAATATCATTTCATTTTTACTTGTGTCGTCCTTAATTTCTTTCATCAGCGTTTCACAGTTTTCTCTGTATAGATCTTTCATTTCTTTGGTTCAGCTGATTTCTAGGTATTTTATGTTCTTTGTAGATGTTGTAAATGGGATTGCTTTATTTATTTCTTTTTTGGATTGATCACTGTTAACATATAGAAATGCTACTGATTTTTGTGTACTGATTTTGTATCCTGCAACTTTACTGAATTTGCTTATCAGTGCTAGGAATTTTTTGGTGGAGTCTTTAGGTTTTTTTTAAGTATAAGATCATGTCATCTGCAAACAAGGCTAATTTGACTTCTTCCTTTCAATTTGGATGCCTTTATTTCTTTCTCTTGCCTAATTGCTCAGGTTAGGACTTCCAGTACTATGTTGAATAGAAGTGGTAAAAGTGGCCATCCTGTCTTATTCCAGATCTTAGTGTAAAGACGTTCGGCTTTTCCCTGGTTAGTATCATATTAGCTTTGAGTTTGTCAAATATGGCCTGTATAGTGTTGAGGTATTTTGCTTCTATATTCATTGTAAGGAGAGTTTTTATCATGAAAGGATGTTGAATTTTATAAAGTGCTTTTTCAGCATCTGTTGAAATTATCATGTAATTTTGTCCTTTATTCTGTTGATGTGAAGTATCACATTTATTAATTTGTATATGTTGAACCATCCTTGCATCCCTGGGATGAATTCCACTTGGTCATGGTGAATGATCCTTTTAATGTGTTGTTGAATTTGGTTTGCTAGTATTTTGCTGAGGATTTTTGCATATATGTTCATCAGGAATTTTGGCCTGTAGTTTTCTTTTTGGGTAGTGTTCTTGTTTGCTTAGGGTATTGGGATATTACTGGCCTTATAGAATGAGTTTGCAAGTATTCGCTACTCTTCAATTTTTTGAAAAAGTTTGGGTAGAGCAGGTATTAGTTCTTCTCTAAATGTTTGGAAGATTTTAGCAGTGAAGCCATCAAGTCCTAGGCTTCTCTTTGATGGGAGACTTTTTATTACTACTTTGATGTTGTTACTGATTTTTGGTCTGTTCAGATTTTCTGCTTTTTCATGGTTCAATCTTGATAGAAATTTATCCACTTCTAGGTTTTCCATTTGTCAGCATGTAGTTTTTCATTAGCAGTCTCTAATGATACTTTCTATTTCTGTCATCTCTAACCTTGTAATACTTCCTTTTTTATCTCTGATTTAATTCTTTTGGACTTTCTTTTTTTCATCATCTAGCTAAAAGTTTGT
The DNA here is from genome assembly GCF_002776525.5 of Piliocolobus tephrosceles. NCBI lineage: Eukaryota > Metazoa > Chordata > Mammalia > Primates > Cercopithecidae > Piliocolobus > Piliocolobus tephrosceles. The sequence continues at coordinate 25,475,835 of NC_045452.1, read as the reverse complement.
CAATTTTATTTATCTTTTCAACACCCAACTTTTAATTTTATTGATCTTTTGTATTGTTTGAGTCTCAATTTCATTTATTTTTGCTCTGATTTTATTTCTTCCTTTCTACTAATTTACGTTTGGATTTTTCTTGCCCTTCTAGTTTCTTGAGGTGCATTGTTGGATTGTTTATGCAAAGTCATTCTATTTTTTTTTTTATGTAGACATTTATTGCTATACATGTCCCTCTTAGCCCTGCTTTTGCTGTATCCCATAGATTTTTGGTATGTTGTATTTCCATTTTCATTTGTTTCAATAAATTTTTAATCTTCTTTATTTCTTCATTGACCATTGGTCATTCAGGAGCATGTTGTTTAACTTCTATATATTTGTACAGTTTCCAAAGTTCCTCTTTTTATTGGTTTCTAGTTTTATTCCATTTCAGAAAAGATACTTGATATTATGTTGACTTTTCCAAATTGGCTGAGACATGTTTTGTGGCCTAACATATGATGTATCCTGGAGAATGATCCATGTGCTGATGAAAAGAATCTGTATTCTGCAGCAGTTGGATGACAGGTCCTGTAAATGTCTGTTAGCTCCATTAGACCTAGACCATAGTTTAACTTCATGTTTCTTTGTTGATTTCCTGTCTGGATGATCTGCCCATTGCTGAAAGTGGATGTTGTCTGCTGCTATTATTGTATTGCAATCTAGCTCTCCTTTTAGATATATTAACATTTGCTTTATATATTTGGGTGCTCTAGTGTTGGATGAACCTATATTTACTATTGTTATATCCTGTTGTTGAGTTGATCCCTTTATATTAATAATGGCCTTCAGGTCTTTTGAGTTTTTGACTAAAAGTCTATTTTATCTGATATAAGTATAGCTACTCCTGCTCTTCCTTGGTTTCCATTTGCATTGAATATCTTTTTCCATTTCTTTACTTTCAGTCTATATGTGTCTTTATAGGTGAAGTGAGTTTCTTATAGACAGCATATAGTTGGGTCTTGTTTTTTAATCCATCCAGCAACTCTTTGTCTACTTTCAATTTTATTTTTTATTTTTTATTTTTATTTTTATTTTATTTTTTTGAGACAGAGTCTTGCTCTGTCACCCAGGCTGGAGTGCAGTGGCATGATCTCAACTCACTGCAGGCTCCATCTCCCAGGTTCATGCCATTCTCCTGCCTCAGCCTCCCGAGTAGCTGGGACTACAGGCACCTGCCACCACGCCTGGCTAATCTTTTAGTATTTTTAGTAGAGATGGGGTTTCACCGTGTTAGCCAGGATGGTCTCCATCTCCTGGCCTCATGATCCTCACACCTCAGCCTCCCAAAGTGCTGGGATTACAGGCATGAGCCACCATATCCAGCCTACTTTCAAATTTTTTGAGACGGAGTTTCACTCTTGTTGCCCAGGCCGGAGTGCCATGGTACAATCTCAGCTCTCTGCAACCTCTGCCTCCCAGGTTCAAGCAATTCTCCTGCCTCAGCCTCCTGAGTAGCTGGGATTAAGGCATGCACCACCACGCCCGGCTACTTTGGTAATTTTAGCAGAGACGGGGTTTCTCCATTTTGATCAGGCTGGTCTCAAACTCCTGACCTCAGGTGATCCTCCTGCCTCGGCCTCCCAAAGTGCTGGGATTGCAGGCATGAGCCACTGCGCCCAGCTACTTATGTCATATTTTTAACATTTATAACAGAGAAAAAAATTGGGCTGCGTATGATGTGACTACAGCAATGAGATATATTTTCTTGGCATGATCGCAATCCTTGGTCTCCCATCCACACCCCCTACACATGTGGCTCTTACCTGCTGCTCTATAGCTCTGCCTTAGCTCCATCTTGCTCTTACATGTTTGTGAGTCTGTCTCCTGTCTGTCATTTCAAAAGGCAAGATTCACTCTCTGTCCCACCACCTCCCATAGCACCTGAATGAATGAATGAATCGCCAGAGGAACCGAGAATGCCAAGGACACAAGGATGAAATGTAATAGCTAAACGGGGTTTAAGAGAAGAGCAGTTTGAACACACCCCTGAATTACGTCTAAGTTACTGAGTTATGAAGCCTGAAAGCAGAGAATTGAGTTTGTGAAATTCAAAGTAAAATATGCACAAGATTGGTATAAATCAAATATGCCATAAAGCTAATGAAAAAGTGGAATTTATCTTTACTAGACAGGGTTGGCCTCATTACCCGCTCGTGTCTTCTCTTCTCGTCTTTCCTGCCACTTGTGAGTAATGAGGCTCTAGGAGAGAAACCGTGCATCCTGGGCACTCCCAGTACACTCTTTCTCTGTCTGTACCTCTGTTCCACACGGAGCATGGGAGTACAGCTAAAAGAACTGCGAGCTGCAAGACAATGCATTTCAGATCATCGAGCTCAATTAACTAAATTCACTCTCACCCACTCCCCCTTGCCCCACCCATGCTCTCTTAGTAAAGAAGACAAATGCATGACCAATTTCGGTTTCCTCGAAAATATCGGCTTGTAAAAATTCCCAAATAACCTTGTCCTTTAGGATGGCCTGTTTTTAGATTTTGCTGTCAGTGGGTCTTTCCAATGAAGATTCAATGTTTCCAGGATTTTTTTCTTTTTTTTTTTTTTTTTACCTCCTCATCTATACTGACACTCTGATCAGATTGACAGATGTGAGTCATGTTCCATTCAAGTGACCACAGTTTTGTATTTGCCTCTGAAATCTAAGGGAATTCATTTTGTTTGGAGTACCCTAAAATACATTTTGAAGATTAAGTAAAATCTTTTTCTCTTTTTGCATTTATTTTCCATGCCTTGCTCTTTTTGCTTGAGTCTCAGTTGAAGATTCAGAATCAGAATAGCAGCAGTAAATGAGCCACATAACACAGGCTCACTGGAAAATGCAAATGGAGAGGTGTGCAATTTTTCAGCAGCACCAGAGTGGGGAGGCCTGTGGCTGAGGCCTGGGTGTGAGGGGCTCTGTGGCTGTCCATTGGCCATAACAGTGCCCCCTTCTGGCCTCTGTCTTGTTGCCCAGAGCAGGAACTGGACACAGACCCAGTGCAGCTTTGTCGCTGAGTGTCGGCTGACACCGTTTCTGTTTGGCACTGTGCTATGATCTGTGCTCTAAACCCTCATTTACTCTGTGCACATATTTACTCAGCAAGGGAAATAATTACCGCCTGGAAACCAGTCCAAGAAACGCTGAATGCTTCAATTTTCTAAAAATATGTATCTCAAAAAAAGTTTGGATTTTTTTTTCTACCTTCATTTGCTTTCATTTTGAAGAATTAAGTGGAATATAATAGTTGTGATGATGAGTAATCATTCTGCAACATGGGACTGAATTCAATGTACACCTGTAGGGGAATCCAGAATATTGCTGCTGTTGGTATACACGCACAGCGCGGTTCCTGCAGTCGTTTGTATGAAGTACTCAAATGTCATGGGAGCCCATTCCAAGCTGGAGGCCAGCAAGACAAGGGAGCTGATCACCCCCGTGGCTTCAAAGTAAATGCTGCTCTCCACCACCACCCTGAACGTTCCCACGGAATCTCGCCTCTCCCAGAGTCCTGATGTTTCTGTTCCTATGGATTATTTTTTCTAGGCATCCTCTCCCACAAATACATACCTGAAGTGGTAGCCAATTACCACCAAAGATTTCGTCTCTAGAATTTATAGCACATTCTTTCCCCTGAGGAATTCACGTCTCAGCCCATCAGACAGGCATATTACTCAGTTTGTAAGGAAGACATTTTCAGGGACCTGGGTGAGTTGAAATTATTGAATTTACAGCCCATCCACCATAGATCAAGTGCAAGATTGTTTCTTCTTGAAGATTTCTGCACTTTTTGAGTTCCTTATCTGCAACTTTTTCAAGTTAGGAGAGAATTTTCCCAGACTGAAAACTCAGTGTCTCTGAATCACAGAGACTTGAGATCACACATCCTGCAAGAACATCAGCCCCGAAGCTGGGAGCGACAGACAGATGCTGTCTCTGTCTCCCTCACTGTGAGGGAAAGGCCTGGTCTTGTCCTGATTCCACCCTGGGCTCTCATGCTGTCCTGTTCCTGGCCTAGAAAGTAGGGCTGATGCCGGGCGCGGTGGCTCAAGCCTGTAATCCCAGCACTTTGGGAGGCCGAGACGGGCGGATCACGAGGTCAGGAGATCGAGACCATCCTGGCTAACACGGTGAAACCCCGTCTCTACTAAAAAATACAAAAAACTAGCCGGGCGAGGTAGCGGCGCCTGTAGTCCCAGCTACTCGGGAGGCTGAGGCAGGAGAATGGCGTAAACCCGGGAGGTGGAGCTTGCAGTGAGCTGAGATCCGGCCACTGCACTCCAGCCTGGGCAACAGAGCAAGACTCCGTCTCAAAAAAAAAAAAAAAAAAAAAAAAGAAAGTAGGGCTGATGACACCGCCTTGCAGGGCTGAGAGGTCACATGTGAGTGCGTACTTGAGACGGCAGCATGGCCCTTGATTTTTCCATGGATTCACACCATGTGGTGGCTGTTTTTCTTTTTCTTTCTTTCTTTTTTTTTTCTTTCAGACAGCGTCTTGCTCTATTGCCCAGTCTGGAGTACAGTGGCATGATCTCGGCTCACTGCAAACTCTGCCTCCCAGGTTGAAGTGATTCTCCTGCCTCAGCATCTCTAGTAGCTGGGATTACAGATGCCCACCACCACACCCGGCTAATTTTTGTGTATTTTTAGGAGAGACGGGGTTTCACCATGTTGGCCAGGGTGGTCCCGAACTCCTGACCTTGTGATCCACCCACCATGGCCTCCCAAAGTGTTGGGATTACAGGCGTGAGTCACCACGCCTGGTCAGTGGCTGTTTCTTAACAATAAAAAGCCTAGTTTAAAAAAAAAAACCAGGTTGGCTGGACATGGTGGCTCAAGCCTGTAATCCCAGCACTTTGGGAGGCCGAGGCGGGAGGATCATGAGGTCAGGAGATCAAGACCATCCTGGCTAACACAGTGAAACCCCGTCTCTACTAAAAATACATAAAATTACCTGGGCGTGGTGGTGGGCATCTGTAGTCCCAGCTACTAGGGAGGCTGAGGCAGGAGAATGGCATGAACCCAGGTGGTGGAGGTTGCAGTGAGCCGAGATCGCATCACTGCCCTCCAGCCTGGGTAACAGAGCAACACTCCATCTCAAAAAAAAAAAAAAAAAAAAACACCAGGGGGTCTTTGGCACTACATGGCCCTTGATTTGCCCACTGATGCACACCACATGATGGCTGTTTCTTAATAATAAAAATGCCTGGTTAAAAAAAGAAAAAGAAAAAACAGGGTCTCTGGCACTCCCTTGCCCTAGCACCGACAAGGCCCCGTTCATCTCCACACTCTTCACATGCTGCTCTTCTCCACTCCTCCTTAGGGCCTTGGCACTAGCTGTTCTCCAGTCCCTGGCTGACTCTTTTGCATCCCAGTCTTTGCTGAAGAAAAAGAGCCTACAGCCAAAGTGCCTATAAGCCTACAAACCCACAAACCTACTGTCGTTTTTTTTTTTTTTCGCCTGTGAACCTACTCTCCCACCATGCTATACTTCTATCTTCTGTTTATTGTCTGTCTCCCCACTACTGGAATGGAAATCCTTCTAGGGATGCCCCTTTGATTCACTAGACATGCCCCAGCACCTACAGGAGCATCTGGCACGTCACAGGTGCTCAGCTCGTGTTGATTGAGAAAGAGTGTGTATTTCACATATCTGTAGGTAAAATCACTAGCTTTTTCCATTCTCGGTTCCGTTTTTAAAGTATCAATTCCAGTACAAAGACAAAGCTGTACTTTCTCTAGCGTGGTTTTGCTAATGATGGTAATAACAAAATGATAATGATACGGACTTACAATTTTTCCGGGATATCTTTTAATGTCAGTGTTACGCTGAGGCTGTAAAACATCTTCAAAATTAGTTCTTAGATGAGCCATCGGCTCATTGCATTAGAATAATCATGAAATGTTTGCTTTAAAGGAGTTATTTGTTTTCCTGATTTTAGGGCATATCTGCAATGTACTCTCTTTCAGGGATAAGCTTGCGGACCACTATCAAGATATCAGCAAAGCATTCACCAAAATCGATAAATCCAAAACCAACTACATATCCATATGCAAGATGCAGAAGGTGCTGGAAGAATGTGGCTGTTCTCTTACGGAAGGGGAGCTGACCAATCTGCTGAACAGGTCTTTTTCGCCTAAGTTAAATATGTTTCTCACGGCCCTGAAAAACATACTGGAGAATTGCCTTTGTTTCTTCTGTATGTCCTCCCAAACAGCCTTCTGAGATGAAAATATCCTCCATGTCTTCCTGTTGGCTGGGTTACACTAGAATGGGTTTGAGTCCACCCAAAGCAATAAAAGAAAGCCCTCTGACAAATGCATAACTTTTCCTGATGTGTCTTAGCAGCAGTGCCACCATTTCTTAACATTAGTGTTTTGTTTGTTTGTTTGTTTTGTTTTTTTGAGATGGAGTCTCGCTTTGTCACCCAGGCTGGAGTGCAGTGGCACGATCTCGGCTGACTGCAACCTCTACCTCCTGGGTTCAAGTGATTCTCCTGCCTCAGGCTCCCAAATAGCTGGGATGACGGGCACCTGCCACCACACCTGGCCAATTTTTGTATTTTCAGTAGAGACGGGGTTTCACCATGTTGGCCAGGCTGGTCTCAAACTCCTGACCACAGGTGATCCACCCACCTCAGCCTCCCAAAGTGCTGGGATTATAGGTGTGAGCCACTGTGCCCAGTCAACATTAGTTTTTATTTTATTCAAGTTATTCAGGCACTTTGGCAGGAATCACATAGTTCTACGAGGCTGGTTACTAAAACCAGCAGTTCGTTTGCCCTGCTGCAGCCCTTATTTCCCTATCCAAAGTCAACAACTTCCAACACTGTTGACTGATATCTTTTGATAGTGAATGTCCCTACTTCTTTTTCTTCTTCTTCTTTTTTTTTTTTTTTTTTTTTTTTTTTTTTGAGATGGCGTCTCGCTCTGTCCCCCAGGCTGGAGTGCAGTGGCATGATCTCGGCTCACTGCAGTCTCCACCTCCCGGGTTCATGACATTCTCCTGCCTCAGCCTCCAGAGTAGCTGGGACTACAGGTGCCCACCAGCACGCCCGGGTAATTTTATGTATTTTTAGTAGAGATGGGATTTCACCATGTTAGCCAGGATGCTCTCGATCTCCTGACCTCATGATCCGCCCGCCTCGGCCTCCCAAAGTACTGGGATTACAAGTGTGAGCCACTGTGCCCAGCTGGATGTCCCTACTTCTAAGTGACAGGCATATATTGCAACTTCTTGATTTTTCACTTTTAAGCAGTTTATATTGACTTACTACCAAGAAAATGTAGGTTTAACTATTTTCCACTCATCCCATGCCACCAACCATCTCACCCCCTTCAGCCTCCATTACCCCACGGAAACGCACGAGAACTTACCTCCACATGCCACATGCCTATCGTATTGCTGTATCAGTTTTGGTTCGCTCCACATCCTAGATCTACATTGCTGTGACTAGCTCATCACTTTTCTTTTCTACATAGCACTTTTTCCCTGAAGTCAAATTATCCTATTTCTTCTGTTCATTTAATTTCCTATGTACTTATTCTCCTACTAATTAAATCCCCAACTTAATCTCTTTCCAATCCATCGAGACACATCAGCTAATCTGTCAGCTTCATCTTCTTGAAGATTGCCCTTTTCATGTTCTTCAGTTCTTAGAAAGTTTCTTGACTTATTTTATTAATGAATTCCTTCCCTGTTCTATTCTTTCTGGAACTCCTATTGTTATTGAATGTTGAACTGCCTGGACTGTTCTCTTATTTTAAATCTTTTTTTCTCCTTTCTCTTTTTCTTTCTGCTTTACCTTCTGGGAGATTTCCTCAATTTTAGCTCCCAGTCCTTCTTTGAGATTTTTGTTTCTGCTGCCATACTTGTATTTCTAATTACTAGAGCTCATTTTAGTCCTCTGTGTGTTCCTTTTTTACAACATCCTGCTCTTGTTTCATGGATGCACTGTCTCATTTCTCTGAAGGTATTAACAATAGGCTTTTTAAAAAAGTTTTCTTTAGCAGATAAGTCTCTCCTCAGTGTTGCTTTTTAAATCTATTATTCATGTTGGATATTTTCTTCAAAAATATGTCCATACTAAGAGTGGAGGACAGGGTACTGAGTTGCAGATTAGAAGTTCTACACAGGTAGGTGGAGCTTGCTGACTTTGAATTGAACTGTATGGTAATCTGACTTGAAGTTTTCTTGAGGGGCCCCCAGTGTCAGTATCTTTAAAACTTTTTGTTTGGCCTTTTCAGATTTGCCAGAGAATAGACTTGCCAGATAAAATATAAGATGGTCAGTTAAATTAGGACTTCAGATAGACAATAATTTTTAAATATAAGTATGTCTCATGTAATATTTGAGTTATACTAAAAATTTTGTTGTTTATCTGAAATTCTAATTCAACTATGTATCCCTGTAGATTTGGTGTGATGATTTGTTTATTTGTTTGCTAATTGGGCAACCCAATGAGAGAAAACTCTTTGGTCTTCTGCTGTCAACACTAGGAACTGACTGGGCACAGAAGGCTGGATATTTCAGCAGTCACTGTGGTAAGCTGAATCATGCCTCCCAAAGATATACAGGTCCTGATTCCTGGAATCTGTGGACATTACCTTATTTGGAAAAAGGATCTTTATAGATGCAACTAAGCTAAGGACCTGGAGAAGGGAAGATGAGCCTGGATTATCTGGATGGGCCCTCAGTACCATCACAGGTGTGTTTGTAAGAGGGAGGCAGAGGGAGATTTGAAACAGACAGACAAAGAGAAGGACATGTGACCAGGGAGGCAGAGTAGAGTGATGTGGCCCCAAGCCAGGGGCTGCCAACTGCCCCCAGAAGCTGGAAGAGGCAAAGAACAGATTCTCTCCTGGAATCTCCAGGGAGAGTACAGTCCTGCCAACAACAGGGAACTCATTTTAGATTCTGGTGTCCAGAGCTGTAGGAGACTCCATGTGCATTGCTTTAAGCCACCAGATCTGTACTATTTTGTTACAAAGCCATAGGAAACTAATAGTCAGTGTATATACTTTTATTTATATTATATATTAACAGTCAGTGTATATACTTTTTATTAATCCTCCCCTTTTCATTAAGAACCCTCCCTACCTTGGACTCAGAAACAGCATCTCCAGAGAATATACCTCCAGGTGTATTCTCCCATTAGGGTTGGGAGGGACAGGCACCCAGACACATGAAGTCTGACGAGAGGTCTGGGGTCTGCTTGCCTCCTAGTCTTTTAATCAACCCTATTTTAACTCCTCCTTGAGCTCCACTTCTAGATATACCTGATATCATCCGTTCCAGAGCCTCTGAGGGTATTTGCAGGGCATATCAGATCTTCTCTCTTCCACGTTCCCTCTGTTTGTTTTAGAAAGTAATTTCTTGGATTCTGATACATCTATACCCATTACCTATAGATTCTCCAGCAGCTGTTCTCTTCTTCCACATACTCCTAGTCCTTAGGAGTTTATGCCAGTGGTCCACAAACTCCAAGCATCGGAATCATTGCAAGGGCTCATTAAAACTCAAGATTGTTGGGCCCCTTCCCCAAAGTTTCTGATTCAGTGGGGCCTGGGAATGTGCATTCATAACAAGGGCTCAGGTGATGCTGATGCTGCTGGACTCTTGCACCCCACCTTGAAAACCATTGTTTCATACCTTTTAAAACTCCCTTTTCTGTCATTTTAGAAGAGTTTTGAGTGGTAACAGAACTAGATATGTGTGTTCAAGCCACTGTATTTAACTGGAAGTCTTATTCTCGTGCACTTTTACCCTGAAACAACTTGAGCTAATTGCCTCCTCTGACTCTTATTTCTGTCTATGTAATTTTGCTGTGCAGATACAATGTCCCTTACTTTGTAAAGGGGAGAATATTAGCACCCCTTTCCTCTTTTTTTTGAGATGGAGTCTCACTCTGTCGCCCAGGTTGGAGTGCAGTGGCGTGATCTCGGCTCACTGCAAACTCCGCCTCCCAGGTTCATGCCGTTTTCCTGCCTCAGCCTCCCAAGTAGCTGGGACTACAGGCGCCCGCCACCATGCCCAGCTAATTTTTTGTATTTTTAGTAGAGACGAGGTTTCACCGTGTTAGCCAGGATGGTCTCAATCTCTTGACCTCGTGATCCGCCCGCCTCGGCCTCCCAAAGTGCTGGGATTACAGGCGTGAGCCACCGCGCCCTGCCCCTTTCCTCTTTAAAACATTTTTTATCCCTTGAGCCCAGGAATTCAGGGCTGCAGTGAACTACGATTGCACCATTGTACTCCAGCCTGGGCAAAAAAAGCAAGACCATGTAAAAAAAAAAAAAAAAAAAAAAAAAAAAATCAGTGGTTGCTCAAGAGTTTGCAGTATACATTTAGAGCTAGCCTAAGCCCACCTTTTTTTTTTTTTTTTTTTTTTTTGAGACAGAGTCTGGCTCTGTCGCCCAGGCTGGAGTGCAGTGGCCGGATCTCAGCTCACTGCAAGCTCCGCCTCCCGGGTTTACGCCATTCTCCTGCCTCAGCCTAGCTGGGACTACAGGCGCCCGCCACCTCGCCCGGCTAGTTTTTTGTATTTTTTTAGTAGATACGGGGTTTCACCGTGTTAGCCAGGATGGTCTCGATCTCCTGACCTAGTGATCCGCCCGTCTCGGCCTCCCAAAGTGCTGGGATTACAGGCTTGAGCCACCGCGCCCGGCCAAGCCCACCTTTAAGTAACACAATACAACTTAATGGGAAGTACAGAAAACTTATCAAAGGGTATTTCCGATTTCTCCCTTCTGTGCCTGATAACATGGCTGGCATTCATTTACCCGTGTGCTTCAATCACCCAACACATAGTGGTTATTATTGCTCCACTGATCAACTCAGAGTGAGAAAATAAAAGATGTTATTTTACCGTCACTTATTCCTCCTCTGACACCCTTCTTTTCTTGATGTAGATCTGTATGATTTTCCTTCTGTCTGAAGAATGCCTTTTTCCATTTCTTGAAGAGTAGGGCTGCTGGTCATGAAGTCTCTCAGTTTTGTTTGTCTGAGAAAGCGTTTATTTCTCCTTTATTTCTGACAGAGAATACTGGATTTAGCATTCTAGGTTTAAGCTGTTGAAATATTTCAACACTTCAAACATTTCAGTCCACTCTCCTCTTGCTTGCATGATTTCTGGCAAGAAGCCTGATGTATTATAATTCATTATCTTTGTTCCTCTATAGATAAGGATATTTTCCTAAGATTTTCTGGCTTCTTTCAGGATTTTCTCTTTGTCTTTAGTTTTCTCCAGTTTGAATATAGTATGTTTAGGTATAGATTTGGGGGGATTTATCCTGCTTGGTGTTCTCTGAGCTTCCTGGATCTGTGATTTGCTGTCTGTCATTAATTTGAGGAATGTTTCTACCATTATTAATTAAAGTGGGTTTTTGTTTTTGTTTTGTTTTTGCTTTTGTTTGTTCTTTTGTTTTGTCTCTTTGCTTATTTCTCTTTCTCTTCCTGGTATTCCAATGATGCAAGTGTTATACATTTTGAAATTTTCCCCCAGCCTTTGGATATATTGTCCTGTCCACGCCTTCCCATTCTTTTTCTCTTTGCATTTCAGTTTGAGAGGTTTCTACTGACATACTTCAAACTCACTAATTCTCTCCTCAACCATGTCTAGTCTACTGATGAGCCCATCAAAGCCATTCTTCGTTTCTGTTACAGTGGTTTTTTTTTTTAATTTCTGGCATTTTCTTTTAATTCTTTCTTAGAGTTTCCATCTCCGATTACATTGCCCACTTGTTCTTGCCTGTTCTTTACTTTTTCCATAAGAACACTTTACATATAAACCATAGTTATTTTAAATTCCCTATCTGATAATTTCAAAATACGTGTCATATTTGAGTCTGCTGTTGCAGCTTGCTTGGTTTCTTCATACTGTGCCTTTTCTTTATATGCATTGTAATTTTTGTTGTTGTTAAAAGCCAGACAGGAACTGAGGTATATAGGCCTTTAGAGATTTTATGTTCCTTTGGCTGGGAGTTAGGATGTGTTTAATGTTTGCTGTAGCTATTGGTGCAAAGGCTGCAATTTCCTCCAGCATCCTTGTTTTTTCCTCTCCTGCTTTCATGGGTTTCCTTAGGAGCTCCTTCTTAAATAGACTGTGTGTTTTGCAGTTCTTTCCGTTGTAATCCATTTTTATTTCACTAGAGCTGGGTTGATGTGGTGGTAAAATATTGGGGAGGGGAAACATTCTATAGTTTTATGATTACATTTCTGTCTTTTAGTGGGCTGAGTCCCTGGGCTGCAACCTTTAGAAATATTTATTGAGTTTTTTCTGCTTAGGTGAAACAGGAATGCTAGAGGGGGCTGGAGTTGGCTGATTGTCCTTCCCCCAAAGCTAAGATAAGGCTCTCAGAAAGTCTTTTCCCTTGGAAAGTAGTTACAGGGAAGGCTCGGGACGTATTTCACCAGGATTGCTTTTCCCCTTCCCCTGCCAGAACCCTGAGGGGATCTTTCTCAGATCTTCACTCTGAGAAGCTAGTGAGATTCCTGAAGTTAAAGCCCATGAAAGTGGGGGTGGGGGTGGGGAGGTACCTAAGACTGGGCCCCCAGAATTTCTTACTCTTACACTAGTCCACACTCAGTTTCTACCAATTTGCCAAGATTACCATGTAAGTATTCCTGCCAGCCTGTGACTCCAAAGGCTTTTGCTCCAGGAAAACAGGCCCCAGCTGTGATTCTCTGCATGTGCCTGTGTCTCCAGGTTTCAGGGTGACATTTTGCCCCATGACCTCAATTCTTCTCCTCCTCTCTCTGCCACTTTCCCCACTCCTTCCACGTCCAGCTTTTGGCAGCTACACTTTGATTTTTCCTTTGGTTAGGTAGTTAAATTTAACCTTCTGTCCCGCAGCCACAACTAGTTCCTTCCTGCTTGGTTCATAGGTTGATTCTAAAACTTGAAAACTATTAAATACCATTTTATTATAACTGTAAATATTGTTCAGTGTCAGATAATGAAAGAAAACTAGCTAGTTTTCCAGTTGTACTATCCCTGAGACTCTAGCCTTAGTATCAAATAGATTCTCTTGTAGATCACACCAATTGCTGAAAATCATTTCACATTTGTCTCAGTCCTTTTGGGCTGCCATAAAAAAATATAAATGGGGTGGCTTATAAACAACAGAAATTCATTTCTCACAGTTCTGGAGGCTAGGAAGTCCAGTATTGAGGTACCAGCGGATTTAGTGTCTGCTGAAAATGTCCTGGATCATAGATGTCTGTCTTTTCACTGTAACCTCATGTGGCAGAAGGGACAAAGGTCTCTCTGGGGCCTCTTTCATAAAGGCACTCATCTCATTCCTGAGAGCTCTGTTTTCATGAACTAATCACCTCCCAAAGGACTCACCTGCTAAAAGGTCATTATCTTAGGGGTTAACATTTTAACATATGAATTTTGGGGGGACACAAATAGACCATAGCAATATTTTAAATTTGTTTCGTATCTATACTATGATTTTATTGGATAGGTTATTTCCTGGAGTTTAATTTATTCTTTATTTTCTTTATGATATTTGCCTTTGTTTTTTCTTGTCAGGTAAAGACAAATCCATACTTAGGTAAAAGAGACTTTATCTGAAAAGATTATTGCAGCAGGGAGAGGAAGATTATTACAATAGAGAGAATGCCCCAACCATGAAATCTGTAAGCATCTCAAAGAGCAAGCAGAAGAGGGCTTTTGTTTAATAGGCAAGAGTAAACAAGGATAGAAAGAACCAAGCATGGGGAGTAAGATGAATAGATGGTGTGACCAGACAGCTGAGCAAGAAACATCTTTCCTGTGGTCAGAGTCCCTGAGGAGCTATTAGGGAGGGGCTATTCCACATTCTGTTGCTGGCTTAGGCTGAGGTGGGTCCAAGTTCAAGGTTCTGGAGAAAGGAGAGTAGCTTAACTATACTGTGGTCCAGTTAGCAGATATTTTGTCCAGATTAGTCAGTGGGAACAAACAGTTCAGCTAATAATTTATGAGACTGAGACTGGGAATTTGGAGGGTCTATGTCCTTGCTATCAGAGGTAAGCCTTGGGGCATCTATGAATCTTTTCTAAGTCATATGGGGAAAAGGTAGTTCTTTGCAGTAGACTTATCCAGGGACATTAAGGTTGGGGTGATTTATTTAACCATCACTTTTTTATAGAACAGGGCTCAGATAAAGTTCATTATTTTTGACCTTCAGGTTTCCCCAGCATTCTATTCCACTTTCTCCTCTCTTGAGTTTTTTTCCCCTGGCATCTCTATTTGAGAACCTGCCCCTGCCCCCCACCATTTTTCTGCTCTAATTCTGTGATCCAAAGAGCATCCTGTGCTGCCTCCACTATTGTCTAGGTTGGATCCCCTGTCTCCTGTATCCCACATCTCTTTATTTCTTGATTTACATTCTTCTTTTGCTGGAGTACTTCCTGAAGTAATCTCATAAGAAAGGGTGGACAGGAAGTAAATTTTCTGAGTTCTTATTGAACTAAACTTTTTAAATTCTTCTTCGCACACATTGCTGGATTGTCTGAGCATAGAATCTTAAGAAGAAAATTATTCCCTTAAAAGTTTGAAAACATTGATCCATTGTGTTTGAACTATGAGAAGCCCGATGCCTGTGTGTATGTATGTGTGTGTGTGTCTGTGTGTGTGTGTGTGTGTAGAAAGGAAGGACCATTTCATCCTCAAATGCCTATGTGTTTTTTTCTTCCTTAAACGGGATCTCCTCTCGCTGAATCTATTTCCAGCTGAACAAGAATTCATATGCATTCAATGAATAAATCATGGAAAAATAGCAGATAAATTAACTAAATGATTATAAGAGATTCTTGTTAAAACATAGGCTTGATACTTTTATAAACAACAACAAAAGGACTGTGGGATATCTGAAGCCCACCTTTCAATGGGGGTGATCAACTTTTTTATGCGTTGAAACCTTAATAAGGATCCATTGCACAGTTGCTTGTTTCTTCTCAAAGACCTCTTGATGATAAACATCTCTGTTATTTGTAATTATATGTAGATTATTCTTTTCTAGATCCAAAATAGACTTTTCTAAATACTACTGAGATTAGCATATGCATATGATTTTATTACTACATTTTAATACCACGTTGGCAATTTCTCCCGCTGATGAAATAGTGTTGATTGTCCTTTTCCTCGATGTCACCATCATGCAAGCCGACCCGATGCAGGGCCTGTGCAAGGCGGCTCTGCAGCTGTGGGTTGGAAAAGCTCAGCTCTTGGCTCGTCTTCTTTAGAAGCAGATATCTGAATCACTGGAAACTTCTCTCTCTAGCCTACCAGCGTTCCAAGCTCTTCTACGTTGACACTTGAGCCCAATACTCCTGAGAGAAAGTTTAGGTGTTTAAGTGCCAGAAATTCCCCAGGAATTTAAGTTGTAGAAATGTGAACTTTGAATGCAATTAAACTTTATTTTGAATTATTTTGCATCTTTAATAGATATACTATATGTTCCCTGAGACTTTTGGATTTTACCTCACAATTTAGTCTTCCAGAACTTAGGTAATTTCTTCTGTGTCAGAGTCAAGGGGATGAAGGAGCCTCTGTTTCCACAGGGATGTCCTTGCTGAGCCATCAATGCAGGTGGAATTTTTATTTGAGAAAATCCTCAGCTAGATAGGTTTTGCAAAATACCGTTTGACTGCTTTCAGCTTGACAACTTCATTTCAACCACTCCTGAAAGAGAATTTAATATATTTCGTACTCATTTCCTCTTCTTCTTTTCACTGTTTTTGACATGTTTCCTCTCTTTCAAATCCCACTGCCATTTCTAAGTCCAGGCCCTTCTTAGTTAAGGCCTCCATGACCCCAGGAGCCTCCCATCCAGACTGCTACTCTCCCACCACTGCCACCACCCCACAGTCTCACTTCCAGACTGTCTTTGAGGAGCTGTCAGATTTATCTTCCCATGATACTACTCTGCGAATGTCACATCCCTGCCAACATACTTTCATGTGCCCCCATCATAGGGCCGGATTCTCAGCAGACATCTCCCTTCGTCTTCTGCAAAGCCAACCCTGCTATCCCTTCAAGCCTCAGGTCTTCAGTCCGGGCAGCTGTGGCCCCCAGCCGTCAGTGAACTGCACTGTCACCTCTCATCACTCTGAGTCCTTGTATTGCAGAATGTGTGTGCCTGCCTGAGAGCAGAGCTAACTACCATGTCTGCACCTACAGGGCGGGGAATGGTGTCTTAAAATTATTCATTTTCCCCACGTTGCTCTGTGCTCAGCAACTGTTTGTTGAATGAATAAGCAGTAGGGTGGCTTTTAAAACGAATATGTTCTTTTCTTCCTTTTGGGACAAGCTGGGGAGTCAGCCGGCATGATAATTCCATCAATTACCTCGACTTCCTGAGAGCAGTGGAGAACAGCAAGTCAACAGGAGCTCAGCCCAAGGAAAAGGAAGAGAGCATGCCAATCAATTTTGCAACGCTGGATCCACAGGAGGTTGTGAGGAAGATCCAGGAAGTAGTTGAGTCCTCCCAGCTGGCTTTGTCCACGGTATGACAGGCTGAAAGTGCTTTATTGTGAAAACTCATCCTGATTCGTGAAAACACCTCTCCGCCCCACCCTGAGACCCCTCCCATCTCTGTTCATTCTCCTTGGGGTGTCTAGTTAACCACGAGCAGAGCTTTTATGTGAGTAAGCGTGTATCCACTCTTCACCCCAGCATGTGCTCTCCAAGTTGGGAGTGCTCAGCATTAGAAATGCTGAGTCTGGGGTGAGGTCATGGGACTCTGGGCAAAAAAGAGAAAACAGAGGCCCTTGGGCAACAGTGGGCTCAGCACATCCTGGGAGCTCTCAGCGCAGCCAAGCACTGGGTCCACAGAGATGAAGGACTCAAGGTGGCCTTGAAGAGGTTGAACTGGGCCAGGTTGTGGCACAGAGACTTCACTGTGAAGTCCTCCAGGAGCAAGGGGAGTCACCTGAGTAGGCTGACGTTCTGCAGCTTCCATCTGCATGGTGCTTTAGACAGTGTACGGAATGATGCCTGCATGTACGGAATGATGCCTATGTGTGTGGGATGATGCCTCCGTGTAGGGAATGATGCCTGCACGTAGGGAATGATGCCTGCGTGAACGGAGTGATGCCTGCGTGTAAGGAATGATGCCTGCGTGTAGGGAATGATGCCTGCGTGTAGGGAATGATGCCTGCGTGTAGGGAGTGATGCCTACATTATGGAATGATGCTGGTGTGTGGAGTAATGATGCTGTGGACTATGCTGGTGTCCTTGGATATTGTGTTTGGAACCAGCCTCCTGGTGAGGTGATGCTCCCAGGTGAGTTTCCCCATGTGTCAGCATCAAGAAGGGAAGTTGCTGTCTGCAGAGGGCAGGCATCGGAGATGAACAAGGCAGCACATTGGAACCATCCTGTGGGAAGCCGGCACCCAGAGCCCAAACAGCCACAGCAACCTAGACTGCAAGATCCAGCCAACACCTCTCAGTCCCCACAGTGAACATCCCTTCTAACATCACAGAGTCCTGGCTCCACACATTCTAGAGGGCTTCCCGGGGCACTGGGGGCCACAAGCCCTAATGAGAGTTCATGAGTCTTTTTCTCTTTGATCATAACCTTGCAAGGTGGGGCTCATGATTCCACTCAAAAGAGGGGAAACTGAGGTTCAGCATGAATAAACCTGCCCAGGGTCACACAGGGACTACGGAGCAGAGCCCAGAACATGAGAAGGAAGGGGAAATGGATTTGTCACAGCCCTTTTCCAAATCCAGGTGGTTTGAAGAATTAAAGTCCTGAAGATCTTTACTTGAGATGTGCTGTCTACTGCCCATGACTTCTTTTGAGGATCGACCTTGGTGTCTTGACTTTTGCAGAAATCAAGGCTAGTGACCCTTTTAGGGTATCAGACTCTTGGAGGTGGGAATCACTCACTCTCCACTCCTGAGATCTATTTTAAGCTTTTTTTTTTGTAAATCACATCCCAGTTTCCTTGGTGTAGGGAAGCAAGGTGGGCTCCGGAGTCCTGGTGTGAGGGATTAGTGGGGAGGGAAGGGGTGAGGAGGGGTGGCCCAGCCAGCTGAGCGACACACGAGGCTCCTCTTCACTCTCGAGCCTGCCGCTGTCGCTGCCCCTGCGGCACAATTGGCTGTGCTCATTCTTATGACCGTTCTCCTTAACATTTGAGATCCCCAGGGGCCAGGTACCTGGATGGGGGCATTTTCCAGCAAACTTAGGAAAACTTACACCTGCCTTCTGAGTTAAGTCCATCTTTACAGTGAAGAAGCTAAAGTTTAGAGAGGTTCAGGACTTATGGTGGGCAGCAGAGCCCAGGTTTTCAGAACAACTCCTGGCTAGGGGACTTCCCACTGTACACAGCTACCTCGTGTTACCACGGACTGCATGAAAATGTGAAGCTATCTGACATTTTAAGGTTAATTTGATTACACATATGCCATCACCCTGTTAGGCCAATGGGGTGTGCCTAATTAGCCCCGAATGAGAATTAATCAGAAGCGTGTGGGGTTTGCAGGCACTCTAAATTCTTCCTTTAAAAAAAGATTTTAATCTACCCCTGGATGCAGATTTCCTGGTGCAATAAAAATGAATGATTTTATTTCGACAGATGGAAAAAAAAATGTGCTTTCTTTTTATAGCACATTTTTGCACTTTTTCGGTTTAACTCCTCTACTGTAGGATTCGCAATGTGTGCCCCCTCTGCTCCAGCGCAGGCCTGGGGCAGCTTCTCATGATGCGAGGCCACTCGGGCTCTGGCTGAGACTCAGGAAAGGACAGCAGCCGTGCACAAGCCTTGCTGTGAAGGACAGTGGTGAGGTCAGGGTGGTCCCCTGATCCCTCCTCCCAGCTGCTCCCACAGTCAGACTACTGCCTTGAGACCCCTGCCCTGATGCAATGCGGTGAGGTCTCTCCTGAGCCTCCTGTTACAACTAATTAATACTTAAAGGAAGTAGAATGTAAGGGCCAAGAGAGCTTGAGCAAGTTACTCTCTGCTCCATTCTGTAAAACAGGGATCCTGGGAGCAGGGGTGAGGCTTCCATCAGGACGGTTACGGGTGCTTCAGGCCGGGATTCCTCTTTATTCTCCTTCCTCCTCACATCCAAATAGGAGCAAGTAAGGCAAATTTCCTCTAGAACTCATAAGCTCCCGTACTGCATTCATATCGTACTTGTCTCAGTCCTTCAATAATGGTGTATTTATTTAGTAATTTAGAATTTACAAGGTACTTTTGTACACTAGGCTTCATTTGCATTCAGCAGAAACAGTACTTAAGGAAAGTGTTTTAGAAGTATTCATTTGACAGTAGCATTTGCCATCTTTTTTTCTTTTCTTTCTTTTTAGGCATTTTCTGCATTGGATAAAGAGGATACAGGATTTGTAAAGGCTACAGAATTTGGACAAGTTCTTAAGGATTTCTGTTACAAACTAACGGACAATCAGTATCATTATTTTTTGAGGAAACTAAGAATTCATCTAACCCCCTATATAAATTGGAAATATTTTCTCCAGAACTTTAGCTGTTTCCTTGAGGAGGTAAGAATGTCTGCAACACATAAGCATCTCTTTGAAAATGAGCTAAAATTAGTTTTTACAAAATAGATAATTGATCAGAAGCATATTAGATAAATTGGCAATCACCTCATGTAATTAGCTCATTCTAAATGAAACACTGGTATAAATTCTACAGACTATTAGAAGGTGAATATGCATCCTTTACTTTGTTGGAAATTTTTATTTTATTTTATTTTATTTTTCAAAGAAGTTTGGGAGCTGGTTTTCTCTGGTTGCTTTAGAGTTCTAAGGAGTCTTAGATCCCAGAAGATGGTCTGGGGAATGAGATTACTAAAGCAAACAGCATGAACATTTTTCAGGTTTGAGGTTAATAATAGCAGCAAACACTATAGCATGTCTTCTGTGTACCTGCCACTATTTCTAGTCCTTTGTATATATATTAACATGTATAATCATGTTGAGGTCACTGTGAAATACAAGCTATTAATATCCCCAGTTGAGAGACGAGGCCTTCACACAGAGACATGAAGTATTATCCACAGTCACCCAGCTGGTGAGTGGTGGGACTGACTTGTAAGCCTGACTCCAGGTTCCTCAACACTGTGATTTTTGTGATTTTTTTTTCATCTTTGCCATTTAGATGGATGTTTCTGAACAAAATACACTATTGTGTTGCATATTTTTAGCTTTATGTAAGTGATATGATATTGAATGTTGTATCTGCACTTATTTTTTCTTGCTTATAGTAATGTATTTAAGATTTATCCATGTTAATATATTGGCTTTAGTTGATGCACTTAAGCTGCTATAAAAAGTCGGTGGCTCATGCCTGTAATCCCAGCACTTTGGGAGGCCGAGGTGGGCAGATCACCTGAGGTCAGGAGTTTGAAACCAGCCTGGCCCACATGGTGAAACCCTGTCTCTACTGAAAATACAAAAAACAAAAAAAAAGTAGCTGGGTGTGGTGGCGGGTACCTGTAATCCTAGCTACTCAGGAGGCAGAGGCTGGAGAATCATTTGAACCCAGGAGGTGGAGGTTGCAGTGAGCCAAGATTGCACCACTGCACTCCAGCCTGGGCAACAGAGCAAGACTCTGTCTCAAAACAAAAAAAACAAAAAACAACAACAAAAATCCAGTCTATTAACTGAATATATGATTGTGCCATTCGGTCATCACCCTCCTGTTAACGAACGTGCAGCTTGTTCTCAGTTTCCTTCATTACAAGCAAAGCACCAGTGCCCCTTCCATGCCTGTCTCCTTGTGTGCACACACTGGAGCTCCGCTGCCTGGAATTGCTGATGGGAGGGTGGGTCCACATTCAACTTCCCAGAAACAGCCAGCGTTTTTCTAAGTGATTGTGCCAGTGTACAGCCCCACCCGTGGTACAGGAGAGTTCCTGACACTACACATCCCTGCTGTCCCTTGGTTTTGTTAAATGTTTTAACTTCTGCCATCTGATCATTAGTAAGGTCAAACACTTCCATGGGTTGTCAGCTATTCAGGTCTCGTCGTCTACAAATGACCTGAAAGGCTTTTGTCCCTTGGTTGGCATGTGGGTTGCAAATACCTTCCGCTGGTCTGTGGCTTGTCTTTGCTCTTGTTTTATAGTGACCCTCGCTATTTTTATGATTATGTGTGTGTGTGTGTGTGTTTTGTCATTTTAAAAGGAATACATATTCACGAGAGACATCAGGGACAATGCAAAAAATATATGTAAAAAAGGATAGCAGGAATCTAGACCCCACGATGATGGGGATGATGACAAGAATAACCTCGGCCACCATTTAGTGGGCACCTGCTAAGCTCTGGGCCCTTCACATGCACTTTCTCATCTCACTGTCTTGCCTGTTGGGGAAGGCAGAGCAGACAGGCTCCCAGAAGTCAAATAGCCACTTGAGTTCAGCAAGGAGTGGCAAGCCAGAGAGTTTGCCTTCAGAGCTGGTGTTCTTTCTAAGCACCATCCTGCCTTAGAGATCTTTTTTTCTTTTTTCCAATTTCTAATGCATTTTTTTAACAGAGTGGAAATGACAGCGTATATATATATATATTCATGTATCCTGCTTTTTTTCACTTAATGTTAAATTGTACCATGTCACTTAAAGGTTTCCCAAACATCAGCTAAAAGGTCTATATCACATTCCACCCACTCCCTTATTTTTAAGCATTTAGGATGTTTTCCTCCAGCTTTTGCCTCTGTTATTTACAGTGAACACTTTGTATGTAAATCTGTATCCACATTTTGGATTCATTCCTTAGGAAAGATCCAAGAAATAAAATAACTGGAGTCAAGGGGTAGGAATCGTTTTATTGACCTTAAAAGCAGCCCTTTATATATTTTTTAAATAAATCTGTTCTATCGGGTTGGATTATATGAAATTACCATTTTTAAAGTCATAAATGGTTGAATGTTGACAATTTCATATGATTTAAGCTAACATTCATAGAAATTGTTTATGTCCATTGTATACTGTTTGGAATATGCTGATACAGTTGAAGAAAATAATTAAAATCACCCCTTGGGACAACTAGGGTTAATACTTTGGCATGTTTGCACCCAGCCCTTTTTCTTTTTTTTCTTTTTTGAGACAGACTCTCACTCTTGTTACCCAGATTGGAGAGCAATGGCGCGATCTTGGCTTACCACAACCTCCGCCTCCTGGGTTCAAGCGATTCTTCTGCCTCAGCCACCCGTGTAGCTGGGATTACAGGCATGCACCGCCATGCCTGGCTAATTTTTGTATTTTCAGTAGAGATGGAGTTTCTCCATGTTGGTCAGGCTGGTCTTGAACTCCTGACCTCAGGTGATCCACCAGCCTTGGCCTCCCAAAGTGCTGGGATTACAGGCGTGAGCCACCGCACTTGGCCCCTTTTTAGTATACAAATGTCCTTTAGGAGTAGGGTTGAAGATAGACCATGTATGCTGCCGAGTTTGGGGGTTGTGTTCTGAACTCTTGCAAGTCTTTTTTTTAACAAACATTTTTCATTTGTATCAAAGTAACATATGCCCATATAGAAATAAAATTGAATTGTTGCAAAACACTTAAAAACAGAGATCACTTGACTTACCCATTTAACTTCCAGTCCTCCTCCCCAAAAGCAATCACTTTTATTTTGGTTTTTTGCTGTTTCTTCAGCTGCATATGTTCCTGTCTCTCAGTAATATTCTTACGCTGCCATTTCCTAAATGGTCAGTCTCAGGCATTATTCACCGATGTGCTGATGTGACAGATGAGGGATCCCGCTCTCCTCTTCCAGCTCTGCTGGCCTCTCTTCCAGGGTCCCCTGGCCTGTTCTCTCCTGCCTTTTCGCCTCCTGTGGTAGCACTGGCATTCTCTGGGGTCTTCATTTTCCTCTAAAGCATGGATTCCATCTAGCATGCGCCATTCCATCGTGTGGGTTCATTCACTCTCTCATGACATATGTTTCCTATGGCCAATGTGTACCAGGCACTGAGCTGGGTGCCAGGTTTAGCAGCAAACTAAACAGATGCAGCCCCTGCCTCCAGAAGCCCCCATTCTAGTGAGGGAGACAGAGCAGGAGTGAGTGGCTCAGTCACATGTCAGGTTCCATTAGAAGCTGGGAGAAAAATGGAGCAGAGCAGAAGGGAGGGCCTGATGAGGGGTGACATCCGAGGAACAGGGAGGGGAGGGAGTGAGCAGTGACATCGGGCGAGGGACTGGCCGGCACCGCTAGTGCGATGGCCCCTGCAGGAAGGGGCCAACTGGTTTGGGGGCAGATGAAGGAGAGGTCTAAGGAGATGGGGCCAGGGAGCGAAGGAGCCAGGCGGCCGTAGGCTTGGGGTCCTTGTAAAGACTTTGGCTTTGACTCTGAGTGACATGGGGACTGTCTTAGGCTGCTCAGGAGCTATAACAAAATACCCCTAAAGGACCTGCAAGTGGAGAAGACCGGGCTTGAAGCTCCACGTCTGCTGTCCCCCCCAGCATGGCCTGAGTGTCCTCATGCAGAAGTCGCAAGGAGCCTCTGCTGATCCTGGAATTGCCGGACCAAGGAGAGAACGTTCCTAAAGCTTTATGGTCTGTCAGCTTGCCTCCCCCAACATTGGTTAGTTCTGCCCAGTTCTCTTGGCAAAGAGTCGCCTTCACCTCCAGAAGCACCTGCTCAACATCCTAGTGAGAAAATTGCAGCAAGAGTGAAGAGGAGAAATGTGCTTGGAGACAGGGATTGATCACGGTGGGCTGGGAACCATGGATGCAGAAGTGGCACTGTCCCTGCAGCATGCGTCCCTGCACCAGCCGCCACCTGCCCTGTCCCGTCAGTGTGTGATCTGTTTTTTGGGAATTCAATGGGATCAACCCCCTAAACTGGCCTAGGACGGTGCACCTGGCCAAGAAGCTAACACCTGAGCTCAGACAAATCGGAAAAGCATGCATTTACCAGGAGGATGAGTAAATCCTTGAGCAAACGATTTCTGGGCTGGAAGGGCAGCACAAAACTGCAAGGAACATGATGTGGCAGGAGGAGGGGGGTGACCACAGAGCAAGTAGTTCTGTTCGTAGTGAATGACAGAGTAGGTGTGAGTTTTCTTTTGTCCTGTTTAGTCGCAGGGAGCAGGAGATGGTGGCAGAGACAGACCACCTGGGTCCTGCAGCTTTGCTTGCAGAGTTTAGGTCCCTTTGTCTGAATAAAGAAGAATGGCTGAGGACTCCTGAGTGAGGGAGCCGGCCAGCCTCCTCCAGGGCAGCTGCAGGGGAAGGCAGCTGGGGAAGAACCCCAGACTGCATTCATCATGAACTTCTCCAGTTTAACCCCGGGTTGCTGTGTTTTTCTAATAGAAGAGAAAAGAAGTAACAAATAATAGGAGTAGTTAATGCATCATCCTTAAGCTCATTAAATATGATACCACCCATCCTTTTCCTCTGGGGGATGCACAGGAGGTAAGTAATTAAAAGGAGATTACCAAAATGTAATTAAGACAGTCGGCAACTCTCCCCGCAAAGCAAGTTCACCGTGAGTAATCCCTAGCAAAGCAATCCATTCTCGGAGAGAGAAAAACTGGAATTGTAGTTAAGACATTGCCTAAGACCTTGCGTAGACTGAAAGCACACAGAGAGTAAAGATGACAATTTTACACCTACTCATAATCCATTTCTTCTATTGGATACGCCATCAAATCTGTGTTCCAAAACTCCTATTATTCTTATGCCTCCTCTGCCTGTCACAGCAGCACGTGAAAATGATCTGAGCTCTTCTCACAGCAAGGGCCACGGGCTTCCTGCCCCTGCTGTGTGGCTTGACCATGAGTCCTCCCCCATCCTTGTTCCTTCCTTATACTGCTTCGTTAAGCACCACTCAAATCAGACAGCGCTTCTTAAAGTGCGGGTTCCAGGCTGCTGCTGTGCAGACCAGCCCACCCCAGGGCGCCATGGTTGGGGAGCCCAGGAGTCTTGCTGTGCAGCAGGCCTGGGGGTCATCCTCCTGGCACCGTCCTGGGCTTGAGAACCAGCCCAGGAGGCACAGAGGCCTGCAAGCTTCCGGGAAGGGAAGGCGACGTATGTCTTTTCAGACGGAAGCAAGGAGTTGGTCCCATGCGCCTGGAAGCCATCACACCCCCTTTGCAAGATGAGAAGCGCTGGCCTAGATGACATAAAAGAGGAACAAGGCATCGAAGCAAAAAATGCTACCCAGTGGGTTGGTGAAAAAGCAAATCAGGAAGAAAAAAAAAGAGAGAGAGAGAGAGAGAAGACCTAAATGACAGCACACGTACCTTCTCATGAGATTTTCACAAACTGGAAAAACAGCATCTGGATTTCTCTTCCCAGCAAATACCCCGTCTTCACTTCTAGAAAAACATTTTACATTCAAAGTGCCATGTGCAAAGTGTAGAGTATCACCTTGTTTTTAGAAAATCGTTCCCGTTTAACATTTCCCTTAAATCTTAAAGTGCAATTTCAGTTTCTTCAGTGAGTATAAAAATAACGCTCAGTGCAGAAATAGAATTTTTAAAAGACATAGTAGAAACCCATATAAAATCTTTCTACTTTATTACCATGGAAATAATGGAATTTTTTTAACAAAACACACCCTTATTCAATACAGAGTAATTATTTTGTTGCAGTCTAGCAAGCAGAGAGCCAATGAAATCTTTCCTCACTTTGTGTGGAAATATATGATCTCAAAAGTCATTCAGTTATATGTTAAATAACTTGAAGATGGTTTTTGTTCCAATAGAGAATTGAAGAATGTAGTTTTCAACCAAAGGGACTTACAGTAAAGTACATCAAAATGTTTGTTATCTCTTATGAACATCATAGTTATATTCACTGCCAACAGTGTTACTTCAGTTTATCTTGCTTTTTATTGTAAATATAATGGTGTTCATGTATTTTTAATGAATATGATAAAGAATGGGGAAGTTTCCTTTTCAGGAAAGGGCTCTAAGATAATTGTAAATAAGTTAAGTGAATTATTAAGATATTAGCATTACTGTTATTTACCCTTGCTCTTGATGGCAAGAAAAGCTAAGTCTTCTTGATGGAATTTCAGCGATTTTAACAATTTCCCTTGAATTTCACTCACTCTCTACTTGCCAATGCAAAATTCACTACCTGCCATCCTGTAGGTGGGTGGCACTGTGGCAAGTCGTGAGGGGTAACGACTTTCGGGAGGGCCTTGGTGACAGGCCAGGGTGCAGGGGCTGCTGGGCCCCCTGTGCCACACTGAGGCAGAAGCAGTATTATTCCAGCCACCCAGCAGGGCCTACAGGCATCGTCACGTGGTGATCCAGCAGGAACCAGGCAGACCTGATGCATCCACTTCTCCTCAGCCTTTGAACTTGGTGAGCTGGCTGCCCTCCTGGGGGAAGCCCAGGGTCCTTGGCATGGGTGCTGTCTGCTTCCTCTAGAGCATCTGTGTCTACACAGGTCCTAGCACTGCCCCAGTATCTGCACTAATATGGATCGCCTCCTTAAAGCCAGCTATAGTGATAAAAGCAACAGAATGAAAATCACATCATCACAGAAAGTCGGCAGCAAGGTTGCACAGGCTGCTAAGATTCGCTCTCACTGAGCATGCTACAGAGTTATTCTTTTGCTGTTCAAACTTTCTCCCAAGTCCTGATTGGCTGTGGCAACACTGCAACTCCTCCACGCATGTGTCCTGGGTCCGGCCTGGCTCTGAAGCCTCCCTTTAGGAAGGAGTATGAGTCCCCCTCCAACCCCAGTTCCCGGTGGCATGGACAGGGTAGGAACTCGGCACCTGCCAGGCAAGCTCTGCTGGAAGCAGCACAGGGCCGGCCGCCAAAGGGAGAGAGGCACGGTTTCTGATGCCTCTTGCAGGAATGTGAGGGGGCCACACCAGGCTTTCCCCACCTGGGCCTCGTGAAGGATGGTCACATGGGTCCCCTTCCCCAACAGAGAGGCCCCCTTTCAAACACAACTGTGTCAGGCAGAAGACAAGGCTATCATGAACCTGTTGGTGAGGTCGGAAGAAGCACATCAGACAGAATTTCTGGTAGTCGTTTTAATTTGTGTGGTTGAATTTTCTCAAACCCGGAGTCCCATGTCCCCAAGGGCAGGGATGAGGTCTCATTCTCCCTTGTGCCCCAGCCCTACGCAGCACACCCCGTGGCAGGACCTCAGCCAGGCCCCACGGAAATGCATGGTGCAGGGGCTCTGCTCACCTCCAGCACCTGCCTTGTGTTAATCACTCGCTCCGGCATCCTCAGAGCACTCCTGCCTCATTCGCCTGAATCCGGATCAGGATTCTTCTTGATTCCTAGCCTCCACGGGAAGCCCTCTGTATGTTCAAACGAAATGGACAATGGTGCAACCAGCCCAGGCAGGCTCCCCATTCATTTGGTCCCTCCAGAGCCACGACAACCATTTGTGGATCAATTAAGTAAGCATCAGAGTTGAGCAGCACCAGTGATTCTACGAGGTCATGATCCTATCAGGAAGCCAGACACCAATCCAGGAATGTATTGTCCCAAGTAAGTCTTGCAGAGAAAATCCAAAATACAGATGTTACCAGCATCTTAACTATCATCACACTCCCAGGAAGGTAACTTGTAGTGTGGCTGCTTATGTTCTGGCTCAGGATGCTGCCCTGGACTGGACGAATCTCAGCACTCCACACTCAGCAAGTGAGAATGAGAATGTGTAGCCTGGCTCTGGGCCAGGTCCTGGGGTTCAGGCTTGTGGCGGGAACAAGGAGCCTCATTTGCAGAGGAGGAAACTGGGTGGACATCTCAAAACATCAGCTTCTCCAGGGGTAGGGCTTTTGGTTCACTGCTCTGTCACTCCTGCCTGGGAGTGTGCCTAGCATGTCATGAGCCCTCATCAGTGTTGCTGAGTTCGGACTTTCAGAGGCTTCTGTGTTCTTGCACATGTGGTAGGTGATTGAACTTGTGCTGAAATCGGAGGAGCGTGGCTTTGGAGTCAAACAATCTCCATCTCCAGCACTGGCTGGCAGGAGCTGGGCACCGAGCTCCACTTACTTTGTCTACACAGCAGGGAGAGCCCTGGCTGCCTCACGGGGTGATGTGAGGACCAGGGAAGATTCTCTGTTGCCCAGCTCAGTGCCTGGGTAAAGGAGACGCAGGGAGGAAGGCCACTGGTACTCCAGGGTACCAGAGGAGGAAACAGAGAGGTAGAAGCATTTGTTCCCAGTCACACCGTTAGAAATGCTAGTGCTGGGATTCAAATGCCAGCCAGTTCCAAGGTCCGTGCTCCCTGCTGCCTTCCTGAGCAATGAGAACTGTCTGGTGTGTGCCTCCTAGGCTCATTGTTCAGATTAAGCAAATGAATGCAGAAAGAGCTTTGCCTGGTACCTAACACAGCAAACACCAAACATTTGCATTCCTTATTATTTTTGTATTCTAGCCTATTCCAGTGAGTGCATGTTTAATGTTCAGTAATGATGTGATTAGGTGGCATAGAATTTATTTGGGTGGAATAATTTATTTTAATAGTTTTTGTAAATGACTTCACCCATGAATTTATTGAATCATTAAAGGGTCGAAGGGCGGCTTAAATGTTTCCCTTTTATTTCTTTGCATTGTATGGCAATTTGATGCAACTGGAGGATTTGTGAATCCGTGTTTGCAAAGGCCTCAGCATAGATCCTTTGTGAACGTCAAGCTGTATGAACGTCTGAGGTAAGCACAGAGAGCTGGGAGGAGGAGCGGGAGGACAAGGAGGATGACGAGGAGGAGGATGATCTAACTCTGTGAGTGGGGGAAGGATGGGCAGAAACGGCTTTCTGATGAGCTTGCACCGAGTCTAGAAGCTTGAGTTGAGGAGCCAGCCCAGGTGGATCCCAGGAGATGGGGCTTCCTGGGAGGAGAGTTAGTGCTTGCAGAGCCCGGGGGTTGGGAGGGCACCACACTTTGGGCATGGCCAGGGCAGGGCAGTGGGGGAGGCCCATGGCAAAGGATTCTGTGAGGAGAGCCGAGGGGCCGAGCTAGCAGGGTGGTCCACTCCACCCTTGCTTGCCTCCCTGGGTGGGTGTCTCAAAACAACAGCTTCTCCAGGGGTAGGGGTTTTGGTTCACTGCTCTGTCACTCCTGCCTGGGAGCATGCCTGGCATGTCATGAGCCTTGGTCAGTGTTGCTGAGTTCGGATTTTCAGGAGGCTTCTGCGTTCTTGCACATGTGGTAGGTGGTTGGACTTGTGCTGAAATCAGAGGAGCGTGGCTTTGGAGTCAAACAATCTCCATCTCCAGCATCAGCTGGCAGGAGCTTGGATCCGAGCCCCACTTACTTTGTCTACACAGCAGGGAGGGCTGTGGCTGCCTCTCAGGGTGATGTGAGGACCAGAGAGGATTCCATGTTGCCCAGCCCAGTGCCAGGGTAAAGGAGACACAGGAAGGAGGGCCACTGGTACTCTGGGGTCAGTTTTCAGTAAGCACTGGTTGAATTCACTTGAAGCTTGACTTGACTGATGGCCTTTGCAAAGGAAGTTCTGGAATCTTGGGATTAGCTGTTGTTCATTGCCCAGAAGGAATCCTTGTGTGGTAAGAGATCCCAGGCCTGGGCAGCAGTTATGCCACCAGAAAGTCTGGAACTGTGCCTGGAATTCTGATGAAACTGCCTCGCTTGTGCAAACACTGTGCCGGAGTATCTACTCCCATCGGGCAGTCACCTGGGCCCGACCTCTTGACGCACCAGAGGCTCCCCTCAGGCATGTGCGGAGCCCTTCAGAGGCCAGCGTCAGTTTCTTGATCCGGCAGCAAGGTCTGTAGCAGGCAGCTTCCTCAGAGCTTCCACTTTATTTTCATCTGGATTTTTTAATGTTTTATCTTTTTTTTTTTTTTTTTTGACAGGCAGTTTTCCTGCTGTTGTTATTTTTAGCATTCATTTATTCACTGTAAATACAAATGAAGATACAGTACAATTAATTTCTTTGCTAATCAAAATATTTGATCAAATGAAGCAATTTTTCAATTCTTAAAAGTAATTACACCATTCTTTAAAAGGAAGTGAGGAATTCTTTACTGAGTGTTTCTAATTAGTAGTTTTTGCTACCTGCTGAGTTCTTATTCTGTGTGAAGTTCCAGGACTATTTTTTTCTCCTGTAAGGAATCATAGAAAAAAAACTATATAAATGTCTCTGCAAGTATTCAGAACAAAACTTAGTGTGTGAATCATACAGTCAGATGAGCTAATCATAACCTTCATAATTACATTAATATGCAGATATATTTCTAGTCTAGCAGCTAGACGGACCTTGCTAACCACTTTGTCACAACCTGTTGCTCTCGGGTGGGTGACCGCCATCTTGGATACCCACCGAGGGCCACAAAGCCCCTTTGCAATACGTCCATTTCGTGGAATGCTGACGACTAAAAAGCCATCTGTGCTCAACAGCTTATTTGTCCTCTCTGTATTCTGAGCTCATCCCTTGTTACTTCTTACTCATTAGAAACTCAGAACTGCAGCAGTCAGCTATCACTACGTAACAAGCAACCATAAACCCTCAGCGCCCCAACACAATAACACCCATTCAGTTTTCACAGCTGTAGGGGCTGATCTAGGCTGGACTAAGCTCTGCCGTCTTGGCTGGGATGACTCTGCCCTTCATCTCTCTCATCTTCCTCCTTGGTCCTGTGTGATGGCCCACAGCCTGTCTTCTAAGGCAACGGCATAGGTGCAAGAGGGCTTGCCCAGTTATGCAAATGCTCCTTCATCCTTCCGTCACATTGTAATTACCCACATTCCACTGGGTAAATTCCACATGACATATGGTGGAATCCAAAGCCAAGGGGTGGGGAAATACTCTCAGCTTCTGTAGTGGGAGCCACCACAAAGCCCCCCGCAAAGGGCATGTGCACAGGGTGAACAGAAGCAGGGGGGCCGTGGAGACAACAGACCACAAGAAAGCAGACGCATGTACACCACTGCCTCTCCAGCTCTGCGGCTTTATTTGACAAGTCTACCACCCCCTTCTTTAAAGTTCTGTCTTCCCAGTCATCCATAGAAGTCATTCAGGATACAGGTTGGTGGAAAACTGATTTTAAAGCCAGCCTAGAACAAGGCTGGACATACTGACAGGATATTAGAGGACTCTTTACTGGGGCCACCTCATACAGCTGCTGAAACAGGAGGACAATAAAACCAAACATGAAATAACAATATTTCAGGTTCACTTGACCCTTAGGGCGCCTGTCCTCTCCTCTCTAGCCGGTTCTTGCACTGGGCTTAACTGTCACCTTGGGGCTGGCTCCTGCCCCTGGCTTGGGTTGAGTAAGGAAACCTCTCCCTGAGAGCTTTTCCCACCACACAGGTGAGTTCCTTGCAGGACAAAAGTTAATTTGCCTTTGTCTCAGACGCCAGGGAGATCAACACTTTTTTTTTTTTTTTTTTTTTTTTTTGAGACAGTTTTGCTCTGTCACCCAGGCTAGAGTTGGAGTGCAGTGGCACAGTCTCAGCTCACTGCAAACTCCACCTCCCAGGTTGAAGCGATTCTCATGCCTCAGCCTGCCAAGTAGCTGATATTACAGGTGTGGGCCAGCACACCCTGCTGATTTTTGTATTTTTAGTAGAGACGGGGTTTCGCCATGTTGGACAGGCTGGTCTTGAACTCCTGACCTCAAGTGATCCACCCATCTTGGCCTCCCAAAGTGCTGGGATTACAGGCGTGAGCTACTACGCCTGGTCAGCAGCTCCTTCCTGAAGTGCATGGGGGATGTCCTGGAAGATGTCTATCTTTTCCCGGAGTGACTCTGGCAGGGTAATTCTCTCTAACTGTCGTGGTTATCCCCGTTTCTCAGATGGAGGACGGAAGCCCAGAGAAGTGAAGCGATTGCCTTAGTGAGTTGCAGCTAGAGGACGGTGGCACTGGGCCCTCGGCTCAATTCGAGCCTGTGATTCGACTCCCACAGCCCTGCTGCCCAGAGCTCACCGCAGCCAGTCAAGAGACACAGTTCTGTGGCATGGCCACTGTGTGCCTGGGTTCCTATGACCAAGTCTCAGACCTGGCTTCTGCCTTCCAAGTGCCTCCAACTCCTTGGCTGGGTGGTTTGAGCTGCAGGCAGTAATGGGCACCAGGATGCGCCATCCTCTGATCATCCATGATAGCCTGGTGTTAGCCAGGAAGAGGGCTCGAACCACATCTGTCTGAGTTCCCAACTCCTGCAGAAATATCTGTAATTACCAGCACCAGCAGCAGCAGCAGCAGCGTGGCAGGCTCTGGGCCACACACTTTGAGGGTTTGTGTTGGTGAAATCCCAGGCCTGCCCTTGAGGTGACTGGTTTGTTTTTGGTTTTGGTTTTGGTATTACTTTGAGACAGGGTCTTGCTCTGTCATCAAGGCTGGAATGCAGTGGCAAGATCAGGCCTCACCATGGTGTCAGCCTCCCAAGCTCAAGTGATCCTCCCACCTCAGCCTCCCAAGTAGCTAAGACCATAGGTGCCTGCCATGCCCAGATAATTTTTGTATTTTTTGTGGAGATATGGTTTAGTCATGTTGCCCAGGCTGGTCTCAAGCTGCTGAGCTCAAGCAGTCTTCCACTCTTGAACTTTCCAAAGAGGTGGCTGTTTTTATTTCCACTTGACCCCAGTGAGGACATGGAGGCCAGTTTAGGGGTGCATCTTACCCGAGGTCACAAGATAGGGGCAGCCTGAGCCCTGGGTTTATGATGGGCCGTCCCCACTCTTCAGGCCCAAGCCCCTCTCCTCCAGCCTAGGCTGGCCCTGGCCGCATTCCCTCTGCCCTGGCAGGTGGCGCCTGGGTTACTGGTGCTGCCTCCTGCTCAGGAGCGCACCCCGTGAGGCGCTGAATGAGGGCAGGTCTGGCCCTGGTGCAGGAGGCCAGGACCCTGGCTGGAAATCCCAGCACTGTGCCTCCCTGAAAGGCTCTTCCCAGATAGCCGCAGGGGCCGTGCTGTGCCTACCTGGAGAGACCCTGAGCAGAGCCAAGGACTGTGAGAGAGACAGCAGGCCACGCCCCACTGGGCTGCCTCCCTCCCGACCTGGGCTGCCTCCCTCCTGCCCCCAACCAGGCTGCCTCCCTCCCACCCCCCCACCCCCGCCAGGGCCGCCTCGCTCCCGCTCCCCACCTGAGCCACCTCCCTCCCACCCCCAACCTGGGCTGCTGCCCTCCCACCCTGACCTGGGCTGCCTCCCTCCCACCCCCCACCAGGGCCACCTCCCTCCCACCCCCACCTGGGCTGCTTCCCTCCCGCCCCCCCACCTGGAACTTGTGGCTGTTTGGGGCACCCTCTTGGGTGATTCCCTGTCATGGCAGGATTTTAGAACCAGGGGTTTAGATTCTGAAGTTGTGACTTGCTTTTTACTAGCGAGATACGTAGATACATTTGAAACTGAGAAGCAGCCCATCAGAGTGCGGAGTTAGTAGCCTCTTTGATGACTGTATACTTCATGTATTGGGACATTATTTCTTTTATGTATTTTGTCAATATTGTGGTGTAGTCATAAAGAAAGGGGCCAAGAA
Organism: Piliocolobus tephrosceles; assembly: GCF_002776525.5. Taxonomy (NCBI): domain Eukaryota; kingdom Metazoa; phylum Chordata; class Mammalia; order Primates; family Cercopithecidae; genus Piliocolobus; species Piliocolobus tephrosceles. The sequence goes on along the minus strand of NC_045452.1, from coordinate 25,442,424 downwards.
TTTTCCTTCTGGTAGTGGTGGGCTGTGTTTGCCACATCTAGAAGGGCAATTGTTTGCTCAAACAAGGTCCCGTGAATATCCTTGAATACATGAAATAAAACCCCTTCAAAACATGTAAATGGTCCTCTGATGAGGTCAGACCTAGAGTGCATGTTTGTTCTCCGTTTTGTTTGTTCGTTTGCTTGTTGAACTTTAAAAGTTACCAGAAGCAGCCAGGAGCTTATCTTTGCCAGATAAGCTGGGGAGCGTGAGGTGTTCGGGCCCAGCACGGACGGGGCCCAGCCGAGCCCCCACCTTCCCTGTAGCTCTGCTCTTCCTGTTGCAGCTGTGATTTCTGTCCTGAGGGGGCCTTTGATGTAAAGCGCAGTTAATATTGGAACGTGTCATTTGCATCTGAAGATAGTGGTGTCTTTTTTGATTAGGAGAAACATTTCTTCTAGTTATAGAAAAAGCATTATTTTTTCCCCCATTCAGATATAATGATCACGTGAGAAGTGCCAGGGACACAGAAGCGCCAGACCAAGAGCCATCTGTTCCTCCCTGGCATCTCCAGTCACTCGAGCGAGGCTGGCGGCGGCTGAGCAGCTTTGCTAAAAAGCGAAATGGGAACCAGAATACGGCGCCTAACAGATTCTCAGCCAAAATGCCCTTGATGGAAAACCCAGGCGCTCTCCCGCCAGCAATTGGGGTTGTGGGGGCAGGGCGGTATGGTTCTCTGGGCAGTGGCATCCATGGGGCCTACGGACCCCGGTCGGTGGTTTCTCCCTTGTGCTCTGAGGCGATGACTGAGGCGGGGCAGGGTTTTCAGTGATCATTTTTCCTTTGTGCCTTTTTGTAGTTTCTAATTTTTCTTTCTTTCTTTCTTTTTTTCTTTTCTTTTCTTTTCTTTCTTTTTTGAGACAGAGTCTCACTCTGTTGCCCAAGCTGGAGTGCAGTAGCACGATCTCGGCTCACTGCAGCCTCTGCCTTCCGGGTTCAAGCAATTCTTCTGCCTCAGCCCCCTGGGTAGCTGGGACTACAGGCTCCCACCACCACACCCAGCTAATTTTTGTATTTTTGGTAGAGACCGGGTTTCACTATATTGGCCAGGCTGGTCTCGAACTCCTGACCTTGTGATCCACCCACCTCGGCCTCCCAAAGTGCTGGGATTACAGGTGTGAGCCACCGCGCCCGGCCAATGGTTTCTAAGTTTTCTGTAGTGAACATGCAATCATTCCTTTTGCAAGCAGGAAAAGAGTATTTGCAGGGGGCGGCCAGCCACCTCCGTGCAATGGAGGCTGATAGGTGCCCAGCACCTTCCCGTCTCCGCCACGCAGTTGGGCTGCTTCTGCCTCTCCGTGGCAGCACCTGTGTCTGTCCCCTGCCTCCCAGGTGAGGGCAGGGACCCATCACCATGACCCAGACCCTGGCTGCAGCTCTCGGCACATCTAGGGAAGCATGTGTTTGCAGGCCAGGAGCCTGCGCAGAATCTGGGTGCCGCTCTGTTGGTCCTGTGACTTCAGGCATTTCTCGGCCTCCCGGACCTTCACATCCATGCTTGTTGAGGAGGATAATGTTACCTCCCGTGCTTCCTGCACTCCCCATGGCACCCACCTCAGCCATTTCCTCCTCTAGGAGGCCCCCAGTGGCCACCCCAACCAGGGCCATGTCCCAGCCAGTTGCATCTGTGGCACAGTGTCCCCTCCTGAGAGTACAGCTGCCCCTACCCAAGGTTACCTTTACGCTGGCCACACTGTTCTTGAACACTTTTATAATGCGGTAACAAACAGGCCTTATGATGTAAGGGCCCAGTCACAGTAGACTTAGTTCTCGCTCACTGCCAGAGTAGCTGCACACTGATAGATTTGTATATTTCTGAACCTAGCTATATTACTCTGATTATATCAAATTCATGGCAAGTTTAATATCTGGTGAGTCAAAAACTTCATTCCTATCCTTTCCCAAAAATTTCATGGTAATTCTCACATGTTATTTTTTAATATCAATGTTAATATCAATATGTCTAATGATTCTCCCAAATACCCGTTGAGATTTTTATTAGAATTTGATTAAGCTTATTTATAACTTGAGAAAGGCTTTCTCTTTGGAAAGTGAGTCTTTATATCCAGGAACATAATATGTCTATTTATTCCAATCTTGCTTTAGTAACTTTAATGTAAGGTGTATATTCTTTATACACATTCTTTATACAGGCATTTTTTTTTAAATTTTACTTTCAGTTCTGGGATACATGTACAGAATGTACAGGTTTGTTACGTAGGTATACATGTGCCATGGTGGTTTGCTGTACTTATCAACCCGCCATCTAGGTTTTAAGCCCCACACACATTAGGTATTTGTCCTAATGCTCTCCTTCCTCGTGCCCCCCGGCCAACAACAGGCCCCAGTGTATGATGTTCCCTTCCCTGTGTTCATGTGTTCTCACTGTTCAACTCCCACTTACGAGTGAGAACATTTGGTGTTTCATTTTCTGTTCCTATGTTAGTTTGCTGAGAATTATAGCTTCCAGCTTCATCCATATCCCTGCAAAGGACATGAGCTCATTCTTTTTTATGACTGCATAGTATTCCATGGTATATATGTGCCACATTTTCTTTATCCAGTCTAGCATTGATGGGCATTTGGGTTGGTTTCAAGTCTTTGCTATTGTAAAGAGTGCTTCAATAAACATACGTGTATATGTGGTCTTTATAGTAGAATGAGTTATATATAATTCTTTGGGTATATACCCAGTAAGGGGATTGCTAGGTCAAATGATATTTCTGGTTCCAGATCTTTGAGGAATCACCACAGTGTCTTCCACAATGGTTGAACTAATTTATACTCCCACCATCAGTGTAAAAGCGTTCCTGTTTCTCCACAGCTTCGCCAGCATCTGTTGTTTCCTGACTTTTTAATAATCATCATTCTAACTGGCCTGAGATGGTATCTTATTGTGGTTTTAATTTGCATTTCTCTAATGATCAGTGATGACGAGCTATTTTTCATATGTTTGCTGGCCACATAAATGTCTTCTTTTGAGAAGTGTCTGTTCATATCCTTTGCCCACTTTTGCATGGGATTTTTTTCTCTTGTAAATTGTTTAAGTTCCTTATAGATTCTGGATATTAGCCCTGTGTCAGATGGGTAGATTGCAAAAATTTCCTCCCATTCCCTAGGTTGCCTGTTCACTCTGATGATAGTTTCTTTTGCTGTGCAGAAGCTCTTTACTTTGATTAGATCCCATTTGTCAATTTTGGCTTTTGTTGCAATTGCTTTTGGTGTTTTAGTCATGAAGCCCTTGCCCATGTATGTGGCATTTCTTTACACAGGCATACCTCGGAGACTTTGCAGGTTTGGTTCCAGACCATAGCAAAGCAAATACCACAATAAAATGAGTCAATGAGTTTTTTGATTTACTGGTGCATATAAAAGTTATGTTTACACTATGCTGTAGTCTAGTGTGCAATAGCATTAAGTGCCAAATAGCATTATGTCTAAAAAATTACATAGCTTAATAAAATACTTTATTACTAAACTATGCTGGTGATCTTCTGAACCTTCAGCAAGTAATCTTGTAATCTTTTTGCTGGGGGAGGGTCCTACCTCAATGTCGATGGCTGCTGAAGGCTGGGGTGGCAATGGCAATTCCTTAAAATAAGACAATGAAGTTTGCCACATCGATTGACTGACACTTTCATGAACGATTTCTCTGTGACATGGAGACATGATATGAGCACATACTGTTGGAAAAATGACGCTGATAGACTTGCCTGACACAGGGTTGCCACAGTCCTTCAATTTATAAAAAACACAGTATCTGCCAAGCACAATAAAGCAAAGTGCAAAAAAAATGAGATATGCCTGTGTCAGTCTTGTGCCTTTCATATGGCATTTATCCAGAGGTATTCAATTGCTTCGTCATTAATGCAAATGTGAATTTTTTGTCACATCTCAATCCTGAACTACTTATAGTGACCATAAAAGAATGGCACTGCTTTTTTGTATTTTTAGCTTGAATCCAGCCACTTTCCTAAATGCCATTGAGATTTTATACCTGTACAGTCATATCCACAAATAATGATCCCAGTTTTCAACATTTACATGTTGATTTTATTTTCTTGTCTTATTTCAAAAGCTGGAACCTCTAAAAATGTGAGTAGAAGAAGTGAAAGCATGCTTATTTTGTTCCTGATTTTAGTGCTTTAGTAGTTCATCCATTTAATATAATCTTTACAGATAATTTTTGATTAATACTCGTGTTTACAGTGTTTTATTTCTATATAGTTTATCCATCCCATTCTATTTCTATTTTATACTGTTTTATCAGGAATAGCTGCTGAATTTTGTCAAATGCCTCTGCTCTCTGTTGACATGTGGCCTTCACTAAAGTAAGGGATTGAAAGATTTGCCAATTCTTGCATTCTTATCCATGGAATAAACCATAGTTGATCTTGATGTGTCATTTTTAAATATGGGGCTAAATATTTCTAATATTTTCTTTTAGAATTTTTGCACTAATGGCCATAAGTAGATTGACTTTTATTTTTTCTTCTGACATGTTTTCTTTATCATATTTTGGTATTTGTTTAATATACAATAATTGGAATATGACTCTTTCTGTGTTCTGGAATATTTTGACTAATGTAAAAATTATCTATCCCTTGAGGGTTCCATACAGCTTACCTTCAAAATCATCTAGGTTTGACACCTTTTAAATGATAAATGGTAGATCTTTTAACAGCCTTTTTCATTTCTTTTGTGGTTGCCTGTCTATTCAGGCTTTTCTAATACTTTAAATACTTTCTTTTCTAATTCAATTTCAATTGAATCTTTAGTTGTTAATTCAATTAAATTGAATTGTGCTAGAAAACTGTTCAATTTCCTCTGAAGTTTAGAGCATATTAACCTAAGGTTGCACATAATACTTAGAATTCTTCCATATGTGTTGTTAGACTCATTTCTATATGTGTTCTCTTCCATATGTGTTGTTAGTATTTCCAGTTAGTTTCATGCTTTAATACTTTCAGAGAACATTCATATACATCATCACAGGTGAGCCCCTGTTCCTCCTGGCTAGATGAGGAAACTGAGGCAAAAAGTGGGTAAGCAACTTATTGGAGGGGCACACAGGTGGGTAGAAGCAGAGTCTAGACTCAGACCCAGGATTCCCATCTTCCCATGCTGGGCTCCATCCACCTGTGTTCTTTCCAGTAATGTTTACATGAGGCCCCGTCCTCCTCAGGCCCTGAAGGTCTGAAACCATAAGGAGGGACTGAGAGGTGTAGCTGTATGTCCAGGAGAGGCTCCTCTACTCTGTTGATGCCAACATCCCTTAGAGAAATGCTCGTGTATTTGGATCTGGGAATTGCCTTTGCAACTGTTTGAATCCTAAAGATCCTCAAAATGCATCAGCAATATCACTTTTATTTTCTAAAATAAAAAAAGACATTCATTTGCTTTGCAAATGGCTCCAAATAAAGACGTATAAAAGCTCCGTTAGCCTTTGCATGGTGGAGGATGTGGTGGGCTTTGGCTTGAGTGTACATGTGTAGCTTCAGATTTCTGAGGATTTTCCCAGCAGCATCCTGTGTTTGGTACAATTTCATAAAGAAAGAAAGACTTTGTACATTATGCAGACTTCTGTGTCATAAAGCACAGTAACGTCTAATATATACATTGCTGTGGAGTTGCTTAAAATAAAACATGACCGAGTTTTAGTAGGAGTTGAGGGGCTATCAGTGATCCTCTGGTGAAACCCTTTGCATGGCACTGAGGTACATGGTAGGAGCTGGTATCAACACTAACAGCCATGGTGGGTTTTGATGTGGGGAAACCCAGTATATCTCAGAATACACCCAGGTACAGGAACAGCTTTCTTGTGTGGTCACCTTGGGAATCTTACCTGTTCCGGACTCCCATGCCTATCTTCTAGCCCCTCCCCTTCCAGGTCAGCATACTCCACAAGCTGCCCTGTTGATGCAGCAGCCACAGGCCTGGCTTTGGGAGCCTTTCTCTAATTGCAGCAAGTAGATGCATGTCAGAGCTGCTTCCCAGGCCCCGCCCATTTCCCCCCACCCCGACCCCTGCCTCTTTGCAGGAGGCTGAAGACTCTGCTGCCCCACTCACTTCATCCCCTGGGCCCCAGTTTCCCAAGCCTGACTTCAACATGGGGCCAGGTCTCCCCAGTGCCTCCTCCTGACTGGCTCTAGGATAAGGCCCCTTGCAATTGTCATCATCCACTGCTGCTCACTGAGTAACTTCCCTTGCTGGCTCTTCCCTCTGTCATGTGTGTCTGCCACAGTGAGCATCCACAGATGATGAAGGTGGGATGCCGCCCTCCGCGGGCCCCTCCCAGCTCACCTGGTCACAAGCCCTCTTGCCAGCACATCAGTAAAAGAATCCTTCTGCTGTCCCTCTTTCTCCATGGCTAATTCCTCTTCCTCCCAGGAAATCTCCCAGCCCTGGCTAGGTACACATCCCTCCTCTGGACTCCTTAGCACCATGGACAGTGTCATGAGGACCTGAACCATGCCCCAACCCCCAGACTTCCAGTGCCCAAGGAGTGGGGAAGAGCGCTAACCCAGGCCTGGGACCTGCCCACTGTGGGGAGGTCGCCCTTAGCAGACGCCACTGCACTTAATTCCCCTGTGGGTCTCACAAAGTTTCAGACTTCAAGGAACACTTAGCTACAGCCTAATGGCACAACAGTCATCAAAACGCCCCTTTCAAATTTTGACCACTGTGAGTAATCAACTAAGCTGTCATCCTGAAATGAAAGCATGTGGGTGCTAATCCCTGTTCTTTCCCTGGCCTCTCAGGGAAGGCTTACACTGTGTTTGTTAATCGAACCCAAAGACAGACTGAAGGCGTGAATAGATGAGAGTAAACAGTGTACCCTCCCCAGGGCTGGGCTCCGTGTTGGCCGCCCAACCTTCCAGGGCCACTGCTCTGCCCCATGGGGAACTCACTGGATCCTTCATGGCAGGAAACCCAGGCTTCTGCTCAGCAGGGCCTGACTTGGGGCTGGAGGCTGCCTGAACCCACCTCCAGGCTGCAGCTGTCTTCTGGCCTCTCCTCCCCACCACGCTGGGTCTCCCTGGGACTTGCCCTGGGTGAGGAGCCCAGAGCAAGAGGTGGTTGATTATTTCTCACATGGGTCAATTTCCATTCTATTTTGTCCAGACAGCTGATGAATGGGCTGAGAAAATGCCACAAGGCCCACCGCCTACCTCTCCCAAGGCCGTGGCCAGCAGAGACATCCTGGCTCGCCTCCAGAAAGCAGTGACTTCCCATTACCATGCCATCACCCAGGAGTTTGAGAATTTTGACACCATGAAAACGAACACCATCTCCAGAGAGGAGTTTAGGGCCGTTTGTAATCGCAACGTCCAAATCCTGACAGACGAACAGGTAAGAAACGCAAGCTAGTCCTCACCCTGCACACCGTCGGCTGAGCGTCAGCCCGGTCCCTGGCGAGAATGTACAGAGTTTAATACTGTTCTCTGTTTTTTAAATGCTTGCAGTTTTATTATTTTGTTTTTCAATCTTCCTGAAGATTCACAGGAGCCTTCTGTTTATGTAACAACTATGAATTACACCATTTTCATCAGGGTACAAATAATGTCACTGTTACTTTTAAAATCAAACTAAACCCTGCTTCAGCTCGCACACTCTTTCTCCCTTCCCTGGAGCATCCCAGAGGTAATGTGGTCTGGGTCTGTCATGGGCGGCAACTATCTGGGGCCGGTGTTGCACAGGCAGTAAAAAGAATGTACCAAGACAGTTGTAGGTAAAAAAAAAAAAAGGCAGATGTATTGGAAAAAGTATGAAAATATGTTGCAAGGGTATAAGGGGCAAGTCAGCAAGAGAAAAGCTGACTGCAAAAGGCAAAGGTTTGCTGGGGATTTTATAGGATGGTGCTTGTGCTTGGTGCTGACGAAGGCTTTGTAAAGGACTGAAAACACCAGGGTTGCAGTGAGCTACTTTGCATCTTTCTATAAGCCAAGGGTCTGGTGATAGCTGGGCACAGGAAGATTGTTGAGTTGTCTGCGCAGGAGGGCTACATGTTCTGGACTACGAAGAAAGGCAGACTTAGAGCTTACCTGCTTTTTCATTTTGCTTTCCCCTGCTCCCACCAGTCTGATTCCTTTTCCCTAATTAAGACTCCACATGGTCCAAAGAGGGTGGACAGTCTGTCCCCACGCCTGGAGGGTCACAAACCCTGGCGGGAGGCTGGTGCTCCTCCCATCACCCCCACCTGCCTTCTCCTTGCTACGACCTGGTGCTGCCACTGGCAGTGTGGGATGCTCCGGGCTGCTGCTCTAAGCGTGCTGGGTACATGCCACCCCCGGCGGGGCTCTCCGCTGTGCACAGGCTGGACACAGGCCCTGCCTCTCTAAGATCCTCCTCCCTATCACAGAATCCCCAGCAGGAGGTTCTTCCCAGCTTCCTCCCCTAAGGACTGGACTGAGCTCTTCTTTGACTCAAAGGCTCTGACAGCCTGCTCCCCTGGGCCTCTTTGGCTCTTCATGGCCTTCCAAGGCCAAGAGCACCTCCCAGTGGGATGGCATCCTCAGAGTCTGCCTTGCCATGGCAGCTGTGGGAGGGAAGAGAGCACCTGCCCAGCCTGCCCCCCATCCATAGTCACACTGAACACCGGCACCAGGGGAGCAGTGCCCCAGGTTGCTTTGTTCCTCATTGTGCCCTAAATGTCAAAGCAGTACAGGGCACTGAGTGGGTGCTCAGTATGTGCTGGTGAATGGACAGCGTCCATACTCCCCAGCCCTTCACCATTCTCGGAAGCCGTTCTTGGCTAATCAGTCAAGTAACACAGAGCACCACTGATCCAGTTACAGAAGTAGATTTCCCTTCACTCAGAAAATGCACAGCTACAGGCCCTCTCTAGTTCTCAAATGCATCAATGTCCCATTCCCAGAGAATAATTCAGATTAAAACATAACATCCCCAAACATTTACAAAGCAACTCTGCCTCCCTCCTTCCTCCTGGTTCTGCTCAGTCTCAGCCCAGGGAGTTCCCTGCAGACACTGCATGGAAATGTCACTCTTTTGCCTCTCAAACTGGACCATTCCAACATCTTGTCTCATTTTATCAGAGTTGCAGGGTAAGGTCTTGGAAGTATTCACGGGGAAGCGTGATCATCGCGGTCACCCGCGGCCCTACTCACGGCTCTGAACTCACTGCCCCAAGAATGCATCCCGTAAAGACATTCAGAATGTGACTGCCAGGGTGAACATGCCTAAAGTATCACCTTTCTCAGGCATTTTGGTGTGATCATTTTTGCTAAGCAAAATTCAAGGCTGTTTCCAAATGATCCTGCCCCACCGCACATCAAAGCTGAGCAAGATCTGTATTTGCAAATACTTCTCTCAGCATAAATGAAATAAGCCTTGGAAATTAATACAGTTGCATTGATTATTCTATGGGGCCAAGTAATCAAGGTTTTACTAATAAAGTTTTTTTATTTCATCCAAATGAGTAAAATTTTACTCTAATTATAGATTGAAATGAATAACACGCTGACATATCTGGCATTCATCACAGAGAATTCGATTTTAATTGTCCGCTAAGAAAACTTCACCATCCTCAGCACATCAAGCCCCTTCCCCAACCAAATTAAGCACTTATTTTTAAACTCGGCTTTCTAAAAATAAGCTGACATGTCTCTTACATGCAGCCAACAAACATACGAAAAAAAGCTCAACATCACTGAGCATTAGAGAAATGCAAATTAAAACCACAATGAGATACCATCTCACACCACTCAGAATGGCTATTATTTAAAAGTCAAAAAAACAACAGATGCTGGTAAGGTTACAGAGAAAAAGGAATGCTTCTACACTGTTGATAGAAGTTGGGAGTGTCAGTTCGTTTAGCCATTGTGAAAGACACTATGGTGATTTCTCAAAAACCTAGACACGGTAATACCATATGACCAAGCAATCCCATTACGGGGTATATACCCCAAGGAATATAAATCATTCCATTATAAAGATACACACACGTACATACATTGCAGCACTTTTCACAATAGCAAAGACAAAGAAAAAACTAAATGCCCATCAGTGATAGGCTGGATAAATAAAATGTGGTACATCTATACAATGGAATACTATGCAGCCATAAAAAGGAATAAGAGGCCCGGCACAGCAGTTCACGCCTGTAATCCCAGCATTTTGGGAGGCTGAGGTGGGTAGATCATGAGGTCAGGAGTCCGAGACCAGCCTGACCAATATGGTGAAACCCCATCTCTACTAAAAATACAAAAAAATTAGCTGGGCATGGTGGCACACATCTGTAGTCCCAGCTGCTCAGGAGGCTGAGGCAGGAGAATCGTGTGAACCTGGGAGGCAGAGGTTGCAGTGAGCCAAGATCACATCACTGCACTCCAGCCTGGGCAAAAGAGCAAGACTCTGTCTCAAAAAAAAAAAGGAAAAAGATCATGTCCTTTGCAGGGACACAGATGGAGTTAGAAGCCATTATCCTCAACAAACTAACACAGGAACAGAAAACCAAACACTGCATGTTCTCACTTGTAAGTGGGAGCTTAATGATGAGAACACATGAACACATGGGGGAATAGCACACGCTGCAGCCTGTTGAGGTCCGGGAGGGGGGAGACCATCAGGAAGAATAGCTCATGGGTGCTGGGCTTCATACCTAGGTAATGGGATGATCTGTGCAGCAAACCACCATGCCACACCTTTACCTATGTAACAAACCTGCACATGTACCCTTGAAACTAAAATAAAAGTTGAAGGAAAAAAATTTTTTAAATAAAAATAAGCTGACATGTCTCCAATACAGTCCTCATCAAGAACCCCAAACTCTGGCACCAATATTAGGTTGGTGCAAAAGTAATTGCAGTCTTTGCCATTGAAAGTAAATACCGCAATTACTTTTGCACCAATCTAATACATTGAGGGATGATTAGCAGAGATTGTGCTATACTTGGGGCAAATGCGCCTGGATGGGCTGATCAACAGCAAAAGCCCAGAGGTCCATGCGTTTCCTCCTCGCATGAGTTACTTTGCTGGGGACCTTCTTGGTCGAAGGCAAGGTTCCTGGTCAAGTGTGACATGGGGGTCATTTGTACTCTTAACATGTCTAGACACATTATTTGAAAGAGCTCACAGAAGACGCTGGGGACAGTTCAACCATATTAAATTACAGTTAACTCTACATTTCATGACTTGGTTTATCTACATTATAAAAACTTATCTCCTACTTTAAAAAAATCCAACAGTCACGAACGTGAGGGGCCAGCTGTCTTGACTTATTGAGCTCTGTAAGTGAGGGAAGTGACACATCTTTTGAAATCCTTTGGTGCAATTAACCTTTCGGGAAAGGAGAGCAACTTGCACAGCTGATGAGTTGGAAACGGACGGGTCTTCGTGGCTCTGCAGAAAGCGTGTGATAAAAGGCGGTGGGAACTGGGTCTGCTTGGGTGTTACTTAAGACAATAGACCCACAGCAAGGGCCTCTTTGTGCAAAGCAATTTAGATCAGCCCACAGCGATTGCTTGAGGACTTTTAATATGCAGATGTATTAGGGAAAGGAACTGTTAAACATTTCTGAATTTTTTGTTTTTTGAGACAGAGTCTCACTCTGTCCTGCAGGTTGGAATGCATTGGTGCAAACTCGACTCACTACAACCTCTGCCTCTCGGGTTCAAGCAACTCTCCCATCTCAGCCTCTCGAGTAACTGGGACTACAGGTGCCCGCCACCATGCCCAACTAATTTTTGTAGTTTTTGTAGAGACAGGGTTTCACCATATTGGTTAGGCTGGTCTTGAACTCCTGACCTCAGGTGATCCACCCACCTCGGCCTCCCAAAGTGTGGGGATGACAGGCCTGAGCGCCCGTGCCCGGCCTTCTAAACATTTTACATGTGGTATTTCTAAAACAGACACCCCTAGGGAGCGAGAATGATGCTCACGGAAAACAAAACCCTTCCGGCAGGTAGACTTAGGTTTCAGTCCTGCTTCTGCTGTCATCCCGCTGTGTGACCCTGGACGAGGTGCTCAGCCTCTCTGAGCTTGTGTCCCCTCTGTGAAGCGGGGGTGCACAGTACCCCCCAGGCTCCTCCAGGTACCCTCCGCTCCACCCAGGCTGAACTTCAGCCTTCCCCACCTCAGCTTGCTGCTGCCTCTGCCGGCCCCTGCCCCTGTGTCTTTCAACGCCTACTCCTCCTTCCTGACTCCATGCAGAGCAAAGCCTTTCCTGACCACACCCCCGTGTTACCACTCTCACCTCCTCACTCCTTGACGCCCTGACCTTGAGTCTCCATCATCCAGCCAAGCCCCCAGGACACTCGTGCACGTTCTTAGGCACATGACCGTCTGTCTCGATGAGGCACACAGCGCACAAAGGCAGCATGCATCCAGGTTTAGAAGGCCCATGGCACACAGGGTGATGATGCTGTGCCCTGGGGCACCATGGTGGGTTTGCTTCCTGCCTCCTTTGAGTTCGCAGCCAGGGAGGAGGAGACACACCAAATGGCAGGTGTGCGTTCCTGAGGTCCTGATACGCTGCTCCCTGCTCTGAAGGGGCATGTAGTAGACTGAGAGATCGTAGCAGGGGCCTGGCCCGGACTGAAGGGTCAGTTGGAGGACAGGGGTTGGGTTTGTGGGAGTTGCCTCTAAGAGGAGACAGGAGAGAGCAGCACAGGCAGAGGGAACACGGGAAGCAGGAGGCGTGCGGGTGCTGGTTCGAGCTGCTGCCAGCTGCAGATGGACAGACCTTTTCCTTGTGGAGCCTCCATTCTTGCAGGGATATTCAAACAGGGAATGAAATCGTGAAATGCCTGGTGTGTTTAGGGTGATAAATGCCACAGGGGAAATAAACCAGGAAAGGAGGAGGGGATAGCGAGCTGAGGAGGGGTGCACTTGTGAGTATGTCCGTCAGGGAAGATGCCCTGAGAAGGTGACATGCAGGGGTAGAGACCTGGTGGCCAGGTAGGGGGAATCTGGGAGCAGAGGTTCCTGGGCAGAAGGATTGTGCATGGCCAGGTGACGTGGAAGGAGTCTGAGGAGTAAGAAGCCAGCACTGTGGAGGGGGCAGGCGGTGTGGGCTGGGGTCAGAACAGGGAGCTGGACTAGGCAGGCTGTGAGCCCGAGGGGGTTGCTGTCTTTTATTCACAATAACAAGAGGGGCCTGGAACCCTGAGCATAAGGGCTGCTGTCAGGGCAATTGACTTCAGCTCTAAACAGCATCACTCTGGTTGCTATGTGGACTGTGGCCTGGGGGTCAGACGAGGGCAGAGTCGTGGGGGAGAACAGACCCGAGTGGGTGACTGGACTGTGATCCCGGGCAAGGGAGGTGATCAGGAGAGATGGAATCATGAATGTCTCAGAGTTGGAGCCCACAGAATGTGCCTGTGGTGTGGAGTGTGGAAGAGAAAGGGGGAGCAAAGATGAGAAACTGGCCAGAGAGAGGAGGCAGGGTGCTATGGGAGAAGCGAGGATGGAATTGGCGTCAGGCCTGATGGATTGAGAATGCCACAGCTGGGTGTGCAAGGGACGATGTGGAGCGGGAGGTAGGTGGCCAGGGCTGGAACCCAGAGGAGAGGCCCCTGGAGGTCCCATGCATGGAGAGTGGCCTGAACTGGCAGGGGTGCAGCTGGGAGAGGGCTGAGTTCTGGGTCTTCCTGGTGTTGGGAAGTCCAGGAGATGAGGAGAAACCAGAAAAAAGCAACTGGGCAGCCACTGATCACGTGGGAGGAGAACCTGGAGCCATCTGAGGCCTGGATCCTTTGTCACTGTGTGTGTGCATCCTTTGATGAAAGAAGAAGAAAACCGCATTGGTTGAATTCATGTAACTAAATATATCCACCTTTTTATTGCCAGTTTCCACTTTGTGCTCTGGTTAAGAGGTCCTTACCTATCCCACGGTAACAAAAATATTAACCTGACCGGGCACGGTGGCTCACACCTATAATCCCAGCACTTTGGAAGGCTAGGGTGGGCAGATCACCTGAGGTCAGGAGTTCAAGACCAGCCTCGTCAACATGGCGAAACCCTATCGTAGACTAAAAATCCAAAAATTAGCCAGGCATGGTGGCGGGGTGCCTATAATCCTAGCTACTCTGGAGGCTGAGGCAGGAGAATCGCTTGAACCAGGGAGGCAGAGGCTGCAGTGAGCTGAGATTGCACCACTGCACTCCAGCCTGATTGGCAGAGCGAGACTCCATCTCAAAGAAAAAAAAATTAACCTATATCCTCTACTACAGGTTTTTAAGTTTTCACTTTATGTTTTAATACACCTGAGATAAATTTTTTTCATTTCTAAAAAGCACAGATCCACAATTGTTTTTGTATGAAAGAGCAGTTTTCCCAACACCATGTTTTGAATTCTGTGAGTTCCTCACTGACCTGCAACACCCAGGCTGTCGGGTAACGCGCTGTTCCCACACAGACGTGGGGCTGTTTCTGGCCTCCATTGTGTTCCATCAGTCTTTGCTTTTTCCCCATCCTTGAATTGATACCTCCGTATCTAAATTACTTTAGCTTTAAGTGTCTTGATGGTCAGGGCAAGCCCTCCCACCTGGTTCCTGTTCCTCAGGGGTGTCTGCCTTCATCCTAGCCCTGGCTTATCAAGGAGAGGTTAGCATCGTCTGGTGAATTTCCACAAAGAACTCTGCTGAAATTTGTATTGGAATTGCATTAAATCATTATATCTCTATAGGGAGGAATAACAGCTTCTCAATATTGAGCCTCCCAACGTGCCAAAATATTCTCTCTGTCTCTCAAAGTCGATTTTCTTTACTGTCTTTAATTTAGTTCTATAATTTTCTGCCTAGAGGTCTTTTGCATCCTTAAGTTCTTTATATTTTTATTATGATAAAATGTTTCCAGAGGTATTTTCCTAAATTACACTTTCTGTTTGTTGCTAGTGTAGCTACCTTGCTAAATTCTCTTATTAATTCTAATAATGTGTCAGATTCTTTTGAGTGTAAATAATACACTCAAATAGTATCTGTGAATTACGGCAGTCAGAGTTTCCTTTCTGATCTCCATCCTTCCATTTCTTTTTCTTGCCTTATAGCAATGTCTAGAACCTACAGTTCCACGTTGAAGAGAAACTGTAATAGATAGCTAAAAGATGTTTTGTCCTTGATTTTAACAGAAATGTTTCAAAGATGTCAGGCTTTGATATGTTTTCTCAAGCCACTTTTGTAGATATTGTTTATTAAGTATAGAAGTTCCCTTTTATTCCTATTTGGCTAAGAGCTGTTTACAATGAACAAATGTTGAATTTTATCCAGTGCTTTTCCTGTATCTATTGAGATTACACATGTAGTTTTTTGGGTTCAATTTCTCAATATAGTGAATTACATTAACGGACTTTCTAATGTTAAACTAAACTTGAATTCCTGGTATGTGCGAAACTTGCTCATGAGGTACGGAAAGCGATTTTGCAGTACAGGATTCAGTTTGCAAGTTTTTATTGTGTAATTTGCATTCATGAATTTTCTTTTCTCTTACGGTCTGTGTCCGGCTTTGGTGTCAATATTAACTAGCTTTGGAGATGGCATTTTTGGTTAATCCCCATTTTCTGTTTCTCCAGAATAATTTGGGTAAGATTGGAGCTACCCATTTATTGAACATTGAGTAGAAATGCTTATAAAGCCACCAAGGCCCAGTATTTGCTTTATGGGAAGATTTTTTTAACTGCTAAATTTCTTTCAGGATTATAGAGCCATTCAGGCTTTCTTCATTTTGTCAGTTTGGGTGGTTTATCTTTTCTACAGAACTCTGTCCATTTTTCTCCAAGTTTTCAAATTTATTAGCATAAAATCATTAACAGTGTCCTCTTATCTTTTTAATGTCTGCTGAATCTATAGCTATACGTTATTTTTTCTTTCTAATGTTATTTTTCTCCTGGCTTAATCTTGCCAGAATTTGCCTATTTTGTTAGTCTCTTCAAATTATCAACTTTTCATTTAGTTGATATTAAATTTCTATTAATTTCTGCTCTTTATTATTCCTTCGGCTTTAGTATAAGTTAGACAAAGCTTTCTGATTTCAGCTGTTCTTCTTTTCTTAATGAGCATTTAAAAGTATATATTTCCTTCTAATTACCACTTTAGCTGCATCCAAGTTTTGATATGTGGTTTTAAATTATAATTCAGTTCTCCATAGTTTTCATTTCCATTTTGATTCCTTCCTTGATCCATAAAACATTTAAAAGTGCTCTCTTTTGTTTCCAAATACATGGATTTTTAAAGTTATTAATTTGCCAGTTAACTCCATTTTAATCAGAAAATCTGAATGACATCAGTTCTTGGAAATATTTTGAGATCTGATATGTAGTCATTTTTATGGATGTTCCCTTTGTGGGTGGATAGTATGCACAGCCTCCAGTGGCTGAATGAAGGGTTCCACATATGCTCAATAAAAGCTCCTTATGTATGCCCTTCAAAAGCTCATCGTCCTTTTTGTCTCTTTGGCCCATCCATCACTAAGCGGTATGTTGAAATCACTCAGTGTAGTAATAGATGTATCCATTTCTTATTATTCTGTCCATTTTTATTACCACGTATATATGTGCACTCATGGTTAGTTCTTCTTTAAATTAAATGTATATAGATTCAGAACTCATATCCTCCTAGTGAGTTGATTTTTTTTTTTTTTTTGAGATAGAGTCTCGCTCTGTCACCCAGGCTGGAGTGCAGTGGCTTGATCTCGGCTCACTGCAGCCTCCACCTCCTGGGTTCAAGCAATTCTCCTGCCTCAGGCTCCCAAGTAGCTGGGATTACAGGCACACACCACCATGCCCAGATAATTTTTGTATTTTTAGTAGAGGCGAGGCTTCACCATATTGGCCAGGCTGGTCTCAAACTCCTGACCTCAAGTGATCTGCCTGCCTCAGCCTCCCAAAGTGCTGGGATCACAGGTGTGAGCCACCACACCTGGCCTTGAATTGACCCTTTAATCATTACATAATAGCCCTCTTTATGCCTGGAAAATAATTTGTGGCCTAAAGTCTATCTTATGTGATATTAGTATAACTACCCCAGTTTTTGGAAATTTAATATTTGCTTGGTGTATCTATTTCCAACTTTTAAAAAACTATTTGGCCCTTCTGTAGCTTATGTTTTATATGCATGTATTACAATTGTCAATGGTCTCGGCTCACTGCAACCTCCACCTCCCGGTTCAAGCGATTCTTCCGCCTCAGCCTCCAAAGTAGCTGGGATTACAGATGAGCACCACCATGCCTGGCTAGTTTTTGTATTTTTAGTAGAAACGGGGTTTCACCATGTTGGCCAGGCTTGTCTCAAACTCCTGACCTGAAATGATCCACCTGCTGCGGCCTAATCCCAAAGGACTGGGATTACAGACTTGAACCACCTTGCCTAGCTGGATTTTTTTAAATTACAATCTAATAATCTCATTTATTTATGTGGATGTTTGATCCATTTACATTTGCTGTGATTACTGATATTTCTGAATTTATTTCTGTCATCAAATGTGCTTTCCATTTAGTGCTCATCTCTTTTATATTGTTTTCTTTATTTTATTTTATTTATTTTTTATTTTTATTTATTTTTTTTGAGATGGAGTCTCGGTCTGTCACCCAGGCTGGAGTGCAGTGGCATGATCATGGCTCACTGAAAACTCCGCCTCCCGGGTTCACGCCATTCTCCCACCTCAGCCTCCAGAGTAGCTAGGACTGCAGGCGCCCGCTACCATGCCCGGCTAATTTTGTGTTTGTATTTTCAGTAGAGACGAGGTTTCACCGTGTTAGCCAGGATGGTCTCGGTCTCCTGACCTTGTGATCCACCCGCCTCAGCCTCCCAAAGTGCTGGGATTACAGGCGTGAGCCACTGCACCTGGCCAGACAGAGATTTTTAAAATTCCTTTTTTCCCACTATTGGTTTGGAAATTATATATCTATTTCTGTTATTTTAACCAAGAGGTGGTTATTGCCCTCGAAATGTTATCCTATGTAACAAAACAACGTCAAACGTTCATCAGCCTTTATGGTTCTCTTTTGCCAATTGGCTTTCAAGGTTTTGTTCACCTGCCTGTAGGGTTAGCAGCTTTCCCGGCCCTGGTGGTTTCCTGTACTTCCTCGTGAGCTCTACAGGGCACATGAGATTGAGTTGCCGTAACTCCGATTTTCCCGTAGGTTTCATTTCATTACTATCTGTTGTTTTAGATCTATCTTGTTTTTTTCTCCACAAATTAATCATCGGACTGTTTTATATAGTGGGTATTGATTCGGTGTCCCCTTCTTCACTCTTCACACCTTAGACCTTTCCTCTGAGATCATTTTCTTTCTCCATGAAGTATTTCCTTCAGTTAAGATCTGAAAGTCGCTCAGATTTTATCTGAAAATATCTTTTTTGACCATATTTTTGAAAGGTAACTTTTCTGCGTAGAGAATTTTATTTTATTTTATTTATCTTTTTTTTTTTTTCTTTGAGATGGAATCTCACTCTGTGACCCAGGCTGGAGTGCAATGGCATGATCTCAGCTCACCACGACCTCTGCCTCCTGGGTTCAACTGATTCTCCTGCCTCAGCCAAATAGCTGGGATTACAGGCACACACCATCACACCTGGCTAATTTTTTGTATTTTTAGTAGAGACCGGTGTTTCACCATGTTGGCCAAGCTGGTCTCGAACTCCTGACCTCAGGTGATCAGCCCGCCTCAGCCTTCCAAAGTACTGGGATTACAGGCATGAGCCACCACACCTGGCCTGAAAATATCTTTATTTGACCATATTTTCTAAAGGTAACTTTTCTGGGTAGAGAATTTAAATTGACAATGATTTCCTCTCAATTTTTAAAAAATATCATTCCACCATCTTCTGGCTCCCACTGATACTGCTTTTCAGGTCGCGCCTTTGTGTTCTGCCAAACATGTCTACGGCATCTGAAACTGTGTGTGTAGGACCCACCAAACCACGTGTTAGCAAGCCCTCCAGGTGGTTCTGATGTGCTTAGGTTTGACAAGGACTGTTGTACTCTACCTTCAGGTTCATTCTCTCTCTCCTCGCCTGTGTCTCATCTGTTGCTTAATCTATACATTGTATGTTTTAAAATTTATCAGTGGGCCGGGCATGGTGGCTCACACCTGTAATCCCAGCACTTTGGGAGACCAAAGAGGGCAGATCACGAGGTCAGGAGATCGAGATCATCCTGGCTAACACGGTGAAACCCTATCTCTACTAAAAATACAAAAAATTAGCCTGGAGATTTTTCTAGGCCTGGAGATCTTGGCATAATGAGCCAGGTTACCTGATGGGCTGTATCTTCAGCACAAGGCTGGACGAGGAAAACCTGCACGGCTCTGAGCTCCGGGCTGGGCACAGACCTGGAGCTCATGGCCTGGAGTCTGTGAAACCATTTTGGTTTCTCCATCATGGAACCCCAAGATGGAGGAACTGAAGCAACGTCGGGCTGGCAGCATCCTTGGCACTTGGAAGAAGCAAACCCTAATCATCTGCGTAGAAAATCATACTCAGTCCAGGCCCCTCGGGATTTCCCCCAGCTTAAATTCAGCCAAATATAAGCTCTTTCATGAAATAAAAATCACTAACCACATGAAGAGGCAAGTCACCATAAACATGAGTTGGCAAAAACAAGCTAAGACAGATTTAGACTTCAGATATTTAATATTAGCTAGAGAATTTAACAGGATTATATGTAAAATGGTTAAAGAAGTAGACATGTGTATTAAAATGAATGAAAAGCAATGTATAAAATAGCTAAAGGAGTAAACACTGGTACTAAAAATCAGCAAGGAGCAAGATAATATCAGAACTGACAAGTCAGACTTTTTTCATTTAAACAGATACATAGACTTCCTTGAAATTAAAAATATAATCATTAACATTTTTTTTTTTTTTTTTTTTTTGAGACAGAGTCTCACTCTATCGCCCAGGCTGGAGCACAGTGGCACAATCTCGGCTCACTGCAAGCTCCGCCTCCTGGGTTCACGCCATTCTCCTGCCTCAGCCTCCTGAATAGCCAGGACTACAGGTGCCCGCCACCACGCCCGGCTAATTTTTTATTTATTTATTTATTTTTATTTTTAGTAGAGACGGGGTTTCACCATGTTGGCCAGGATGGTCTCAATCTCCTGACCTCATGATCTGCGCGCCTCAGCCTCCCAAAGTGCTGGGATTACAGGCGTGAGCCACCGCACCCGGCCCTGAATATCTTTTTTATCTGATTTATCTGCAGACTTTTTTGTTGCTTTGTGTATTGTTCAGGGTTCTTAGTTGCAGATTGCAGTATCCACACAGGCAAGTTTAAGCAGGAAGAGGTTTTTTTGAAGGGTATTAGGCTCTTACAGAAGGTCTGGAAGGGCTGGAGAACCAGGGAGGATGTCCCCACATCCAAGGACGTGGCAGCCAAGAGAAACCCAGCCCAACCAGGAGGCTCTTCCAGAAGAAACCCACTGCCACTGCCTCCCAGCAGAGCTCAGCAGCTGTGGTGCTAAGGGGATGGGACCAAAGCCCTCTGCCACCAAGCGGACCAGAGAGCTGATCACCACCTGGGCTCATTGCTTCCTTCCACCTTGCAGGCGGTTGTGTCTGTTGTATCTGCTACAGAGAAAAATGGGCACAGGAACTTTTAGCTGCCCAGCCTCTGTAGTTCAAGAAGGCAGACCACATCCAGAGACACGAGGAGGGGTGGCCTGGCTGGGAGCGGAGAACTCCTCCTGTAGCTACGGAGCAGGAGCATAGGTGCAGTCAATTTGGTGTAATGTGTGTTTTGTCTATGAAATATGGGGTAAGATTATCCGCTGTGAGTGAGGGGACCATAGTGGATATTTAGGAGGAGGAAATGGTGTGGAGGGGTTGCCACAGAGAGCAGCAAGGGACATTTACTGGGGAAGGGTCGTGAGTGTGTCTGGCAGTTACAGCAGGAGCTTCCCCAGTAAGCTCAGGGGGAGGCTGGGGAGGGAGAAGTGAGAGTGAGGAAGCAGCTGTGTGGGGTCCAAGCTTTGTTCAGGAGGGAGGTGAGGGCTGGGCAGGATGAAGGATAGGGTAAAACAAAGTGGTGGGTGGACGCAGAGCTGGTCTCAAGGAGGAGGGTGAAGACACGGAGGTGAAGGTTGGAGAGAGAAATGTCTAGAACTAGGAGAGGCCAGAAGAGAGGCCTGTGGGCTTGGTGCGGGATGGGGGCTGCCAGAGGATCTTCTCAGCATTCCTGCACCACCCTCAGCTCACATCGGTGCCTGGGAGGGGTCCCTTTCCCTCTCTTGCTGCCTTTGCTGGTGCTGGGCTCCTGACGGGGTGGGGGCATCCTGGACCTTGGGTGAAGCTTTCTCACTGCTCCAGCCCCTTCCAGCCCGCTCTGCCTCATGTCTCTGGCGGCTGTTGGGCTCGTCCCCTCAGACCTCTGCATTCTGCAAGGATGTTGATCCTTCCCCTCCCCCAGAGCCTGGGTGGGGTTCCCAGTGGAGGAAGGAGGGGTTCCTACCCCTGTCCTAGAGGCAGAGAGTTGAGTGTGTTTCCGCAGCAGCTTAAGGCTTCTACATCCTATGGGGGGTAGAAGTGCCCCCCACACACACTCTCTCACCTCGAGCTTGCAGGTGGATCCAGACCACCAGCAGAGGCGTGAGAAGGGCGGGGGCAGAGGCATGAGAAGGGTGGGGGGCAGAGGCGTGGGAAGGGCAGGGGGCAGGGGCGTGAGAAGGGCGGGGGGGGGAGGGGGGGGAGGGGGGGGGGGCAGAGGCAGAGGCGTGAGAAGGGCGGGGGGCAGGTGTGAGTCGCCCTGGTTCTTGGGTCCCCCAGCTGTCCTGGAATGACGCGGCAGCCTGCACGTGGCCTTCAGAATTTGTTCCAACATGAACTGACTTCTCCCCTCCTCGGTGACTGCCACCACTTCCTCCCACACCTTGCCAGGGGTGAGAGCCAGTGGCATGTCTGGCTGTCCTTGGAGACTGGAGCTCTGGAGTTCCGTCCCTCCCTCGGTTCCCTGTGAGCCCGCACTCATGGGCTCGGGGGAAGTAGGGCGGCTGCAGGTTGCCTGACTTGTCCCTGTTGATGGCGAGTAGCCCTCTCTTGCTGCTTTTCTGCATCATAAGTAGAGTCAGAACCCATGGTGGTGTCTCTCAGGGTTCAGCTGGTGGCTTAAGAAAACGGGACAATTGAGCAGGCACAGACCTCACCACGCTAATGAAACTCACTTGCTTTTGACGCTGTCATAGTCCAGCAGCATCTTGCCCACGTTTCATGTCAAGCTCACTGGCTGGCAGTTTTTCAGAATCCAGTCTCCCCGGTGTCTGTCCGGCCTCGTGGTGCCCGTCAGCCCCCATCCTGGCACCATTAGGCCCACTGGTGTTCTAGGTGCCTCTGTGGAGACTGGAGGCCACGTGCAGGCCAGGGGCTATTTCCTCCAGTGATGCCTCCTCCACCCTCCCATTCTGAGGCCCTTCAATTAAAATAGGATGAAAGTAGGAAAATAGGATTCCTGAGGTCCCTCATGGCCTCCTCTGCACCACAGAATTTTTTTTTTTTTTTTTTTTTTTGAGATAGAGTCTCACTCTGTTGCTCAGGCTGGAGTACAATGGCGTGATCTTGGCTCACTGCAGCTTCCACCTCCCAGGTTCAAGTGCTTCTCCTGTGTCAGCCTCCCGACTAGCTGGACTTACAGGCTCCCACCACCACGCCCAGCTAATTTTTGTATTTTTAGTAGAGATGGGGTTTCACCCTGTTGGCCAGGCTGGTCTCAAATGCCTGACCTCAGGTGATCCTCCTGCCTCGGCCTCCCAAAGTGGTGGGATTACAGGCGTGAGCCACCGCACCCAGCCTGCACCACAGAATTTAATTAGGGAGTTGGCCAGCCCCAGCCACCCTGTTAGAAGAGGAGGTCCTTAAGTGGGAGCCCTGGGATTGTCTCCTGCCAAGCTTCGTGTTCACGGCATTTGTCAGCACACACACCGACCTCCCTTGGTGTTTATCCTTCACAGCATGATCTTCCACCTCCTCAGCTCCGAGTCCAGCTCAAACAGGAGGGCGTAAGGCTGCCGGGTCCTCCCCTGCGGGGCTTGTCCTCTTCTGCTCCGAGAGAGGGCCTCAGGAGAAGGGGTCAGAACAGGGTTCCGCCCCTTCCATCGCTCTCACCTTGAAGCATCCTTCCCCTGGGTCTGACCAGTCTGACCATGTGAGTCTCTTAGGAACTTCAGCCAGTGAGCAAACATGTGTCATGTGTTGAGCACCTGCTGTATGCCCCTTTGCCAGATGTTTGACACTTAAAGTTGATTCTCAGAGGAGCCTGCAGGGAGCTTCCAGGCCGGGAGTGGTAGGGGAGAGACTACCTGCAGAGTGGTTTCGGCACCATGAGGGAAGGTGTCAGGGGAGCTGCCTGCCCAGTGGTTTTGACCAGTGGTCCTGGAGCACACAGAGGTGGCAGAGCTGATTCCTGTCTAGCGGGTACTGCACTTGGCACTGGTGAGATCTGAGATGCCGAAGTCACATCCTCAAGGTCCCCTCACTTCTCCACTGAATGGTTTTTCCTCGTTGGTCAGAATGCAATCAACATGAATCTACACGTGTAGTAAAATGACGTCAGACTGCACCTGCACTGCACCCACGCCCACCTCCTGGTTCTGCTGTTTTCACTTAAGACAGAGCCTTGGGAGCAACTGCAGGAAGGGTACAGGAACCTCACTGTACTGTCCTTGTCACCTCCTACAAGTCTCTAGTTATTTCTAAATAAAAAGGAAAAAGATAAATTGAGAACCTTGTCCCAAACTAAACCTTTCTGACTTTGCACCCCTCCAACCCCAACTTCCGTACCCCTCCCTGCTTCTTCTGAGGATTCGAATCAAGCCCAAGACAGTCACTCTGATTTGCTTTGGAAATCCCCAGTGGAGACCCAGAAGCAACTCTGTTTCTGGCAGAGCCCGGGCTTCCAGGGGAGAGCGCAGGATGGGAAGGAAGGAACCAGGGTTTGAGCCTCCCCTCACCTCTCTGGAGGCTGCCTCTCTATCAGCTGTGCTGGAGGCTGGGGCTCCGTTGGGCTTTCGGGGCTGTACAAAAATCAAGTAGGAAGGAGTTGCCCTTCTTCTCGGCTCCCTGAAAGCCCTCCAGTCACCAAAAATGGCCCGTTTAGGATGCATTGAGTCATTTTGTTCTATCTGCATGGTGTGTGGTTTTGATACAGTCTGTGGCATCAGACAGCAAAAATACAAAGCCATAAACCGCTCCCTGGTTTTCCAAATGCCTCCCTTTTCATCTTGTGTGAAGACATTTTTTGCCCTTAGGGTGAAATAAATCATGGATGTAAATGCAGGGGCTGAGGGCTGCGTCACCTGGTGAGCTGTTTGCAGAACTCAGGTGTACCTGGAAGGGTGAGAAATGAGTCTGACTGGGCTTCCCTGGGACGAAGGTGGGTGGGGGCTCTGATTGTATTTTCTCCCAAATGTTCGAATACACTGCAGCTCAGGCACTGTGACTAATCACAAGATTTAATGGCCTTAAAGTGCTCACTGAGGGCCCAATTCAATTAAAAAATGTCCTGCAGAAGCCATGAATAATCCTCTTGTCTTTGCTTTTCCAGAGTCTTCCTGAGGCCTCCGCCGAGCGAAGGCCAAATGGGCGTTTTATTTTTCAAATTTTCTTCTTCACCAGTCACCTGAGCGCTCACCTCCTGCGAGGCCGGCCCGTCCCACTTCTCTCTGGCACAGGTGCGACGCTGCCTGTTTGCACTGACACCTGAGAAATGACTTCTGCTCCTTCTCCAGTTTGACAGACTCTGGAACGAGATGCCAGTCAATGCCAAGGGGAGGCTGAAATACCCGGACTTCCTGAGCAGGTTCAGTTCCGAGAGAGCAGCCACACCAACGGCCACTGGTGACTCAGCCGCGGCGCAGACAGGGAGCAGTGTCCCCGACGTCTCGGAAGGCAGCAGATCTGCCCTCTCATTGCCCAATCAGGAGCTGAGACCAGGGTCAAAGTCGCAGAGTCACCCCTGTGTGAGTTCTCCTTCCTGCCAGGTGTCCCAGGCCGCCTCATGCCACATCCACAAATCCCACTGGGACAGGGACTTCGGGGGCCCTGGTGTGGCCTGGGGTTGAGTGGCTGAGAAGATGGGTGAGTCTGGGGTGGGGGCACAGGCAAGGAGCCCACTGGCGGGTTAGCATCCATTCCCTGGGAGGGGGCAGATGTGGGGATAGGAGCGGTGGAGGAGTGGGATGGAAAGGAGGCAAGAGTGGGTGCAAGGTGGGAAAGGGAGCGAGAGGCAGGGCGGGAGGCACCTGGCGGCAGTGCAGTGGTGCTGCTGGCACCTCTGTGCAGAAGGCAAGGCCCTGTGGTCATCTGCGGGCCGCCGTCCCTTGAGGCAAGTTATCCCATTTTCCAGTTGAACAAAGTGAGGCTCTAAGAGGCATTCTCATGTGATCTTGGTCCCTCAGACGTGGAGCAATGTGATTTTAAGCCCAGGCCTGTCAAATTAGACTGCCTGGAGCCCTGGCTGAGCCACCCCAGGCCTGGGATGGAGGAAGGTGCCTAGGCTCGCCAAGGCTCTTTTCTTGTCTGCAGGAAGCGATGTCAATGTCTCAAGACATGTGCTTCACCATGCACATGAAGCCACCATTCTTGTGCGTGACCTTGACCTTGGCTAGTCCCCATTCTCGTTAACTCCATGCAAGTTTGTTGCACACCTCCTGTGTGCTGGGTATTTTCTGTAGCTGAGAATGAACTAAGCATCCTGCTCTTGTGGAGTTTGTGTTCTTTTAGGGGATAATAGGCAAGAAAAGCAGTATGCATAAGTATTTATTACATTAAAAGGCGGTAAGTAGAGCAGAAGGAAGGGGGTCAGGAGCACCCCAAAGATGCCTGTGTCCTAATCCTTGGAGGTTGTGACTATGTTGTCTTACATGGCCGGGAAAGTTAAGGTTGCAAACAGAACTGAAGTTGTTAATCAGCTGGCTTTGGGGAGATTATCCTGGAGTATGCAGGTGGGCTCAGGGTAATTACATGGTTTTAACTGGGAATCCAGAGGCAGAAGGCTCAGGGTTAGGGAGATGCAATCTGAGAAAGATTCCACTTAACGCTGCTGGCTTTGGAGAGAGAGGAAGGGGCCACAAGCCAAGGAGTGTGGAAAGCCTCTGGACACCTTGATTTTAGCTTGGTGAGACCCAATTCAGACTTCTGACCTCCAGAACTGTAAAGATAATAAGTTGGTGTTGTTTTAAGCCGCTAAATTCATGGAAATCTGTTACAGCAGCAGTAGGAGGCTGGAGGCCTGGAGGCTATGATGAGGATTTTGGCATTCACTTAAGGGGTATGGAGCCTTTGCTTGTTTTTAAGCATCAACGTGACATAATCTGAGGGACTCTTTGAAGAACACTCTGGGCCTGGGCACAGTGGCTCACATCTGTAATTCCAGCACTTTGGGAAGCCGAGGCGAGTGGATTATGAGGTCAAGAGATCAATACCATCCTGACCAACATGGTGAAACCCCATCTCTACTAAAAATACATAAATTAGTCGGACATGGTGGTGGGCGTCTGTAGTCCCAGCTACTCGGGAGGCTAGGCAGGAGAATGTTGTGAACTCAGGAGGCGGAGGGTGCAGTGAGCCGAGATTGCACCACTGCACTCCAGCCTGGGTGACAGAGCAAGACTTCATCTCAAAAAAAAAAAAAAATCACTGGATGCTGGGTGTGTGGGTCGGTGAGGAGGTCTAACAGAGGCGACTGTGGCTTGGGATGGGTGCTGGTGAGACTCTGGATGTATCTTCACGGTAGAGCCAACAGGATTTCCTGAGAGATTGGATGTGGGATGGAGAGGGTGCGGGAGAGTCAAGGAAGACTTCTAAGGGTTCAGGCTGAGCAACTGGAATAAGGACCTAATTATCAACTGAGATGCAGGAGGCTTGGGGATTTGGGAGAAAAACCAGGAATCCAATTGAATTGCATAAGTTACTAATTTAGATAACCACTTGTCAAGGGAGCCTTCAGGAGAAAAACCTGGGCTAGAGTAGATCCACTCCCTTGTTTTTAAATAGAAAATACAATAAAGCAAAGAACAGCCTCGTACTCGGTCCACATAATGTCAAAATAACAGATATTCTGTGAATGTTTACGGATTGGATATCTCGTGCCCACGACAAGTAAATCCCTTTCTTGGATAAGACTCTTCCGCTAGTGAAAAATATGCCATTGTCACTTCTCACACACACACACACACACACCCCAGGAATATGTTTACATCATATCTGTGTAGATTTGAACCTTAGCTATATGGTTATTTCCAAAATTATTTTGCTTATTATGCCTTGGCACAAGTACATATAACCCACCAATGGAAATAAAAGCTACGTTGTAAAATCATCATCTATGTTTTATTCTTCATTTTATTTCTGGGCTAATTCTGCCTCTAAAATTGTGAACCTCAAAACCGGAGGTAGTGAGGTATTTTTGATGACTTCCGTTTTAAATCTTAAGTGAAAAGAGCCTTTTCTTTTCTTCCCTGCTAGACTCCAGCGAGCACCACTGCGATCCCGGGCACTCCGCCCTTGCAGAACTGTGATCCCATAGAGAGCAGACTCCGGAAGAGAATCCAGGGCTGCTGGCGCCAGCTCCTGAAAGAATGCAAGGAGAAGGACGTGGCCAGACAGGGGGACATCAGCGCCTCCGAGTTCCTGGGTTCGTTTTGATTCTATCCCCTTGGTGATATGTCGTCAGCCCCGGTGGCAAGGGGCTGTTCCCACTGGGCACAAACCCACACCCAGGTGGAGGCCAGGGAGCAGCAGAACAGGAAACCGGTGGGAACTTCTGGGTGAGCTGTGCAGTTTACTAAACAGAGGTGCCCAGGGAGGAGGATTCCGACCACCTGGCCCTCCCAGCAGGGGGCCCATCTGCATGGTAAAGTCAGCACTGCACAGACTCTGAGCTTTGGAAATCACAGTGGTTGCCACCCTGGGCAGAGTGTGAATGTTCACAGACTCTGACTGCAGAAGGAAATGGAAAAGGTGGAGGAGGGCGGGATGAAGAGGACACTCTTGGGGCTCCATTCCCATCAACATCCACTCTTTGATGTTGTTTTGTTTTGCAGCATGTATCCTTTCATAAGCTTTGAAAATTAAACCAGTGGGATTTATACTTCCAGTAAATGTTGCATCTTAGTTTTTTTGTTTTTTTGTTGTTTTGAGGGTTTTTTTTGTTTATTTGTTTGTTTGTTTTAGAAACAGGGTCTCACTGTCACACAGGCTGGAGTACAGTGGTATGATCTCAGCTCACTGCAACCTCCGTCTTCTGGGTTCAAGTGATTCTCCCACTTCAGCCTCCCAGGTAGCTGGGATTACAGGCGTGCATCACCATGCCTAACTGTCTTTGTATTTTTCGGTAGAGACAGGGTTCACCATGTTGGCCAGGCTGGTCTCAAACTCCTGACCTCAAGTGATCTGCCCGCTTCAGCCTCCCAAAGTGCTAGGATCAGGTGTGACCCAATGCACCTGGCCCAGTTACATCTTGTTTATGCAACATTTACATTATGGGAAAATACATCTGACCATGTCACTCCTTGGCTTTTTAGCTCCCCCCTATACATGACTAATATACAGACTCCTTTTAAAGGAAAATGTTTTCTTTTTTTTTTTTTTTTTTTTTGAGACGGAGTCTCGCTCTGTTGCCCAGGCTGGAGTGCAGTGGCCGGATCTCAGCGCACTGCAAGCTCCGCCTCCTGGGTTTACGCCATTCTCCTGCCTCAGCCTCCCGAGTAGCTGGGACTACAGGCGCCCGCCTCCTCGCCCAGCTAGCTTTTTTTTTTTTTGTATTTTTTAGTAGAGACGGGGTTTCACCATGTTAGCCAGGATGGTCTGGAACTCCTGACCTCGTGATCCGCCCGTCTCGGCCTCCCAAAGTGCTGGGATTACAGGCTTGAGCCACCGCGCCCGGCCAGGAAAATGTTTTCTTTGAGAGCTTCCAATATTAATATAAATTACATTTATCATAATCATGGCTTTAAAATGCACAAATGAAACCAAGTGTAAACTCTTTAAGTTAGAGCCTATTTAAAAAAACACTTGGAAATTAAGTATAAAAAATCTGAAATCAGTAATATTCAAATGTTGTTCCACTGATTTAATGTAACATGTTTTGCTGAAGCCAAAACATGCATGTTGGTTGTCATATGCATTGGAGTTCCCCCCTTTTTTTAGTTAATTCTTTGATTTTGAGAGTGATAAGCCTTCACTGTGTCACTGTCCTTATTGCTATTGCTGGTTTTTTTCTTTTTAACCGTGAACTCATTTAGGCCTCCACTCAGTTATTATGATAGGCTTGTCAGACGTTAGTCACACATCCAAAATTCAATACTGTCAAAAAAAGCGACTGCTTTCCAGAGGTCATTCTGTATGTTCTCCTCACTGCTGATGGCCTTCTGTGAGTCGGAACATCAGAGGCGTGTATGGGCCAGTTCTTTGGGGTTCGGTGGGCCCCCGCTGTGTTCCGGAGGGCACCATGACCTGCTGCCACTTCCCTCTGTGCAAGGGTAAAGAAACCTCTGCTTCTAGAATGTGCAGCAGCCTCTCTTGGCCTGGCTTGGCATGCAGGTGTCATTTGCCTGCAGTCGGCTTCTGCGGGCCTTCCTCATTTGCCTCAACAACTCACATGGCATTCCATTCCCTGACACTCTGTTCTTTCAGGATGTCAAAGCAAAGTCTAGTCTATGAAACTTAAACGCAAATCTTATCTTACATAAGCCTCCTTCAATTATGAGTTGTCACTCCCAGAGAAGTGTTGTCTTTACAACTGGCAGGAGAATGCGGCACAAGGATGAGTGCCAAGCATGGGGTGTGAGCCTTGCTGTTCAGAGGTTCCGGTGGGCCAGCCTCTCGGCAACCCGCAACACTCCCCATGGAGCATCCACAGGCACCTGGTCAGAAAGCCGGACTCAGCCCCTGAGGCTGCACAGCTGTTATCTCCTAAAGGTGGCCCCTGTATCCAGAATAAGTTTTATGTATTTTTAGATCATCATTGGATTGGAAACTTAAAGTGGGAATTTGCCTGGCATAACAGACACTAGAGAGCCTGTCTCCGGTGCCGTTAGGAAAGACTTGGTCATAGGGCCGAGTCGGAATTCCCTCCCCACAGTCCAGCCCTGGCCATGCTCACTGAGAGCTCAGGGAACCTTCCCCTGCTCCTCGCACACCTGGCTCTGCCCTGAGTTGGCGGAGAACGGCCCCTCACCTCCTTCTCTGCGCTTTGGTCGTAGCTCCCGTAGTCTCTATCCATAAGCTATGACCATGCAAACACAGGACAGTGTGGGCCAGTGGGACTCAGGGGCCCCCTCCCTGCAGCACTTAGTTTGTCGCATGTCTGTCTCCACGTATGTCCAGCCACCAACCGGGAGTTCTTTGATGTGAGGACCAAGCTAGGACCTGAAGCAGAGAAGGTGCCTCAGCAAGTGTTGAATGAATGAGTGAAGAATGAATGAATGAATGAATGAATGAATGAATGAATCGCCACCAGTTAAACTGCCATTTTTGTCTGTAGCTCTTGTGGAGAAATTCAACCTGGACATAAACAAAGAGGAGTGTCAGCAGCTCATTATAAAATACGACTTAAAGAACAACGGGAAATTTGCATACTGCGACTTCATTCAGAGCTGTGTCCTCCTGCTAAAAGCAAAGGAAAGCTCGCTGATGCAGAGGATGAAGATCCAGAATGCACACAAAATGGTATGTCGCCCACCCGCGGGAAATGTGGGGCCAGGAGGAAAGGGGCGCTTTCATTTTTATTTTTTTATTTTTATTTTTTTCGAGATAGGGTCTTACTCTATTGCCCAGGCTGCAGAACAGTGGTTCACGGTTCACTGCAGCCTCGAACTCCCAGCTTAGGTGGTCCTCCTGCTTCAGCATCTCAACTAACTAGGACCACAGGCACAAGCCACCACAATCAGCTAATTTTTGTATTTTTGTGGGGATGGGATGTGTTAGTCCATTTTCACACTGCTGTAAAGATACTACCTGAGACTGGGTAATTTATAAAAGAAAGAGGTTTAATTGACTCACAGGTCCACATGGCTGGGGAGGCCTCAGGAAACTTACAACCATGGCAGAAGGTGAAGGGGAGGGAACCATGTCCTACATGGTGTCAGGTGAGAGAGAGAGTGAAGTGGGAACTGCCAAATACTTTTAAAACCATCAGCTCTCATGAGAACTCACTCACTCTCACAAGAACAGCAAGGGGGAACCTCCCCCATGATCCAATCCCACCAGGTCCCTCCCTTGACAACTGGTGATTACAATTTGAGATGAGATTTGGGTGGGGACACAGAGTCAAGCCATATCACAGAGTTTTGCCATGTTGCCCAGGCTGGTCTCAAACTCCTGGGCTCAAGCAGTCTACCCACCTCAGCTTCCCAAAGTGCTGAGATTACAGGCGTGAGCCACCACACCCAGCCCCGTTTTTGGTAATTCGTTGCCCTTGCGGATCCCCTAGCTTCACAGAAAAGGTGGACTCAAGAGACTCTAGGAGGCTAGAGCCCAGCCCAGCCCAGCCCTGCTTCCAGCCAGGACTCATCTGTGAAATGTCCCCACCCCTGCTGTCACCTCCCCATAGACCCTACTCAGATGATCTCTATACGCATGTGATACCTGAGCAATACTTAGTCACCCCATTTCCTCCGTTACTTAAAGAGGGCCAGGCAGTTGTTAGGTCAGCATGAGACAGCCAGGGTCTGTTGAAAGGGGCCCGAGGCCCAAAGCCTGTGTGCTGGGAGCTGGCACCTGGGAGGCAAGGGCTGTGGTAGACAAGGCCTCTACCAGGCTTTGGGGATACTGAAAACAGCTCAGAAATGTACCTTCTTGGAAGTAATTTAAGATTTTCTTCCTCTCCTTTTAGAACCCTATAAGGGTCTGGAGAGCCCAGGATGGGAACCAGCAGCCTAGATCCCAGGTTTTCCAATTGTTCAGGTGGCAGACACCTGGTTATGGTGGCTCTTCCCAGAGGCATCTGTGTGACCAAGGTCTCATACAGCGCCCTGGAGGCAGTGCCTGGTCAGTTAACCCAAAAGACAAAGTGAGGAGTGGGGTGGGTCACAGCACTGGTCAACATTGGAACTAAAAGGGTCTTCATCCGCCAGCCATTTGAGATGGGGCCAGACCCTTTCCTCTGAGTGTGTGTGGTGGATGGAGTCTCTCGTCATCATTTTTGGTGGAAACTACACCCACCATGCATCCTCTACAGTTTTCTCTTTCTCTTTCTTTGAAGAGGAATGAAAACCTAAAGCCACTTAAAGGGCAGCTGTAGGGTTCACAGTTCTAGATTTTTACCTTTGATTCTCAGCCACTTACAATTTCACAGTTGAAACCCACACCCAGTGCTGTCACAGCATCAGCTCCAGCCCTTCCAAAACACGAAGCCAAAACATGTTTTTAGTACTGAGTTAACGTTGAATTGAGTTACATTGAATTAAATAACAAGTACAAGTACATCTGGTGCTGTTGATTTGAGGAACAAACACAGCTGATTCCGACCACCTTATGACCCAGCTGGAGGGACCAGAAGTGTGGGGCTGACAGCCCTGGCCCTGCCCCCACCTGCCCTGCTCCCACTCACCCCACCCAAGGGCCACGCCTGCCTGGGCCACAGTGGTGGGACTCTAGGGAATGGAGAGTGGGTTAATCCAGCCAAAGTTAAGTAGAGGCCATGCAGAAAGTTTCTTCACAGCTAGACTTGCAATTTTGTGCAAAATCAGGTTCCGTCTTAGCCTAGCTTCTAGTTTAGACAAACAGGAGCTAGTATCAAAAGGTAAGACCAAGTTTACAAAAAAAAAAAAGAAGATGACTTAAGACAGTTCTGCCAGCCCAATTCTTCTGTGCACAGAGAAAAGACTGTCCCCATTCCATCCTCACGGGAGTCAAGAATGTGGAGAATATGGAGACGCATGGCCTCTAAGGCCTCCATCAATTCCAGCCTTCCTCCACCTCTCTGGGCCTCAGTTTCTCCTTCTGGAGATGTGTGGGGCTCTAAGGGCTTGCTAGGAGGTGCATGGGCTTCTGCAGAAGAGCACACCAGCACCCCCTTCTGAGCCCTCCCCAGTGAAAGGGGCCACCCAGCGCCCGGCTTTCAGCTGCACTGTCCGTCCTCAGCAACCCTGCAAGGCTGGGGTCCGAGTGGGGTCGTTTTAGGTGCTGCGGGTCAGCCCACAGAGACTGCAGCACTCTCCCCCGACCCTCCCAAGACACCACTCTGTGGTTCAGAAGAGTTCTCCCACCCCGCCCCCCTCCTCAAATCCCTGCACCAGGCTGGCGTGGATTGAGAAGTGTGGATTGAGATTGAACGCTTTGCAGGAGAGAGTAGGCCCTGACGTGGTCCTGGTCACAGCCCTCGTCCCTTCTGGCAGCTGCCAAGACGGCCACCATGTAAGTGTGGAGGTCAGGTCAAATGTCTCCCTGCAGAGAAGTTGAAAAGCCGACTTCATTTTCTGGTGATTTGGGAGCTTTCTGCACCCCATTAGGCAGCCGAAAGATGTCCTCGGGGGAAGGCAGCTTGAGCGCTGCCCCTCCCTACAAGGTGGGTCAAAAGTGGGGGTTCTGGCCGGGCTGGTGGTCCTGCCCTGTGATCACTGTGATGAAAACTAGGTGTAGGAGGTCATGTGAGTCCCACACCCTCTCTTCCCCGCCTGTGGATCAGGGCACATTGGCAGCCCATGAAACTGTGGGTACCTGGCGAGCTCACATCACAGGTGCCAAATGATGTAAAAAAATGAAAGCAGCTTAACCCCGTGCTCATCCGTCTTACGTAGTGTTGTGTTAAAATTCAACTTTCCCAAGATGTATTGCGCATTGTTGCCTACCGTTCACGTCTGTGATATTCAAACACATGGGGGCTAAATCATGTTCAAATATCTTGTTTTCAATCTAATAGCACCTAAATGAAGTAATCACAGTGTAGTGTTCTAATTACTGATATAATTACAACCTTGTGAATTTTTTTAACACTGTTCATTATAATAACCTACTAGAAAACCCAGACTGAAATCTCTTTTTTTCCTCAAACTATTTTCAAATTGGCCCGTATCTGCGCAGCCATCTCCTTGCTCTCTCTGAGAGGTGGTGTGGCCTGAAGTGTGTTGGGATCAAAGCCCAAGTCACTTTACTTCCCAAGTCTCCCTTTCTCAGTCTGTAACGTGGGGATAGAGACCTGCCTTCTTTCCCGGTTGCCGGTGGGGAGGTGTAAATGAGATGGCTGATTTAATACATGTTTTTAAACAGCCCACACATGGACGCGTAATGGTCAGGGGGCTGGTGCACATCTTTGTTACGAGTTCTGCTGGCAGGCTCCCTCCTAGATTGGGAGCCAGTGGAGCAGGTGGGGAGGTGAAGACAGAGCAGGGCTGGGTGAGGCAGAGGCGAGGAGGAGCCCACCCCGACCCTCCCATTCGAAAGCTCCCTCCTCACCCCTTCTTGTCTTGTGTTCAGAAAGACGCTGGCGCTGAGACATCATCTTTTTACTCTGCTCTGCTGCGTATTCAGCCCAAAATTGTGCACTGCTGGAGGCCGATGCGTCGCACATTCAAAAGCTATGATGAGGCTGGAACGGGGCTGCTAAGTGTGGCAGATTTCAGGACGGTGAGCACAGCTCTACGCTCAGTGCCTCTGCAGGGAGCAGCTGCCAAATGCCAGTGGCCAGAAACTTCTAATGGGGAACCCTCCACCCCCTGTCGAAGGCCTGGTGTGACCTGGCTGTTTCAGATCTCACTTCCCTGGGACCCCCAAGTTATCCAGGCCTGAGTCCACTTACCTCTCACCTTCAGACCTCGGGTTCTTCTTCCCAAAGGTTTCTGGAGCCCTGCATGGATGCCCCACACCTCCACGGCCAGCTCCTCAGGGTCAGTGCCTGAGCCCAGGTTCCTTAAGGAACCGTCACTGCTGCTGCTGCTCCGAGCCCTCACTCCACATCTGGGCTCTCCTGCAGGCTCTGAAGAGCATCTCTGACCTATGTTGGACCTCCCAAGGGGCCTGCAAAGTGAGCCCCACCCCTGCAGGGCACAGTGGGGCTCCACCATTGGGCATCTGTCCCGATGTCCCTGGGTGCCCTCCATGTCCCACCCCCCTAGCCTAACAAACGCCCTGCAGGGGTTTTCCAGTCCACATTCATGTTGCTCTTTCCTTCCGGGTTAAGCATAAATCTCAGTCAGGGATTCTCTGTATCCCCCATGCAAAGAAAGGAAGGAAGGAGGGCAGGTTCTGTTATTCCCTTCTGGCAACTTCCCAGGAATTCGGGCGTGGTGCTGGGAAGGGGGCAAAAGAAACCTTGCCCTCCACAGAGTCGCAGATCAGATGGTGTAACTGAGGGGCTGTCTCAGACACCAGACTCAGCTTCCTTTTCTGCCTTCATCCAGTGGGGCCCAACAGCCAGGCCCGCTGACCTCAGCCCCATGGGACCTCTGGGCCATTTAGCCCATTTTCCAGTCTCCTGCTGGAAACAAGTTATAATGCAAAGATGGATAGGAAATGTATGACCTCATCTTTATGTATTATGAGGGTCTGTCAGGATTTGTTTCAGCTTCACATAACGGGGCAAAAGATAGCAGCTTAAGGTGAAAGTTTATTTCACTCCCACATAAAAGAAGTCCAGAGGTAGGAAAGTCAGAACTGGTGTGGTGACTGGACAGTCATCAGGGACCACATTTTTGCTCTGCTGTTCTCAACTCCTGGCTTCCTTCCTCTAGGCCACCTCATGGTCCAAGGTGGCTGCAGGAGCCCCGGCATCACAGCCACTTTCCAGGCAGCCTGCAGAAAAACAGGAGAGAAAAAGGACATGCCCCTCTCCTTTAAAGGAGGCTTCCTGGGTGTTCTACATAACGTTCTTACTTAGCTTCTCCGGCCAGAACATACCTAGATGCAAGAGAGGCTGAGACATGTCCTGGTTAGCTGGACACACAGGAGCCTGGGAGAAAGTCAGGCTCTGTAGCTGAAGAGGAAGAAGCAGTCAGTATTGGGTTTACCACCAGCAGGCTCTGCTCCAGGCTATGTTACGGTCTCATCACAGCAACTCTCTGCACTCAGCACCCACTGACCCTGCCCTTTGCTGCCTGGGCGCACCCTGAGGCCCCGCCCCAAGTTAGAGCTGCATGGCCGGGTCTCCCTTGAGCCCCAACCTCTCTGACCATCAACGTTGTCTAAACATGTTGAACAGCCTTCAGCCCCTCAGGGAGGCAAAGGTTTAATCACCTCCCATCTCCTCCCATTTCACTCCCAGATGCACACGGGGCTGCCCTCGGGGGCTGCTTCCTGTTTGGGCAGAGGTTGAGAGGGCATAGAGAGAGTGCACAGATGGGAGGGTGACATCGGAAGTGGGGTTGGCGACCAGGTGGACGTGTCCCCCAGCCCCTTCCTGGCAACCTGCCTCCTTAACCTAGGGCCCCAAACAAGCCTCAGAGGCCCCTTTCCTCTGTCTTCCAGGTCCTGAGACAGTACAGCATCAACCTCTCTGAGGAAGAGTTCTTCCATATTCTGGAGTACTACGATAAGACACTGTCTTCAAAAATTTCCTACAACGACTTCCTCCGGGCGTTCCTCCAGTAGACACCCCTGCCATGCACCCAGCGGTATGACAGCCACAAGGCCTGTGTCAAGACTAATAAAATCCTATAATTTGGGGATTTCATGAATTTTCAAAAAAGCAAGGCCCAAGCCCAGCCCGCCTCTCTCTGGGTCGGGGGTAGGCACGGCTGCCCTGGCTTCTGGCACAGGATACTTGCTCTCCAGGCACCAGGTGCTACCACTATGTCTTGGGCACTCTCACTTATTAGTCTGAACAAATAGTCTTTGCAAGAATGATTCTGGACACTATAAAAGAATTACTAATGCTAACTTTTTTTTTTTTTTTTTTTTTTTTTACATGGAGTTTGGCTCTTTTGCCCAGGCTGGAGTGAAGTGGTGCTATCGGCTCACTGCAACCTCTGCCCCCTGGGTTCAAGCAATTCTCCTGCCTCAGCCTCCCGAGTAGCTAATTGTTGAATTTTTAGTAGAGACAGAGTTTCGCCATGTTGGCCAGGCTGGTCTCGAACTCCTGACCTCAGTTGACCTGCCCACCTCGGCTTCCCAAAGTGCTGGGATTGCAGGCGTGAGCCACCGTGCCCGGCCAATGCTAACATTCTTAAAAGCTTGGACTTTGCAGAGGTTTTGTTTTGTTCATGGCCCCTGCCGGGTGCCTCCCTCAGTCCAGGGCAGTTGGGGCCCTGCACCCAATTACCCGAGGGCTGCTGCCTCCTTTGACCCCCAGCTTCCTGGGTCCTGGGTCAGAGGACATCTGAGCCCCCTGCTGTGGTCAGGGTGGCCGTGTCTCTGCTCCTAGGGGCACAGGCACAGACCACCCCATCCCTGTCCTGCTCAGGGATGCTGGCCAGCCTGACTCCACGAAGAACAACTCACGCCTGAGTGAGACCCCCTGGAGCTTTGGGCCTCCCTCCGCTTTCCTGAGCCCAAGCCTAGTGGCCGCTGGCCGTAACCACCACCAGGGACAGTTCTGAGAGGGCCCTTCCTTGGAACTGACAGATTTGACAAGAGAAGTTTGAAAATAGTCGCTCAGCTTTCACGGACTGTGACGCAGCTGAGAGACACAGGCAGTGTTTGCCGCTTTCTGGAAGGTTCTCCAAGGAACTGGGGAGCAGCAGGCAGGAGAGGGGTGCAGGGGGGAGCACCTCCTCTCCGCCCGGGGCCCCAGGCCTTGCCCACCAAAGTCCCCTTCTCTGCCCCTGCACAGGGTCCAAATGAGGCCTCACCCTGAGGTGGGCAGAGCTCTCCCTGCGTGGCAGAGCTGCGCATTGGATGGGCGTGATTGGGTGGAGAGGCACCCGCCCAGCCCATGCAGGCCTTCTATTTCCAGATGTTTCCTGGGGTCACCTTTGTTTCCATCTGCCCTTAGTTCCCTCCTCATTTCAGCCTGAACTGCTGCAGGAGGAACGGGGTGCTCAGGCAGCCCCAAGTTCAGGGAAAGGGAAGGGGACCCTGAGGAGGCTTATCAACAGGGCCATGCAGTGCTACGGGGCAGAGACGCCCTGGACCCCAGCTGCTTCTCCGTGTGACTTCGTACCAGGCCCCATCCCTTCAGCGTCCTCATCTGTAGAAAAGGTGGGACCACATGTGTCACCTTTGCTGTGGGACTTGGGCATGTGGGCAGCAGATGTTCCCACAAGAGAGGCTTCAGTCCAGAATAATGAAGGCCTGTGAGGGCCAGGGACTCAGCCTGAGACTCAGGCCAGAGGCAGGGCAGTGTCAGCTCCCAGTGCACACAGGCATGCCAGACTCAGGCTGGGACAGGCCAGTATCAGCACCCAGTGAGCACAGGTGTGCGGGACTCAGGCTGGGACAGGGCACTGCCAGCATCCGGTGAGCACAGGTGTGCAGGACTCAGGATCTAAGGAACAGGACAGTGTCAGCGCCCAGTGACTATAGATGTGCAGGACTTGGGCTGAGTGGTGAGGGCAGATGGATGCCCTGCCCATATGCCCTGCCTTAGCATTGGAGGCCCCAACTGGGTGCCCAGATCCCATCCTGTGTGCCGGACTCCAGCTTCCCCATGCTGGCTCTTACATATCTTCACACTTGGCACCAGCAGATTCTTCCACGTACTCCTCAGGAAATACTGAATATTCCTTCAAAACTCTCAAAGCCACCTCTTCCACGAAGCTTTCCTGACTTCCTGAGGCTAAGTCAGTACAATTAGTCTGAACCTGTTCAGCAGCCTTGTGGGTCCATCATTTTTAAGGGTTGAAGAAGGAGGAGGAGAAAGAGGAAGAATGAGAATAAGGAAGAAAAGAACAAGAAGTGCAACTGACTGCATGTATGTGGACCTCAAAGACTGAAATATTTACCATCTGATCCTCCACAGAGCAAGTTTGCTGGGCCCTGCTGTACAGATGTCTGGCTTTCAACAAAAAATGTTGAGGTATACCAAGGGCAATTATAAAAACACAGTTTGAGAAGACAAAGCAATCATAAGAATCAGACGACAGATTTTGGAAGCACTAGAAAAATGTTTAAATAACTGTTTTATGTGTTAGAGTTCTAATGGACAAGAAAGACACGACCAGACAATTTCAGCAGAGAGATGAAAACGGTAAGAACCAGAAAGGCTAGAAATAAAAAAAAACACAGTAATAAAGATGAAGATTGCCTTTGACAGGCTTGTCAGTAGATTCTACATAATCAAGGAAAGAATGAGTGAGCTTGAAGATAGGTCAATAGCATGTATCTAAACCTAAATGAAGAGAGAAAAAGAGTGAGGAAAAATTGCAGAATATATAAGAGCTGTGGGCCAGTATAAAATGGTCTAATAGGGGGCTGGGCACAGTGGCTCATGCCTATAATCCCAACACTTTGGGAGGCCTAGGTGGGCAGATCATGAGGTCAGGAGTTCAAGACCAGCCTGACCAACATGGTGAAACCTCGTCTCTACTGAAAATACAAAAATCAGTGGGGTGTAGTGGTGCGTGCCTGTAATCCCAGCTACTCAGGAGACTGAGGCAGGAGAATTGCTTGAACCAGGGAGGCAGAGGTTACAGTGAGCCGAGATTGCACCACTGCACTCCAGCCTGGGTGACAGAGTGATGAGATCTGTGTAAAAAAAAAAAAAAAAAAAAAAGTCTAATATGCACATAATTCAGGAGGAAAAGAAAGAGAACATGGAGCAGAAGAAATATTTGAATAAATAATGGCAGAGGATTTTCCAAAACTAGTTACAAACACTAAACTACAGAGAACAGAAGCATATAGAACCTGGGAGGATACACACACACACACACACACACACACACACACAATGCATGCACCCCTAGGAATATCATATTCAAATTACTGCAAAAAAGAGACAAAGAGGAAATTTTGAAGGCAGTTAGAGAAAAAAGATACGTGACCTATAGAGGAACAAGGGTAAGAATTACAGCATGCTTTTCCTCGAAACCGTGCTGGCCAACAGACAATGGAATAACATTTTCAGAGTGCTGAAAGAAAATCATCAAGCTCAAATTTTGTAACCAGCAACATACTTTTAAAAACTAAAGAGAAACATTGGATTTTCTAGGCACACAAAAACTGAAGGAACTCACTGACGGCATACTTACCATAAAAGAAATTTTAGGCCGGGCACAGTGGCTCACACCTGTAATCCCAGCACTTTGGGAGGCCAAGGTGGGTGGATCACTTGAGGTCAGGAGTTTGAGATGAGCCTGGCCAACATGGTGAAATCCCATCTCTACTAAAAATACAAAAATTAGCCAGGCATGATGGCGGGCACCTGTGCTACTTGGGAGACTGAGGCAGGAGAATTGCTTGAACCCAGGAGGCGGAGGTTGCAGTGAACCGATATTGCACCACTGCACTCCAGTCTGGGCAACAGAGCATGACTCTGTCTCAAAGAAAAAAAAAAGATTTAAAGGACGTTCTACAGGCAGAAGGAATATGATTGAGTTAGAAATTTGGATCTATCAAAGAAATGAAGAGTATCAGAAGTGATATAATTGAAGGTAAAATAAATTATTTTTATGCCTGAAATTATTTTAAAAGTTAGCCATCTAAAGCAAAATCTGTCACAGTACATTATGTGTTTACTCCAGATTTAAAAGTACAACAAGCACAAGGGATGGGCAGAAGGAATTCAGATTGTACTGTTAAAAGGTTCTCATACTGCATGTGAAGCAGTATGATATAATTGAAAACAGATTGTTTTATAATGTATTTATAAACCATAGAGCAACCACTAAAAATAGACTTTTAAAAATATACTTGCAAAAGGTAAAATTAACAAGTGAATAGAGGAGATAAAGGAACCGTGAAGGTTACATCAGCAGAAATGGCAGAGGAAGTCCCTCCAAAAGTTCTTTCCTCCAAAACAGCAGCAAGAAAACTGGCAACAATGGTCAGGATCAACTTTTCTGAGAACTCTAGAAATTACCCAAAGGCTTGCAGGAACCGAAGGGGCACTTATTCAAGAAAAGTAGCTGAGCATTGGCAAGACTTGCGGCTTTTTTTGTTTTTCTCTCTTTTTTTTTTTTGAGATGGAGTCTTGCCCTGTCACCCAGGCTGGAGTGCACTGGTGCAATCTCGGCTCACTGCAACCTCCACCTCCCGGGTTCAAGCGATTCTCCTGCCTCAGCCTCCCGAGTAGCTGGGACTACAGGCACACACCACCACGGCCAGCTAATTTTTGTATTTTCAGTAGAGGTGGAGTTTCACCATGTTGGCCAGGCTGGTCTCGAACTCCTGACATGATCCGCCCACCTTGCCCTCCCAAAGTGCTGGGATTACAGGTGTGAGCCACCGCGTCCAGCCGACTTGTGGCATTTTAACTTCCCTAGTCCAACCAGCCACTCTCCAGGTCCCCAGCAGCCTTAGAAAATTTAACAGCCTGCATTCCCAGTGCAGCGTGGTGGCCGCCACACAGAGCAGAATGGAGCTGGAGCAACTTCAAAGCCTATTTCACCAAAATATTGTGGCTATTCGGCCTGGCCTGCATGGTGGTTCCCTTGCAAGGCTGGCTGTTTTGGGCCTAACTCAGAGCTCGCCCAGGTGTCAAAAACCTTTCTCCCCGAGTTGAGGAGGGAGTATTTGTAAAATCAAACAAACAACAAGAAAGTTTTTTAACTTGGTGGCCGCCTAAGGCAATGGATAACAGCTGGGGCAATCAAAAGGCTATGCAGAAAGTTTAAAAGGAAAAGCTGGGAAATAAAACATCCCATGGAGGCCTTAAAAAACACCAAGCTCTTTCTTGAGAATCTAGAAAGCTACAAATGTGGACAGTGCTGTGCATGTGCTTGGGGTTGTGAGCATGCTCAGAAAAGACATAAAAAGGCCCTGAACTCTCACCTCTGGCTGACTTTCTGCACCAGCAGAAAGTGAAGGCTGACGCAGAGGGGCCCACCACCTGGCCAAATGTGGAAGGTGTGTCCCGACAGGCACTCAGAGCACTCAGCAGAGACTGGGAAATTTTATTTTTATTTTATTTATTAGTTTGTTTATTTGAGACGGAGTCTCGCTCTGTCTCCAGGCTGGAGTGCAGTGGCGCGATCTTGGCTCACTGCCACCTCCCCGGGTTCAAGCGATTCTCCTGCCTCGGCCTCCCGAGTAGCTGGGATTACGGGCGCATGCCACCACAGCCAGTTAATTTTGCTATTTTTAGTGGAGACGGGGTTTCACCATGTTGGCCAGGATGGTCTACAGGAGAGTGATCCGCCCGTCTCAGCCTCTCAAAGTGCTGGGATTACAGGTGTGAGCGAGACCAAAAAATGTATTGGTTCCAAGTGTTTAGGGAAACCTGTGTCTCATCATCAGCTGACCACCAAGCTAATAACTGAAAGGAAACTTCAGTGGCCACATGTGAC
This sequence comes from Piliocolobus tephrosceles, assembly GCF_002776525.5. Lineage (NCBI taxonomy): Eukaryota > Metazoa > Chordata > Mammalia > Primates > Cercopithecidae > Piliocolobus > Piliocolobus tephrosceles. The sequence goes on along the minus strand of NC_045452.1, from coordinate 25,400,120 downwards.
AGAGAATGCAGACCTTAAAGAATTCACATGGAAAAGTCACTAAACAAACAAAACCAACTACAACAAAGAGCAGCAACAAATCCTTGCAGGGCATTGAAGGGGGAGGAGACGGGATCTTCCACAGCTGCCAAACGATAGTATTTAAAATATTCAGTTTTCGGCTGGGTGTGGTGGCTCACACCTGTAATCCCAACACTTTGAGAGGCCAAGGCAGGTGGATCACCTGCGGTCAGGAGTTCAAGACCAGCCTGGCCAACATGACGAAACCCCATCTCCATTAAAAATACAAAAATTACAGCCTGACCAATATGGTGAAACCCCATCTCTACTAAAAACACAAAATTAGCTGGACATAGTGGTACACACCTGTAGTCCCAGCTACTTGGGAGGCTGAGGCAGCAGAATCACTTAAACCTGGGAGGCGGAGGTTGTAGTGAGCCGAGATCATGCCACTGCACTCCAGCCTGTGACAGAGAAAAAAACCAAAAAAAAAAAAAAAAAAAAAAAAAAAATTACAGACTTAAATGTAAAACATAAAACTATAGAAAACTCCTAAAAGAAAGCATGAGAGAAAATCTACATGACCTTGGGTTTGAAGATGGGAAATGGATTTTTAGAAATGACACCAAAAGCACAAGCTATAAAAGAAGAAATGGATAAATTGAACTATATCCGAATTTTTAAAGTTTGCTGCAAGAAAGACACTGTTAAAAGAATACAAAGAGAACCCACAGACCGGGAGAGAGAAAAAAAAAAAACTTGTATCCAGAATATAAAGAACTCTTAAAACTCAACAGCAAGAAAACAAACAATCTGATTTTTTAAAAAAGAGATGAAAGATCTAAACAGACTCCCACAAATGAATAGATGTGAATGATAAGCTCATGAAGGATGTTCAACATCATTAGTCATTAGGAAAATAGAAATTAAAACCACGGTGAAACACCCACACACACACTCAAATGGCTACAATTTTTTAAAATAATAAGCTCAAATTCTGGTGATGATATGAACCAGTAGGAATACTCATTCATGGCTGGTAGGACAGTTTGACCACACAGGGACTGAAAAGGGGGATTTTTAGGGTGATGGAAGAACTGTCCTCCATGATCGTATAATGGATACCAGTCTGTACGCATTTGTCAAAACCCATATGACAGTACGCGATGAAGAATGAACGTCACTTTGTGCAAATAAGAGATCAGGGGATCCCAGGATGGAATGCAGACCAGGGACAAAATAATCTAACTGTATTACAAACAGATGACATAACCATACAGAAAGGCAATGGGGGAGGAACTGACCACTATAACTTCATAAAGCTGAAGATGAAAAGCCTGCACGTGGACACTGCACTGGTTGGAAACTGCTTCTCACAAGGGTAAGATGAGCAATAGACTGTAGGTATGTTAGGAATGGGCAAATCCACAAGTAAATCGTAATTGTGGGAGCGAGGCTTCTCACCATCCACTATCAAAGAAAAAAGTTACAAATGAGCAACAGGGCACAGTGGCTCACGCCTGTAATCCCAGCACTTTAGGAGGCCGAGGCAGATGGATCTCTTGAGCCCAGGAGTTTGAGACCAGCCTGAACAACATGGCGGAATCCCATCTCTACAAAAAATACAAAAATTAGCCAGTTGTGGTGGTGTGCATAGGTAGTCCCAGCTACTTGGGAGGCTGAGGCAGGAGGATCACCTGAGCCCAGGAGGTGGAGGTTGTGGTGAGCTGAGATCATACCACTGCACTCCAGTCTGGGTGACAGAGTGAGACCCTGTCTCAAATAATAATAATGATAATAATAATAATGATAATAATAATAAGTTACAGATGAACAAGGTAGAAAGGCAAGAATCAGTTGCATTGCTGAGATTGCATTGTTGGGTCAGGACGGGAGGTGGGGCTATCAGTAGGAATTAATGTCTATTGATAGGGAGACAGGGATGGAGAGATGAGGTAGATAATTGATAGATGATAGTAGGTTGACAGAGAGATGGGTGGGTGGTTGGATAGAGGTAGAGATAGATAAATATGTGTGCATAAATGGCTTAGTACGCTAAATATATTTCCTAGCTCTGTCTCTGACAAGGCCTAGAAGCAGTGATGCCACAAGTTGCAGCCAGCACACCTACCACCCAGATCTTTTTTTTGAGATGGAGTCTCAGTCACCCAACCTGGAGTGCAGTGACACAATCTTGGCTCACTGCAACTTCTGCCTCCCAGGTTCAAGCAATTCTCTCCTGACTCAGCCTCTCGAGTAGCTGGGACTACAGGCGTGTGCCACCATACCTGGCTAATTTTTTTGTATTTTTAGTAGAGACGAGGTTTCAACACGTTGGCCAGGCTGGTCTTGAACTCCTGACCTCAAGTGATCCGCCCACTTGGCCTCCCAAAGTGCTGGTATTACAGGCGTGAGTTACCACACCTGGCCCTAGATCTGAATTTCTAAGTAAAAGGAGCTAGGGCTCTCTGGACAAATGACCGATTCCAAGGCCAGGGTAAGGTAAATACAAGAGGAGCCTAGAACATCTTCTAGTGCCTGGAAGTAAGGAAGTAAAATTAATAAGCAAAAGGAATCAGGAACCAACTTACCAGAGCTTCCAGCGGACAAAGCTACAACCATTGAAGCAACAAAACAGATAATGATAGAATCAGTTTCTAACCTAAAGAATGAAATAGTGAGTTCAGAGTGAGATTAGTGCATAAATAGCAGAAAGCGGGCAAATCTTCCTTACAGAAGAATTCCAAAGGATAAATGCAGAAGGAATGAGGAAACAAAGTCACCACTTGAGTACCACAGTAGCAATTGCTGAAGCCAAGATTGACTGGCGGCTGCTAAAGTGAGTGGGCAAAACTTGAAGGAGAAATGGGATATTGGCGTGGCCTGACAACATCTCCCCCAAATATTGATTAATTACCATGCTGGTTCTAACAGATGCCCACAAATCCTTTGATGTTCCTCCCTGCAGGAGGAGAGGCTTAACTCCTCTCTCCTTGAGTGGAGCTGGACCTAGTGGCTCGCTCCTAACAAATTGAACGTGGCTAAAGAAGAAGAATATCTTTACAGTGGAGAAACCCACAGACATCACTTTAACCAAGGGATCAAGACGCATATCACCAGGAATGCGTCCTGCTCCTCTCGCGTCACCCTAGATGGATGGCTTGAGACGGCAACTTCCTCTCCATGGGATTTTTCTCGGAAATGCATAACCCCGGACTAATCATGAGAAAATGGCAGACAAACACAAACTGAAGGAGAGTCCACAAAATACTCATCCATCACTCCTCAAAACTTCCAAGGTCAGCAAAAGCAAGGAAATATGGAGAAACTGTCTTAGACTGGAAGACAGTTGGGAGCCATGATGACTAAATGCAGCTTGGGATCATGGATTGGATTCTGGAACAGATAAAGGACACTAGTCAAAATTGTTGACATCCAAATAAAGGCTGTATTTAACAGTGTTGTACTGGTGTTGATTTCTTAGTTTGGATAAATGTATCATGAATATACAGGGGAAACTGGCTGAAGGGTGTGGAGGAATTCCCTCTATTAGCCTTACAACTCTTCCTCAAAATTAGAAGTATTTCAAAATAAAAAAACATTTTGTTTGTTTGTTTGTTTGAGACGGGGTCTCCCTCTGTTACCCAGGCTGGAGTGCACTGGCATGATCCCAGCTCACTGCAGCCTCAACCTCCCAGGCTCAAGCAATCCTCCCACCTCAGCCTCTCAAGTACCTAGGACTACAGGCACATGACACCATGCCCTGCTAATTTCGTTTATTTTTTTGTAGAGGCAGGATTTCGCTATGTTGCCCAGTATCAAACCCCTGAGCTCAAGCAACCCTCCTGACTCAGCTTCCCAAAGTGTTGGGATTACGGGCGTGAGTCACCCTGCCCCTGCTCAGGAGCCCTGCTGGGATGCATGCTGGCCAAGAGCAGCAGCCGGGGTCCCTCAAACTGAGTGGTTCCTTGTGGCCTGTGGATGGGGAGCCAGGGCCTGGGATGGCTGTTGTATACCCCTGTGAGACCCTGGTGGAGGGGACTTTTGGAGGGGCAGGTGACAGGTGGGGTCAGTCTGAGAATAGAAGAGCACCATGAAGAGATGACACATTGTGGTCTGGCCCAGGCTGTCCCCTGCCCTGCACAACTCCCTAGGAGGTCTCCCCTGCCCCACATCTTTGTTTATGATCCACATCTGGCTCCAGAGACACTGTTTCTCCTGCAGGCCTATTTATCCACTGAACACCTCCCCTGTGTAGCCCAAAGTTTCCCCCCGCTTATGAGTCCCAAACAGAACGCCATGTCCCTCCTCAGCCCTGTTCTTCCTGCTCCTATGCCCCTTCTCCATGACAGCACCCGACTTCCCCTGCCATCTTTGGCTGTCCCTCCCCCATGCCCCACATCCATTCCTCACTGCCATCCTACCTCCTAAATCTATTGCTGCTCCCACCACCATGGGAGGTACTCAGTGGTGTCTGTAGATTGGATGGATGGATGAGAGAAAGGGAAGGATGAAGGGTGGATGGATGGAAAGAGGGAGGAAAGGAAGGAGGAAGGGATGGATGGATGAATGGAGGGATGGAGGGATGGATGGGGGTAAATGGAGGGATGAATGGAGGGATGGAGGGATGAATGAAGGGAGGGATGGATGAATGGAAGGATAGATGGGGAATGGATGGAAGGATGGATGGATGGGGGACAGATGGATGAATGGGGGGTGAATGGAGGGATGGATGGATGGGGGATGAATGAAGGGATGGAGGGATGGATGGATGAGGGATGGATGGATGGATGGGGGTTGAATGGAGGGATGGAAGGATGAATGAGGGATGGATAAATGGGTGGATGGGGGATGGATGGATACATGGATAGATGAGGGATGGATGGACGGAGGGATGGATGGAGGGAGGGATGGATAGATGAATGGGGGATGGATGGATAGATGGGG
>NC_045452.1:25394749-25395073 GCF_002776525.5 Piliocolobus tephrosceles | reverse complement strand
ATGGATAGATGGGGATGAATGGATGGAGGGAGGGATGGATGGATGGAGGGAGGGATGGATAGATGGATGGGCGATGGATGGATAGATGGGGGATGGATAGATGGAGGATGGATGGATGGATGGGGGATGGATAGATGGATGGATGGACAGATGGGGGATGGATGGTTAGATGGCGGATGGATGGATGGAGGGATGAGGGATGGATGATAGATGGGGATGGATGGATGGATAGATGGGGGATGGATGGATGGAGGATAGATGGAGGGATGGAGGGATGGATGACGGGATGGATGGATGGATAGATGGGGGATGGATGGATGGGGG
>NC_045452.1:25380149-25394349 GCF_002776525.5 Piliocolobus tephrosceles | reverse complement strand
GAAGGAGGGGATGGATAGATGGATGGGGGATGGATGGATAGATGGGGATGGATGGATGGATGGATGGATGGGGGATGGATGGATAGATGGGTGGAGGATGGCTAGATGGAGGAATGGATAGATGGACAGATGAGGGATGGATGGATGGGGGATGGATGGATGGATAGATGGGGGATGGATGGATGGGGGATAGATGGATGAATAGATGGATGGGGGATGGATGGATGGATGGATAGATGGGGGATGGACAGATGGAGGGATGGGGGATGGATGGGGGATGGTGGAAGGAGGGGTAGATGATATATAGAGGGATGGACAGACAGATGGATAAAAATGACAGCACTTTTGCAGCCTGGGGACTTTGACACTAGGCTCCTTGTACCTGACAGTGTTTCTCCGGGGCAATGTCTGGACCCTGTGTTTCACAGGGGCTGGGCTACACATTCCACTTCCAGAACAGTCCAGTGCTAAGGCCTCTGGAGGCGTTCTATTTTGGGAGACCAGGCAGCCAAGTATTTGAACACAAGAGGACCCAGAACTGCCCACACCACCACATCTGGGATCCCCCCGCCCCAGGGGAGGCTAAAGCAAGCAGAGGGACACCGACCACTGCCACAAGGAGGTCTTCGGACTCCAAGCTCTGTCCAGGCCTCAGCATTCTGCAAGAGAACACCACACTGCCCCCACGTGTCCCAGGCAACACCCAGACATGTGGAAGGAAGAGACGCTGCGCGGACTTCTCTTTTTACAAAGACTTTATTGTCTGACATGCTTGACAAAAAAAAAAAAAATTACAGCCACAATCAAGTTATGCCAAAATGATTGAGAAGCACGCCGTCATCTTCATATCTCGAGGACTTTTAATGAATTTTCTCTTAAAGTAACAGCTGCCTTCATAACTTTTCTTTTCCACATAAAAATACACCATATTCTGAAGATACCTTAGGAAAAAAATTTTTTTAAGTTTATAGTTCTTGGTCCACACAGAAATTGAGTGGAGCTGGCACTGAAAGGGCCTACTTTTCTCCACTGCACACATGTCCTGCGCCTGGGGCATCAGAGAGACCTCGTAAACATCCCCGGCTACAGGAACCCCTTCAGCCAAATGGGATTCCTGGAGCCCTACACCCCACGGCGCTCAGCTTCAGCCAACCTGACACAGTGCTGCTGCCAGGCTTCCAGGGACAGCAGCCCCACCCCTCGAGAAGCCCAGCTCAGCGCGAGCAGAAAAGGACTCCCAGCATGCTAGGATGCTGCACCCAGGGTTCAGGACTCCTCAGAGCTCAGACCAGTTTTGAACAAGACCCTTAAAAACAAAATTACAATCAAAAGAGCCTTAGACCATGCATTGCTTTGTAGGGACATAACTTCGGGTCATGGCAAAGTGAGGGCAGTGAGGTCAGAGAACAAGGGTCAGATCCTGCCTCTGCTCCTTTTGTGCTGTGAGCCCCCAGGCAAGTTGCCATGCCCCTCTGGCCTCAATCGTCTCATCTTTAAAATGGAGAATAAAGTACCTACCTTGAAGGACCATCTGAGGATGAAATGAGACTATATCTGCAAAAGGGCCATGGTAGGCGGGTTCCCAGGGCTGGGACCTGGGTGAAGAAATGACACCCTCCTCTCAGAGGAACAACGTAAAGGGGGTGCAAAAAAAATCAGGACAAATAATACTACTTTAACGCAATGTTAAAAATAAAAATAAATGCAAAAAAAGTCCATGATGAACAAAATATTAAATAAAGACAGAATCTGACCCTGAACTTGCCATTTCTGCCTAACTGCCTGCCCCTCATCTAAGCCCTACCAGTTCCCACCACCATCCTGCCCCCACTCTCTCCAGTCCTAATTCAAAGAAGAAAAAGAAGCTGTCCAAGATGGGACTGCTGAAGCCTGAGGCCTGCTCTGTCCCTGTGCCACCCTCCCGTTCACAGGGCTGGCTGGTCCTGGGATGAAGATTTTGAGCCCTTTCGGCTTCCTCAGCTGCAGGCATGCCAGACAGAATCCTAACGGTGCAAGGGAAGCCACACCAAGGAACAAAACCTCACTGCGGGGCAGAAAAGAGAAACACAGGACCCACTTGGTTCAGTTAAGAGGGGTGCGTGCATACATGTGTGTCAGTGCGTGCCTGGACATGGGTTCACACCCATGGTAGGCCTGCTGCAGCCTAAGCCTGCAGACCCTCCATCCAGGCTACCGAGTTCTGCAGAGCAGCGTGTTCCCCGTGGGACCAAGGGTCATCCCCCCATGACTGGGAACCCTCTAGCTGGTCCTGGGCACGCACGCCAGCGGCTCATTCTGCAGAACCAGCCCCCATCATCCAGGCGCCGAGTGAATGCCTAGAACACTCAGGCCATTGTTCACGTCAACAAAAATGCCTACAGGAAGAAGAAGAGGGGAATAATGCCAGGCAAACTGCTGTGGGGCCTGGCCAGGTGTGGTCTGAATTCCTGAGATGTCCCTAAATGCTCCCTCGGAGGGCCTCCTTCTTGGGCCTGTCTCCTCCCTCACTTGGGAGGAGAGCAAGGACTGTCTTTGTGCAGCCCACGAATCCTCCCACCCACCCCTAACACAGGGGGATGCCACCACACAGACCCATGGTTAGAGGGAGATTTTGTATAACTTCCAAAACCCATTGAAGAGCAGCAGCTTCCCAAACCAGGAGGGCGTCCAAGGGAGAAGAATGAAGATTCGGTCATTTCCCAAACATGACAGGGCCATGAGCTTAGTAGGTCCTTTAACGAGGTACACGCAGGATGTACACGCAGAAAAAGTAAATGAGCACAGAACCCCTGATGGGGATGCGCAGGGTCCCAACTCCAGGTGACAGAAGGCTGAAGAGTTGTTCCAAGGCCCTGACCTGCCTGCTAGGCCAGTCCCCGCAGCCAGGTGGGTCGTCCAGGCAACTCAGCATGGAAGGAATGGTGGCCGAACCAGGCCTATGGAGCTGGCACGAGCGGGCAGGACTGGGGCAGTGGGGAGCAGTCAGGAGTTCCGGGGTGTGGGGAGGTCGATGACTATGGGCGGGTTCACGGGCTGGTAGTTCACAGTGCATACGGACGCGTTCACATAGGTGGTCGTCCCATCTGCCATGACACCATACCCTGGAAAGTAAGCACACGCCCATCAGGTCAGCAGCCAGAGCAGTGAGGATGGTCAGGTGGATGTGGCAGTCATAAGGCACTCAGCCCCCATGGGCTGAATGTGTTTGGGGCAATCTAGTAAACTCTCAAGGTCAATCCCTTCATCTGTAAAATGGAGATGATAATGATACATGCCACTTCCAAGCTTGCTGTGAGGATTATATGAGAAAATTATCTATGTACTGTGCTCGGCCCAGTGCCTGGCACATGAGAAGCACACAGTGAGTCATCATCATCGACATCATCTTCACCACCATCCTCATCACCATCACCACCACCACTGCATCACCATCATCACCATCAACATCATCATCACCACCACGCTTATTGTGATCATCACTATTTTCACCACCACTACCATAATCATCACTAATGCCATCATCATCACTATCATGATCAACATCATCACCAACACCCTTATCATCTTCACCATTACCGCTACCACCATTACTGTCACCATCATCATCACTAGTCCCGTGTCACCATCATCATCACTAGTCCCATCATCATCACTATCACCATAAACATCATCATCACTACCCTTATCATCACCATTATCACCAGCACTACTGCCATCACCAACATCATCAAAAATGCCATCATCATATCACCATCACCATCATCATAACTACCCTTATCATCACCACCACCACCACCATCATCATCTTCACTAATGCCATCATCACTACAATCACCACCACCATCATTCCCATCACCACCACCATCAACATCATAACTAATGCCATCATCACCATCACAATCATCATCACCACCGCCCCTATCATTATCATCGTTATCACCACCACTATCACCATCATTATCACCAATGCTATCATCATCACTGCTCTTATCATTATTGACATCACCATTATCACCGCCACCATCATCACCACCATCACTAGTGCCATCAATATCACCAACATACCACCACCATCACCATCATCATCACCAATGCCATCATCGTCACTATCACCATCAACATCATCATCACCACCACCACCATCACCAAGAATGTTGTCATCACCAATGCCACCATGATCATCATCACTACCCTTATCATTATCATCATCACCATTATCACCACCATACCACCATCATCACTATCATCATCGTCAGTATTGATGTCATCATTGATGCCATCATGATCACCACCACCAACACCACTGTCATTATCACCCTCATTATTGTATCAGCACCATCATCACCACCACAATCATCATCATCACCATTGTCATCATCATCACCACCATTGCATTTATTGTTATCATCACCATTGTCACCACTACCACCATTATCATCAGTATCATCATAATCATTGATGTGATTACTATCACCATCATCACTACCAATACCACTGTGATCATCGTCATCATTGTCATTACTGCCACCACCATCATCATCATTGCTACTATCACTACCATCCTCTCACCATCATCACTATCATTATCATCGTCATGTACTTTCTCTGCCTCCACCATACCCTCTTCCCACCATCTTTATTTGTTAGAATCCCCCTCATCCTTCAGCTCAGGTCATCTCCAAGATAGAAGGAACATTTCCCCTTCCCTGTGTGGTGTGGGGGAGGAAGGGAGTGGTGAGTGGGTAGGTGAGGACCTATTCTTTGGAGTCCAATTGTGCCTGTCCAATTGTGTGGGGATGTGGTTTGGGTCACAGGCAACTTTGGATCTGATGGAGCTACATGCCCATAGTAGGGTCGCAGAAAATGACAGCCATTATTATTATCCCACAGCATGTGAGCTGCCCATCTCTCCCAGGACCTCTCACATCTGGCTTTGATGACTTGTCTGTGCCCAGGGCTCCTCCAGGAGCTACTCCCAGGCCAGGTGAGGTCTGATCACTCCTGCCCCTTGAAAATGAGCTGCAGAGGCCCTCAGGGAATGAACGGTTTGAGGCTTGCTTGCTTTTGAACTGAAAAACGATCTGATGTGGACCAGACAATGTGGATGCCTGAGGTCCCTGGTCCAACCAGACAGAGATTCAGAAGGCTGGGAGATTCCTCCGGGGGAAACCACGTCAGTCCTGACATCCTACAGCAGCCAATATGCTTCCTGGCAGGGATGGGACAGAGAGGCCTTGGGCAGGTGGGATAAATATCCAAAAGGAGCAAAAAGAGGCATCTGTGCCAAACTGGTGAAATGAGGCTCAGGTGAGGATGGCTGAGGTCTACTAGGGAACACCTGCACACAGCAACAGGCCAGGGCGTGGCCGTGTGGATGATAGACCTGGAGCTGACATCACCCTCACCATCACACGTAGTCCCTCCACACTTATTAAGCACCTATTGTATGCCAGGCCCAGGGGACAGAAGCAACAAGACAGAGCCACCCGTTTTAAGGGATTCATAGTGTGCTCACCAAATATAATTCATCCTCCATGTCGTGGCCCAAACACCCCCTCCTCTGAAAACCCCCTGCCCCCCTCCCGATGACTTCCCGGGCTGGAGGCACAGCAGAGTTGCAGGGCTCCCCAGAAGCAAAATTTACCCCCTAAGTCATGCAGGATTTTGTGATCATCTTCCTATTATTAAACATTTAGCAATAGCTCATTGACAGCCAGGGTGTGTACGGCAGTTAGCAGTTACAAAGCGAACAGCAGGAATGGGCTATTTACTTCCCTTCTGGCTGAACGGAGGGGAGGCCCCGCTGGAGGATCCATTAGGAGCCCCTAGCCCGTGAGGTCCCCGTCTCCACCACGTACTGACCTTCGTGGATGTGGCCAAAGACGTGTAGCCGCGGCTGGACGCGCCTCTGCACCGTGTTGAGCAGCTCCACGCAGCCCACCCGCTGCATCTTCTTGGGGACCCAGTCCAGGAAGCCTGGTGTGGGGGAGACAACAGGAGGCCATGATGGGGTCTGTCAAAGCCCCTCACTGCCCCATGCCCGGCAGGAGCTTCTGCAGCCTGCAAGAGGCATGGGGCCCCTGGACTACGGCTTTGCACTATTCTCCCTGAGCAAGCTCCCCGGAACCCTGCCCTGCCTCAGCCTTCAGGGACGCAAATGTTCCAGGACCTTGCAGCCTCAGCCTCCTCCTCCACAGGGCTGCACTGAGGGCCTCCTTGAAAGAGCTTAGCATGGGCCAGGCACTTGGGGCGGGGTACTCAGTAGCTGCTAGCGCCCCCCTCTCCCAACCATCTGTGCTCGAGTGGCCTCGAGGGTGGCATCTGCCCACTGCAGAGATCAGCAAACGGAGGCCAGAGAGGGACAGGTGAGTCCCAAGGGCAGGCACCCTGGTGGTCAGTGGCAGAGCGGGGCGTCCTGTCACACAGTCCAGGAGTGAGATTTCCATGTCAGAAACTTCCTAAAAAGCACAGATTCATGAGCAGAAACTTCCTCCGTGGGTGCAGCATCGCGCACGTGGCTGCGCCTGCGCCTGCCCCCGCTGCCAGCCTCCTGGAGCCGCCCAGATGGTGGCTGCTTATTATCCTCACATGGCTACACAAACGGAGAATAACTGATTACTCCAAGCGAACAATGAGGGCTCGTGGCGGCCCGTCTCTGGGTGAGCAGAACAGGTTTCCACAACTGCCAGGAAGGGAACAGGGGAAGCTTCCGGTCAAAGGCCCAAGTGAGCAGCAACAGGCGTAAAGAGAAGACACAGACAGAGACAGAGACAAAGATGAGGGAGGAGGAGGAGGAGAAGTAGGGGAAAGCAGAGAAAAGAGGCCGGGAATGCGTTGGGCACAGGCTAGGGGTAGACACTGGGGTGAAGTCCCAGGCTCTGCTGCCTACTGGCTGTGTGACCTTGGACAAGTCAGTTAACCTCTCTGTACCTCAGTATCATCCAACAGAGTGCTTGGGCTGGGCACTGGGATCCCACCATGCATGAGGCCAGCCCCTTCCTCAATTCTAGAGTGTGTGTTGTGGGGAGGGGCTCCAGCACCTCGGCGCCCTGGCGCGCACAGTCTGGAGACAATGCAAGGGCAGCACCAGCTGGAGCGCCTGGCACACGGGCAGCCCTGAGGCAGGAGCCGGGAGGTGTGTGAAGGGCCTGGGTGGGGCGTCCAGAGAGCAGGAAGCCAAAAGACACCATGTTCGGAGAGATGGATGAATGGAAAGGAGAGAGGAAGAGAAAGAAGGAAGCGGGAGGAGGGGAGGAAAGAAGAAAGAGGGGAGAAGAAAAAAGGAGGAAAAAAGGAGATAGGGAAAGGAGGGAGAAGCGGAGCAAGGGAACGAAAAGAGAAGGAAGAGAACAAGACACCTTTGCTGCTCAGCCTCACTGTCAGTGACCGATGACACTGAATGTTGACCAGAACCGTCCCAAGGCTCAGGTGGCTTCCGGTGGGGCTGATACAAACCCGGCTACAACCTCACTGTGCTGCTTCAATCACACCAGAGCCCAGGCCTCCGCTTCCACCTGTGAGGGTGAGGCTGACAAAACCTTCCTTTCCTGGACTTTGTGAGGAGGCAGAGGGGCCGTGGGGCACTGGCTGGGTCGGGGCACAAAGTGGTGTCAGGAGTTTCTTCCTGAACTGGTGTGTGAGCCAGTGACACTCAAGCTGTCCTGTGCCTCACCCCACAGCCTCCCCCATGGCTTCTGCCCGGGACACCCTTCCCTCCCCTTCTCTACCTCCCCAGACCCAATTCTGGGATCACAGCTTGTGCAAGCTCCCCAGGCAGCCTAACAGCAGTCATCTCTCCTGACTCTTCAAGCTTCCCTCACCCCTGAATGTGTCCCAGGGGGCTTGGCTGTTCCTAAACCCTCCACCCTGCAGCCTGGGGGCCCCCTCAACCCAGGCACACACTGAAGGGTTACCCTGGACCAGTGTCGCCCAGCACAGGGTCTGGTCCCAAGCACTGAGGGAGTGACGGTGGGTTTCTGGAGGTGGTGGTGGGAGCACTGCTATGGGCCGAACTGCTGGGAGATTGAACTTCATTCAGCGGCCTGAGGGAGCCACAGAGGGCCACAGAGGGATGGCATGGCATACATAAGGATACAGAGAACTCCCTCCTGCTGATGTAAAGTGAGTGGACTGGAAGGGACAAGAGCTTCACCTCCACCACTTCCATTATCACCTCCATCACCACCTCCACCACCACCTCCATCATCACCACCAGCATCACCTCCATTGTCATCACTACCACTACCCCCCATCACCACCATCACCTCCATCACCACTCCATCACCACCACCACCACCTCCATCACCACCATCACCACCACCACCACCACCACCACCTCCACCACCTCCACCACCACCATCACCACCACCACCTCCATCACCACCACCACCCCCATCACCACCACCACCTCCATCACCATCACCACCACCACCTCCATCACCACCACTACCACCATCACCATCATCACCTCCCACCACCACCTCCATCACCACCAACACCTCCATCACCACCACCAGCACCCATCCTCACTGCCACCACCTCCATCACCATCACTACCTCCCATCACCACCACCACCTCCACCTCCCACCATCACCTCCATCACCACCATCACCTTTATCACCACCACTTTCATCACCTCTACCACCATCACCACCTCCACCACCACCATCTCCACCATCACCACCTCCATCACCACCACCTCCATCACCACCACCTCCATCACCACCACCTCCACCATGACCATGGGAATGAGAGAGAGAAGACATTGTCCTGGACTGAGGCGGGGTCAGCAGTATGGAGAAAAGGGGGAGTGGGAGGCAGTTTGGAGGCAGAATGGGAGGGATGTGGTGATGGCCAGGCTGTGGGAATGAGGAAAGGAAGGGAACTGAGAAAGCCCCCAGATGGGACGGTGGGGGTGGGGGAGGTGGTATGCAGATGAGGGATGACCTCAGTGTGGATTGGGTCGTGGGGTGGGGGCAGAGAGGAGAGATGGGAGGTGGTTCCCAGGCCGTGGGGATGTTGGGCTGGGTGGGGGTGAGGGAGTGGGGACCCCGGGTTTCTGAGGGAGTGAGGGCTGCCCGGACGAAGCCCTGTGCAGGGCTCTGGTGATTTTCAGCACCCAGGACTAGGGTCTGCAGAGGCATGAGCCAAAGCTCCAGGGTCCTGCATGTCAAATGGACGGGTGACTCTGGCCTCCCGTGCTGTTGTGAGGAGCCCACAAGGTAACAAGTCAAGCCTCCAGCTCTCAGTGGGCAATCAGGAAATAACAGGGACCATGGGGTGACGTGTCCTCAGTGCCCCAGCAAGTAGGACTCAGAGCCCCTCCAGGGCTCCCCTACACAGGCCAGGCCCAGCCAGCCCCCCATCCCAGAGCCCACCCACCAGCCCAGGTGGGCGAGCTGGAGGGCCAGGCCAGCAGAGCCTTACCTAGTGGCGGTCCATGGGTTATCAGGATGTCTACGCCTTCGGGAATGAGGTTCCATTTCTCCAGCAGGGCTTGGCCTCGCGGGAGGTTGAAGCCCCAGCCGTAGAACCAGGGCTGCCTGCAGAAGAAGTGCAGGTGGTTGAGGGAGGGCGGGTGAAGGTATGGGGCGGTCACACGGAAGGCGGAACTCCCCACAGGCCAGGTGGTCTTCAGGACCAACTTGCTACCTGGAAAGTCAGGGACGGTCTCCACCCAGGGAAGGCAGGGACTCACCAGGACTCTGATCCACTGGCTGGCTGTGGGTCCCCGGGCAATTCTCTTTCCTGTCTCCTTCTGCTTACCTGTAGTTTCTGTTTTTCCATAAGTATTATTTACATAACCAAAAAAAAAGAAAGCTAAATACATATATACGTATATATACACACACACGCACACACACACATATACACATATATACATATATATACATGTACATGCAAGACCAGCCTGGGCAACATAGTAAGACGCTGTCTCTAAAAAAATATTTTTAAATGCATATATGAGTGTATGTGTGTGTGTATATATATGTATATGTGTATGTGTGTGTATATGTGTGTATATATATATATATCTCAGCTTCTTCCTAAAACCTTTCCTGCTCCAAGCCTTTCCAAGAAAATCCACAGGGAACATTCTACATTCTCCACTACCCCCACCCCCACCCCCAGGAAGATGCCCCTCCAATCTCCCTCCCCCAGGCAGAGTGTGTGGACCCCCAATCAAAAGAGAGCAGATTCCAGGTGTGGGCTGCTCATTCTTGCTTATACTGGAAGCTCTGGCCAGGGAGTCCAGGTAGAGTTGACCCACCCCCAGCTGGGAGGGTGGGGCCAGGTGGACCTAGACCATTAAATGCAATACCAGCCTGGTAGCCTGCTCCGCAGTCAAGACCTGAACCCATCAGTGCCAGATATTCCTCCTAGTCAGTTCAATGGTGAACACATCACCTAGATTCTTCCAGTTGCAGGGAGTCTCAGATTCTTTCAAGGAGAAGAAAAGTGGATACTGTCATCCCTGTGTATAAACAGTGAGCCTCTAGCCTTGGGAGCTGTCGGCAGCTGTTAAGCTACCCAAGAAACAGCTGGATCAAACTGGACCAGACACCCACCCTACCTCAGCACTTCCCAATTATATGGGCCAACACAAAGCCATTTGAACTAGGTTTTCAGTCATTTGCAACAAAAGCATCAGAATCATCCCTGAGGTTTCACCCATAGATGATTCCACAAGAATAGGCCCTTTATGTCGATGAAGTAGCCAGCATCACCACCTCCACCACTACCTCCATCACCACCACTACCTCTACCACCATCACCTCCATCACCACTACCTCTACCATCACCAGCACTTCCACCACCACCTCCACTACCACCACCTCCATCACCACCTCCACCACCACCACCTCCATCACCACCACTACCACTTCCACCATCACCAGCACTTCCATCACCACCACCACTACCTCTACCACCACCACCTCCACCACCACTACCTCCACCACCACCACCACCTCTACCACCTCCACTACCACCACCTCCACTACCACCACCTCCACCACCTCCACTACCTCCACCATCACCACCTCCATCACCACCACCACCACTACCTCTACCACCTCCACTACCACCACCTCTACCACCTCCACTACCACCACCTCCACTACCACCACCTCCACCATCACCACCACCACTTCCACCATCACCAGCACCTCCACTACCACCTCCATTACTAGTACCTCCTCCTCCACCACCACCAACTCCATCACTACCACCACCAGCTCTATCACCACCTCGATCACCACCACCACTATCACCACCACCACCACCACTGCTGTGAATCAAATTGTGTCCCCCAAAAAGACATGTTGCCAACACCCGGGACCTGTGAATATGACCTTATTTAGAAAGAGGTTCTTTGTAGATGAAATCAAGCTAAGATGACATCATACTGGATTCGTGTAGGTCTTACATCCAATGATGGGACAGTGGAGGTGGGGGAGGTGGTATGCAGATGAGGGATGACCTCAGTGTGGACTGGGTGGTGGGGTGGGGGCAGAGAGGAGAGATGGGAGGTGGCTCACAGGCTGTGGAGATGTTGGGCTGGGTGGGGATGAGGGAGCGGGGACCCCGGGTTTCTGAGGGAGTGAGGGCTTAAAAAGAGGCCCTTAAAAGAGGGCCATGTGGTAACATAGAGACACCGGCAGAGGGAAGAACACCAGGTGACAATGGAGGTAGAGACTGAAGTGACACTTCCACAAGCCAAAGAATGACCAGGATCACCAGCAACTATCAGAAACCATGAGAGTGTGGCCAAGCATGGTGGCTCATGCCTGTAAACCCAGCGCTTTGGGAGGCTGAGGCAGGAGGACTGCTTGAGCCCTCGAGTGCAAGACCAGCCTGGGCAACACAGTAAGACACTGTCTCTATAAAAATATTTTTAAAAAGTTAGTCGGTCATGGTGGTTCACACCTGTAATCCCAGTTACTCAAGAGGATGGGGTGGGAGAGGACTGCTTGAGCCCAGGAGGTCAAGACTGCAGAGAGCTAAGATTGTGCCACTGCACTCCAGCCTGGGCAACAGAGCAAGACCCTGTCTCAAAATAAAGCAGCAGCTAGAAGAGTGGTCCGGAACAGTTTTCCCTCAGAGCCTCCCAAAAGGAACCAATCTTGTGGTGGCCTCTCCAGGCTTCTGGCCTCCAGAACCGTGAGGGAGTGAATTTCTGTTGTTTTACACCACTGGGTTTGATCCTCAGTTACACAGCCCGACACACTAATGCAATTGCCATCCCCACATCGCCTCCCCTCCCGCTGCCCTGTGATGACCTTCACCCCTGCAGCACAGTTGGCCAGACAAGTCTCCTTCTACATGTTTTGTAGTTGAGAAAATTGAGGACCAGAAGTTGGAAAATAAAAACAGCCACCAGCATTTCCTGTGCACCTACTGCTCTGCCAGGCCCCGAGTACGGACATGAGTGGGGTGGGCTCAGCTGTTATAAGAACCCCGTGAAAGAGGGACTAGCATTGTTCCCCTTTTACAAATGAGGACACTGAGGCTCCCAGCGGTGAGATGGCACAGGACTTGGGTCCTGGCGTGCTGGCCCAGACAGGGCGTCTCACTACCACTCTCCCGCCACCACATGCTGTGAGAGTCGGTGGGGCTGGGGGAGGGGTAGGTTTTGCCATTATCTCTTCTGTGCCCAAGGCTGCCACTGAAATCCCTCCCTGGGTCATGCACTGTTCCGTGGGGTGACTGACACCCCTGGCTGTTAACCCAACATACTACCCTGTTGGCAGGTGCCCAGTGCACCTCCTTGGAACCCTGGGGGTTCCATGGAACACCATTTGAAAACCCCAACTTAGTCCTATGCTGGCAGGTCCTGGACTAGAAGATAGAGATTTGGCGAGGGAACGGAAGGTGCCCAGGTTCACACGGTGGGTCAGTGGAGAAGTCACTCTTAAACCCATATCTGATGTTCTCTCCCCACTGCCCCACCCTGCCTTCAAGCCTACAGAGGCAGCTCCTGGGACACGGGCTTCTGACGGAGGACGATGGGTGATCACACTGGTTATTTGGGGTCAAAGGCCTTTTCATTGTTTCAGACACCAGCCCAGGAGACACGCAAATCTATGTTTAACGAATGGTGGTGGGTGAGAGGGGACTGAATTAATGAATAAATGGTTAACAGGATGTTAAGCAGGACTTCACCTGCTCTTGGGATTGCAGCCAAAACGCCAAAGCTGCAACCAATCCCCCTCATTAGAAAGAGAAGCCCCAGAACCCCCAGAGGAATGTACTAAAAGCAGGCAGAACACACCAGACCACCACTTCCCCAGTCCCCTACCAGCCAAGTTCTGGACCTTGAGGAAGAGGGCTCTCCCTCCTGCCTGGTTCTTGAGGGAGAAGAAAAAAGGGGGTCCCCTACCCCCAGCCATAAGCAGGGTCCAGGAGAGCCCCTTGCACAGGCAGGGGCCTGGGGAATAAGACTGGTTGTGCTTTCTGGGCTGTGCCTGGGGATCCGTCCTCAGGCCTGTGAGAGGAAATATTAAGTGTGAGGGGCAGGGCACAGAAGAGCTGCCTGCACCCCCAGTATGGGCTCTCCCAGGGACCCCCACCCACAGGCAGTGCCCACCAATTAAGGAAACCAGGCAGCTGCGACCGAGGAACAGCCTCTGGGTGGGCAGCACCAAGGACAGTGGTTAATCCCATTAGGGGGCACTGCCTTCCTCAGACACATCCACACAGGCCTGCAGGAAACCAAGGTTCTCTCTGCAGAAATATGTATCACCCCCTAACATGCACACACACAATTTTACACCCAACTGCGAGTGCATCTTGGAGTTAGACCTGGGTTACAATGGTCCACCCCTTACCACCTGTGTGACCTTGAACAAAGAACTTAACTTCTATGCCCCAATTTCCCATCTGTAAAGTGGGGATAATACTATATGTCTCAATAGGGCTGTTGAAATGATTAAATCAATTAATCCATGTAAAGTACTTAAAACAGGGCCTGGTTCACAGTAAGTGTTCAACATATTGCAAGTTCATCATCCCCATCACCTCCATCATCCCTATAATCACCCCCAGCACCACTTCCATCACCACCTCCATCATCACCAGCATCATCACCACCACCACCTCCATCACCACCACCGTCACCTCCATCACCACCAACATCACCACCACCACCACATCCATCACCACCACCTCCATCACCACCACTTCCACCACCTCCGTCAC
>NC_045452.1:25373611-25380049 GCF_002776525.5 Piliocolobus tephrosceles | reverse complement strand
ATCACACTTCCATCGCCACCACCTCCATCACCATCACCACCTCCATCCGCACCAACACCACCATCACCACCACTTCCATAATCACCAACACCACCACCACCTCCATCACCACAACCATCATCTTTATCACCACCTCCATCACCACCCCCACCACCTCCATCACCACCACCTCCATCATCACCACCTCCATCACCACCACCGCCTCCTCTATCATATAACCACCATCATCTCCATCACCACCACCATCATCACCACCACCATTATCAACATCAACATCACCATCATCACTCCCAACACCACCATCACCATTACCATCATCATCACCATCATCCGCCACCATTATCAATATCACCACAATCACCATCACCTCGTATACCACCACTACCACCATTATTGCTATCACCATTATTATCATGGAGCCCGCCTGAGACTCACCCATGGAGCCTGAATGAAAAACCTTTGGCCTACAGCAGGGTCTTTCAAATTGCATTTTGATGAATGGCAACAGCATTTTAAAAAAAAAAAAAAAAAAAAAGAATAGAAAACATCAGCTCCCCAAGATTTGAGAGTCCATCAAGCCAGGAAAGGGATACTTCAGTTGAATATATTTCTATTTAAATAGCCACCCACATCCACACAGACTGAGTCACAGAGTAAAATGCTTTCCTGCCACAGTTCCTGGTGGAGAAGAGCCAACAGCGCCTCATTGGCAGCTCCCAAGGCTGCCCCAGTTCTAACCTGCTGAGCTCACAGCTGGAATTTTCTGATGCCGTGGTCCTAGACGCATTCAGAGCCCCACCAGGCAGGTCGGGGGAGTGGGTAAGGTGCTTCTGGGAAGGACTCAGCAGCTTAGAAGCCACTTAGGGTCTTCCCTGGAGCCCCAGCCCCATCAGCCAACAGAAAATGAAGCAACACATTTCGGGTGCTGCCTTCCAAACACAGCCTCCATTTTTCAAAAACCTGATCAAATATTTACAAGGCAGGAGGAAGCCTCATCAGTATGGATGTTCCCAAGAACCAAGAACATGTTGGTTCCCAAGAGCCACGGCAGGGGGTGGTTATTTGAAGGAAACACTCGGAAACATATCAGAGACCCTGTGCACCCCCAGGAGCTGGGCCCTGGTAGAGCCGCTGCCTGTCCCACCTTCCCGTCACCCAGCACCAAGGACCCTTCCTCTAGGGGTGACAGTTTCCTGCCAGCTTCTTGGAAACAC
Organism: Piliocolobus tephrosceles; assembly: GCF_002776525.5. Taxonomy (NCBI): domain Eukaryota; kingdom Metazoa; phylum Chordata; class Mammalia; order Primates; family Cercopithecidae; genus Piliocolobus; species Piliocolobus tephrosceles. The sequence goes on along the minus strand of NC_045452.1, from coordinate 25,378,835 downwards.
ATGACCTCAAATCTCGGGGAGCCGGAATCTGCCCTGTTCCCCCACCCCAATGCCCAGAGAGGTTGCTCCACTTCCCAGGGTCACACAGGGAGGCCCAGACAGAGCTGGATGAAGAACCAGATCTCAACAGGGTAGCGGGTCTGGAATTTGTTCCTTTTTCCCTCCCCATCACACCTTGCCCATCTTGGGGGCCATGAGAACATCTCCAAATGCACAGAAGGACCAGCCTTGCCTGCAGGATCTGGGGACACGGGGACAGCTGACACCACAGCACTGGGTCCAGGGGCCAGAGGCTGCCTTGTTCTCCTCTACTGGGTAGAAAGGGCACTGAAGTGGGCATTGGACACCCCAGTTCTGCCCCTGGCTGGTCACTGCACCTCTTCCAGCCTCAGTTTCCTCCTGTGTAAAGATGGGGTTAATGATGCCTCTGTCCCCAGTCCTCTTGTTCTCCTCCGTGTCCCACTGCCTGACGCAGGGGAGGAAAGGAGGGAGGAGGAGAGGAGTTAGGAGGATGAGACTGCACCAGCACCGTGAAAATGCCTTCCAAATACCCAGGAGCTCCATCAATGGGAAGAGGTGATGTTCCAGTTTTTATTAGAATGTTGCAGGACAGGGCTGGGTGCGGTGGCTCACGCCTGTAATCTCAGCACTTTGGAGTTTGAGACCAGCCTGGCCAATGTGATGAAACCCCGTCTCTATTAAAAATACAAAAATTAGCTGGGCGTGGTGGCGCACGCTTGTAATCCCAGCTACTCAGGAGGCTGAGGCAGGAAAATCACTTGAACCCGGCGGGTGGAGGTTGTAGTGAGCCGAGATCATGCCACTGCACTCCAGCCTGGGCGACAAAGCAAGACTCCATCTCAAAAAAAAAAAGGATGTCGGGGGACAGGAGGAGTCAAGTCATGCCCCATGCCCAAGACATCCAGAAGAGACACTTTCCAGGACGGACTGCTCGCTGGTGAGCACCATCCCCAGGCTGGGAAACGGGGACTTCTCCAAGGCAGGCAGGAGCAGGTGGGTGGGCACGACTGAATAGACCCCTCAGGGTGACCTCACTCCCAGTGGTCTCTGAGCCTCACACGAGGCCTGGACAGCCCCCGGCCTCCTGTACAACCTTCATGGAAACCACCATCAGGTTCTGCCCTGGGCAGAGGAGATAAAAGGAGCGGTCCCTCCTGCAGGCAAGTGCACAGAGGTCCTCCCTGCGTGCTGTGTGTGGGGATGAAATGACCCTCTCCATGTCCAGTGAGACCTGGCAGGTGGGATCAACCACTGTGACCAGCAGGCCCAAAGCCTGTGGGGCCCCTGGTGTTTCAGAGGTCAGGGCAGACAAGGGCTCCACGGGCCCAGTCAGCCCTGATCCAGCCCACCCCTCACTGCCCACACTGCTGCCACGGTCTGAGACTCACAAATGCCCAAGATGCGATGCTGAGGTGCCCCAAGAGTCACTGTACTGGTTGCCAACGCAACCCAGTGCCTGGACCCAACCTCACCACCCTGAGGGTCCACGAGCCCCAATGCCAGCCCCACTGTCCGGTCACATCACAGCCCCGGAGGAAGGCGGACGGATGCGAATTCCCACTAAGCCATAGGAGGCGGCTTTATGTCCTGAATTTCTGTCTTTCTGTTCTAAAGTAACCATTGGAATAATTTTCTTACAGAATGATAGTTGCCATGACAACCAGAGCAAATTTTCCTTTTCTGAAACAGATGTCTCATTTAGTTGAAAATTAGAATGTGAACAAACCCATGGGAAAAATTAATTCAAACTTTAACAGAGCGCTGAATACAATGTAATCTCTCAGAGGTTAACCCCTTAACAGCTTTTTTGTGCTCTTATGGTAACCTTCGAGTCCCATCTAATTAAGCCCGCTTAGCCAATATAAATGACCTCCTCGTGGCCAATCATTAAACAGTCTCCCGCTGAAGCATGAATTCCAGGTTCCGCTGCAGCAAACAGGGAAGTGGGGAGACACTCGTCTACAGGAAATGGCAGAAGCCAAGCCTGCCCTGCTCAGGTTCTCTGCCTCCCCAGGTAAGGTACACGGCTGCTGGGCAGGTCGTGTCCCCAGGAGTCACCGTAGCAGCCTGGAGTACAGCCATCCCTGACTGTACCCTATTTCCTGGAGTGCTGGGGCCTTGGGGGGCCCTGGGTCACGCTGAGCCCACAGGCACACCTGGGCCTGGGCATGATGCTGAGGGCGGCGTAGGGGTCGCCCTCAACGGGACACTGAGCGGACATCCACACAGATGCAGTGCCCACGGCCTCTCCAGGAACAGCCAGACTCAATCCTCACACCCCCCAGAGAGGCAGCTGCCCCCACAGCCTCCACTCTACAGAGGCAGAAACTGAGATGGGGAGAGGTTCCCAAGTGACATGGTCAGAGCTCAAGCCCTGAATGCTAGTTCCAGGGCCTACCCTCTCTATGTCCATCCCATAATGATAAAAATGTGACCAGGAATCACCCTTGTGCCACCCCACCTCCCCTGCCACCGCCCTGCCCACAGCAAATCCCCTTTAGCAGTCGCTATCATGTCTAGCAGCTCAGTTCATCCTCAGGGCAAAACTGTGGGGAGGCCCCCCGTTTTAGAGACAAAGAAACGGAAGCACAGAGAAGTCAAGCAGTGTGTCCGAGAACACGCAGGAAGCCAGAGGGGCGCGGGCCAGGGCTCAGGGCTCCTGCGTCCTGTACCCAAGCTGGCAGCTGACACACGGACGATTCCTGGGGTGCCAGGCCACAGGCTCACCCTCTCCCAAGACGACTTCCTGCCTGCTCCTCTGAGCTCCCTGACCCCTTGCCAGTCCCCTCTTAACCCCGACTGGACAGAGGGGAAGAGGCCTGCACCCCTGGCTCCTGGGACCCCACCCACATGTCCCCTGCACGTGACTCCTCCACTCCTGCACCTCCCATGGCTCCCTGCTGCCTCCAGGAAAAGCCCAGCCCTCATCCTGGCACACGGGGCTTTAGGATCTGCCCCGCCCACCTTCCAAGCCATTCTGCTCAGGCTCCCCACGGAGCTCACCGCCCATGTCAACCTTAACCATCCTCTTCCTGCCATTCTGGCCTTTCTGTACCTCCAGGTTTTTGCTCGTGCTAGTTCAGAAATCTGAAATGCCCTTTGTAGCCTCTCCCATCATCCACGACCCGTATTTTATTAAGGCCTGGCTCAAAGGCCACCTCTTCCAGGAGTTTCTCCTGATCACCTGCCTCCCCCCGCACAGGCATGCCCTCTCCACCCTGACTGAGGTCCATCCCTGAACCCCTCCTGCCCAGGCCGGCTTCAGGGAGGGGTTGCTCAAGACGGCCATGAATGAATGGATGAAGAATGAAATGAACAAGCAGGTGCTCTACCCGACAGGCAGGTGGGAGGAACTACATGCTAGCCCTCTTCACTCTGCACCCTCCTGCCAGGAGCCCCACTTCAGAGCCCCTGACAGTCAGGAAGCCCCAAGACCTATATCAGCAATGATAACAGTCACAAGAACTCTCCGAGCCCTCTGCCATCTGCTGAGTGTCCCGTTCTCTCTCCCTCTCCCATGAACCTGCGCTGGGGACTTACGTGTCCGTTTTACAGATGAAGCCTCAGAGGCAAGCCCAGATCCAGGATGCTCACACCCCTCTGCTGCATCTGGACCCCCAGGAAGGCTCGTCTCCCCTGGGGGCCCCTCCCTGCCTCCCCAGGGCCCCCATTTCCTAGGGTGCGGGCTGAGTGCTGGCAACCCTGCTGCCTGCTGGGGTGGCCACCGCCATGAAAGCCTTGTGGAGGAAGCAGGGCCTTTTACAGGACCTGCCAGCAGCCAGGTATTCCTATACTTCCTCCTCTTGACAATCCTCTGGGGACAGCTTTGCTGTCTCTACTCTACAGGAGCCGCAGCTCCAAGCAGGGCTGTGCCATGGTCCAGCCATGTGGCTGCTGCAGCGGCCCCTGAGCTCTCAGAGGAGCCTGTCCAGGTCCAGGTCCGATCTCCTTCCCCCAAGGCCAAGCACCGTCTGTCCTGATCGCTGTTTGTTCTTCCCACCCCAATACCTACCCTCCCCAAAGAGGTCGGGCTTTCCAGGGAGCCAGCCATGGCCACAGCCAATATTAAAAGTGTCTCTGATGAGGATGACATCTGTCGTTGGCCTCAAGTCCTTCCCCAGACACTCCAAGCACCCCAGTGAGGCTGTAATCCCATTCTGCAACAGGGGAAGCTGAGGCTCAAAGATGTCAGAAACGCGCCTGGTTCCCAAGTGAGGGCATGCCTGCATGGAGAGCAGACCAGTGTGTTGACTCCTCACCCCACAAGGGGTGGCTATCTCCTGGGGATGTCCCACTGTCCGAACTTCCTCTGTCGTCTACCCAGCCCCGGTGAGTGGGGTTCGCCCCGACCCCTCCCTCTGCATCTCCTAGGCCAGGGGGCCCAGGCAAAGGCTGGGGGACATGGACAGCAGGGTCCAGATCCAATGCCCTTGGGGCCCGCTGGCTGCCCAAGATGGGGCAGGGCAGTGCGGAGCTGGCAACGCGTCCCCAAAGCCCGTCAATCACACACCTGGTCGGGGCACACAACAGCGTACGGCAAGTCAGCAGCAAGATAAGTGGAACCGAAGAATGGGGTCCTTTGTCATTCCTAATTAATTTCCCCACCCTTCCCAGGCACAGAATCATCCATCTTTTGTTTCGCTGGGACTTTGCGGCAGGAAGGAGGCAGACGATTCGTTTCAAACATTAATCTCATGTGGACTAGTGTGCACACGTGTGTTGAGGGGCCTTCCAGAAAGGAAAACAGCCACGTGAAATCAATTTTATCTGGACAAGCAAATGGAAGATGAAGATAGGAAGGGGGCAAAAGAGAAATAGTGGCGGTGTCTGTGTGAGACTGTGTGTGTGTGTGAATGTGTATGACGTGTGTACCCGTGTGTGTGTGTGACTGTGTGAATGTATATGTATTTGTGACTATTAGTGTGTGAATGTGTGTATGAATACGTGTGAGTGCACATACGTGAATATACATGTATGGGTGAATTCATATGTGTGTGAATGTGTGTGTCCATGTGTATGTGTCTATGAATATGTGTGGGTGTGTGAACGCATGTGTGTATGAGCGTGTGTGTGTGTGTGTGTGAATGCATGTGTGTATAAGGGTGTGGGGGGGTGTGAATGCATGTGTGTATGAGTCTGGGTGTGTGTGTGTGTGAGAATGCATGTGTGTATGAGCGTGTGGGTGTGAATGCATGTGTGTATG
>NC_045452.1:25350872-25373601 GCF_002776525.5 Piliocolobus tephrosceles | reverse complement strand
TGTGAACGCATGTGTGTATGAGGGTGTGGGTGTGTGAATGCATGTGTATGAGGATGTGGGTGTGGGTGTGAACATGTGTGTATTAGCGTGTGGGTGTGGGTGTGAATGCATGTGTGTATGAGCGTGTGGGTGTGTGTGTGAATGCATGTGTGTATGAGCGTGCGTGTGTGTGTGAACACGTGTGTATGAGCATGTGGGGGTGTGTGAATGCATGTGTGTATGAGCGTGTGGGTGTGTGTGTGAACACATGTGTGTATGAGTGTATGGATGTGTATGTGAGTATGCATGCGTGTGTATGTGTATAGGTGTGTGTGTGTGAATTATGTGTGTATATGTGAATGTTGTATGTGAATGTTTCTGTGTGTATGTGATTGTGTATATGTGTGAATGTGCATGTGAGTGTGTATGGTATGGGAATGTCTGTGCATGTACATGAACGTGTGTGTGTGTGTGAATATGTGTGAGTGTGTGCGTGTGTGTGTGTAGAAGCAGCACAGGAAGCTACCAGAGACTGAAAAATTTCTTTGCCTCCATCAGAATTCAACTGATGCAGCACGTTGGGCTCAGAATTCTAAGAAGCCAGCACAGGAAGGAGAAGGTGGGCGGCCGTGGGATCACTCTGGGTGGACACTGCTGGCTGCCTTGGGCCTCCTCACCCATGGCACGTGCCAGCTGGCTCCCAAGCCCCTCAAGCAGCCATCAGAGAATGCCCCATTTCCCTGAGAGGCTCAGGCGGGGCTCACACCTGCCCTAGACGACAGGCTCTACAGCCACCCCTAAGCAGATGGGGCAATTCCTGACTCGATCTGGGCTCAAGGCAGGCAGGTCTCCACAATGCCCCAGCCGCATGGCTCTGCGGCCCTCACCCCGTTTCACCATCCAGGACCCCGCAAGGGAAGAGGGAGGGTCCTCTTTACAGATGCAGGACCCAGTGCTCAGGAGGAACCTGTCACAGAAGGGGACAGGGATCCAGGAGCCCAAAGCTCAGCAGGAACTGCCAGAGGCTGGGCCCAGGGGAAGCCAGGCAGCAGCTGCCAAAGCAAACCGCCCCCTGGACGGCCAAGGCCAGGAGCTGCCCAAGTCTACACGCCTGAGCCAGACCCGGGGCTGTCTCTTCCTAGGGCTGAGATCTTGACCCAGGTGCTAGACCTAGTCAAGCCTTACCTGACCCGTCTGTAAGATGGGAATGGAGATCATCCTGCCTTGCCCGTTGCCAGGCAGATTACATGGGACAACACACGGGGCAGTCGGCCGAATGCAGATCTCGAGTATGAAGCAGCGGGGAAAGTCTTTGCCTCACCTGCCCAAACAAACTGGGGAAGGCCAGCCTTGTGCTGGAACCACCTGGAAATACAAGGCAACACGCAAGCAGCACTGCCCCAGGTGCATGGGGACTGCTGGCCCCTGGAACCAGAGGACATAGCCCTAAGAGGCTGCAAGAAGGGAGGCCTCGGCCACTTAAATGGGGAGTTGGACTCACCCTCCATTCTCGGTGTGCTGGGCCCCAGAGGGCTTCAGGAAAACAGCAGAACAGAAAACGCCCCCACTGGCCACAGGAAGCAGGAGCTGGAACCCCAAGGCTGTCCTCAGGCCAGCAGACCTGTGTGGTCCAGGAAGCCCCGAGCCAAGAAACTCACATACAGTGGCCCCTGCTGGATGTGCCCACAGACTGAGGCAGACACAATCCCCCCAGGGAGCACCCCCAAACTGGGCTACACCCCCTAAACCAGCCACACCCCAAACCAGCCTGCCCAGGACTCCCCTAGATTGCACCTCGCTGGCCAAGAGCCTGCCATCTAAAATGACAACACCCCTAACACCTCAGATGGAATTATTGGAGACTAAAACGTAAATGTTTTATAAAAGATTTAAAAGGTTCTTAAGAGAAAGGGCAAAGGATTCCAGGTCAGAAGCTTGGCACTGAGTGCCAGGCCCACCTGTGTCTCACCCAGAGATAGGAGGAGACACCGAGGGCGTGGCATGCTGCAGAGAAGCTGGGGGTCCAAACCAACCCCCGCGGGGCTTCTTGGGAAGGGTGGCATCACCGGCCGCCTTGAAGCCTGGGTGGAGCACGCCATGGGGCAGGGTGGAGAGGGGAGAAAGAGCCTCACCACTGTCACCCATCAGCAGTGACAGCTGAGGGAGTGGGGGCTGCCTCAGGGCCGGCCAGGAATCCCGCCACCCTGCCCTCCACTTCCAGGACTCGACCCCATTCTGGTGGGAGACAAGGAGGAAGCTATGGGGCAGGGAGATCATCCTGTCTCGTTTTTTCTCTAAAATATACACTTATAAAGTTAGAAAGAAGCATTCTGGCAGCTCACTGTGCACACTGGGTGGGGCCTCCATCCTCCCTGCCATGCAGACCCAGCTTGTTCAGTTCCTGCAGGACCTCTCACAAGCCACTTCCCTGCTGGGGTCTCAGACCCCCCAGCTATAAAATGGGGACAAGGGTCTAGGCCTCCCTGACTGTTTCAGAGGACAGGGCCTCCGGGCCAGCATAACACAGGGACTGTCACTACAATCACCTCAACCCCTGGCCCCGGGCTCTTTCAGGGCACAGATTTCAAGTTCCAGGCTGCTCCGTTCTAGCTCCATCCACCCCGCAGGCCTGCTAAGTGCACAAAGGGAAGGGAAGGGAAGGAACAAACGTCAAAGGCCAGTGCCACAACCCACCCCAGCCTCGTCCCAGGGGCCACCTGGCTGCAGCTCTGTCCCATGGCTGTGGGCAGTAGACAAACCACTCGTATAGCCCCCGTTCCCCTAGCCTGGGCAGTCATAAACGTTGAGCAGCAGGCGTGTGCATGCCCACCATGTGCCAAGCAGTGCACACACAGGACCTCCTTCAATCCTGAGGGCAGTTCTGCAAAGGGACTATCCCTCTTGGCATTTCACAGAAAGCCAAGATTCTGACCCAAGGTTAAACAGCTGGGAGCCACGTACCAGGACATGTATTCCAGAATGGTCTGGAGCAGCCCTGGCTGTTTGAAGAGGGCTGACACCCAAGGCCGCTGGCTCCCACAGAGAGGTGCAGGGTATCCTGGCACCCCTGCCTGGCCTCGAGGTCCAGCCCTGCCAGGAGACAGTGAAACCCCTGAGCTGAGAATCAGGACCCGAGTGCAGACGCCCAGCAACGGGCCCGGCAGCCACTTCTCAAAGTTTAATGTCTCAGCAGGTTTGGATCCCTTCTTTCAAAATACCAGAAGTAATTAGACCAGATGGACTCGCTGCGTGCCAATTTCACTCTCTCCTCACTCTTTTTTTTAAATCAAGGCCGTTTTCAGTTAAATGAGAACAAAAAATGCATCCAAAACCCATAAATGAATACGGTATGTATACGGTATTTTTTTTAACACTTAGGATTTTGTACCAGCTGAGTTCTTCCTCTTCTCCTGCAGTTGGTTCCCGCCCCCTTCCGCTAAGCTGCTCTCAGCGAAGGCCCGACGCCGTCTGCACCTGAGGGTCCACAAACGGCCTCCCTGAGCCCTGGAACGTCACCGCACCCTGGGAGGGGGCAGCACAAACACGCTACCCTAATGAGACTTTCATCCCTTCTTGCCCAGACAGACTGAAAGACTTGGTAAGTGCAGGGTGCAGCAGTGGTTATGGCCCTTCCCCTGGTAGTGATGATACTGTGATGGAGACCTTCTTTAGAGGGCAGGGCCCAGGATCCAGGGGACACAGAAGGGGGCATCTGGCTTTCAGCTTGAGGGTTAAGGGGATGGTATCAAGGGGGCGACATGGCAAGCCAGCAGGGGGCACAGTCAGGCCTTGCTTTAGAGAGAGCAGCACAGAAGAGGAAGAAGGAACCAGAGGGGAGGGAGCTGGTGACAAGCCTGAGAGGAGACCCCAGAAAGGTTCAATCACAGGAGATAAACCAGGCTTGGATTTTAACTGAGTCCCCACAGCTTGCCATCCATCCATCTGGTCACTCATTCACTCATTCATTCATCCAACAAATACTTATTAAGAGGAGCCAGACTCTGTACTGAGCACTGGAGTTAGGTCCATGAGAAAGGGAGATCTGGGTCACTGCCCCCATGAAGCCTCAAATGCTCTAGTAGGATAAAGAGACCATAAATCAACTGCCAGAGTAAAAAAGACAGGGTGGTCCTACACTGAATGGCACAACGGAGCAGGAGAGAGAAGCCAGACACAGACCTCATGTGTCAGATAACGGTGGTAGGAGTAAAGAGGACAGGCTTTCTACACATGCTGCTGGGCCAGGAGGGTGTCCACGTGGAAAAACCCTGAACAAGATCCCTACCTCACACCATCAACACAATCATTTCCAGTGGATCCAACACCTGAACATAAGAGGCAAAACAACAAAAGTTCTGGAAAACAATATAGAAACAAGGCCAGGCGAGGTGGCTTATGCCTGTAATCCCAGCACTCTGAGAGGCCTAGGCAGGTGGATCACTTGATGTCAGGAGTTTAAGACCAGCCTGGCCAACATGGTGAAACCCTGTCTCTACAAAAATACAAAAATTAGCTGGGCATGATGGCAGCTACCTATAATCCCAGCTACTCAGGAGACTGAGGAGGGAGAATCACTTGAACCCAGGAGGCAGAGGTTGCAATGAGCCGAGATCATGCCATTGCACTCTAGCCTAGGAGACAGAGTGAGACTCCATCTCAACAACACAAAAGAAACAAGTATTCATGATTTCAGAGAACAGAAGATCACGGCAATAAGGTACCAAAAGCATTTATCACAAAGAAAAACACAAAGATATTTGACTACACCAAAATTTAAAACTTCTGTTCACCCAAAGGCTCTGCTAAGACAGGGGAAAGACAGGTCACAGAGGCGGAAAAGCTATTGGTAACATCACAACTGAGAAAAGGCTCATACTCATAATCAGAATACATGAAGAATCTCCACGAACCAGTAAGAAAAAGACAAACAACCCAATTATTGTTTTAAATGGACAAAAGACTTGAGCACTTCCCAAAAGAGGAAATCTAAGTGGCCAATCAACATGGGAAAATATTCTTGGCCTCACTGGTCATTAGGGGAATGCAAATGAAAACCACCCAGAGACACTGCGCCAGCACACACCCATGAGAATCAACCCACTGCAAGGACTGAACGAGAACATGTGAGCAAGCACTGAGCAGGGGATCTGGCTTGTGCAAAGGCTGGGTAAGCAGAGGACTCCAACAATCACAGGCCCCTGCTCCCAACAGTTATAGGCCCTTGTCAAACCTGAGCTCCTGGGAGGCAGGCTTGATCCATTTCAGGGTCTCCCAAGCCCTGCATAGAGCCAGGCACATGACAAACCACAATGGGCCTCAGAACGTGTGACTCAACAAGCAAGGAAGTCAAAACCATTACGATCTAGCCACTGAGGACTGCTTGAGCCCAGGAGTTTGAAATCAGTCTGGGCAACGTCATGAAACCCCATCTCTACAAACAGTTTTAAAAATCAGCTGGGCGTGGTGGTACATACCTGTGGTCCCAGCTACTTGGGAGGCTGAGGTAGGGGGATCACTTGAGCTCAGGCAGTCGAGGCTGCAGTGAGCTGTGACTGTACCACTGTACTCCAGCTAGGGCGACAGAGCAAGACCCCATCTCAGGGAAAAAGAAAATCTGATCTACCAATCTCCCAGAGTATCTCTTAGTGGTAGCAGAAGAAAAGCCAGTTGCTATAACCATATGTTTGCTTTTTGCTTCCCTTTCTTAGCTTGCTATGTAAAGCCCTCAATATCAAGGCTAGCCTCCAAGTCTAGCAGAGAGAGGGCCTCCCAGGAACGGGCCCATGCATCCCTCTGCTTAAGGGGGAATTGCCAGCCACAGGCAGAGGAACTGTGGCCCTGTAAGGGGGAGGGGGCTGGAAGGACACTAGGCCCACCCACAGCAGAACCCCTGCTTGCATGCCCCTCGCGATGGGCAGCTCACTACTTGGTAAGGCCACATCACCTCTCCCCTGGACTCCTGCCTATGGAGGAGTCTTCCCACACTGGTGAGACTGCCTCCTGTCACTTGCCTCTGTCCCCTGCTCTGCCGTCTACCTCCTAGGGCCACATGATGAACACATCTGCTCCTCAACCAGGTCGGCCCTGCCCACATGTCCAGCCGCAGCAGCTATTAGGTCACTCGTTGCTAGTGTTTATTCCATCCCTGCTCCCTGCCTGCTGGTCTAACTGTGCTTCTAAAGCTGGAGGGAATGCCTCCTGTAGTCCACGTGGTAGCCAATATGTTGAGGGCAGAGGGGAAAGAAAAAGAAAATCTGGAACATCTGAATTTCCCAATGATCACAAGCAGCTCCGTCACCTGCACCCCCCGAAAGAGCCGCCATATGCCCAGGCGGCCGGCGCCAGGGGCGCGGAGTGCCCCAGCCAGAACTTCGACAGACAGCTGGGGAGGGGGTGCACAACCCCCACACCCCACTCGACACCAGGCAGGATGGCAGCCAGGCCGGGGGGTTCTTCAGCTGTGAGTACTTTTTTTAGGGGCTGGTTAATGCCACTTCCAATTGTGTCGCTTCTAGCAACACCTGGGGATACCGGCAGCTGAGTGTCCCTCTCCGCCGAGGGACTCTCGCAGGGTAGTGTCCTACGCTCCACAGATCACGTCATGTCACCTTCCCAGTTGCTTGGAAGCCCAGGGCTCAGAGAGGCTACCTGATACCCTCAAGGGAGAAGGCCGACCTGCAAAGTCCTGGCTACCAGCAGCATAGTGGGTGGATGGGGGTATGGCCAGGGACCTGGATTCTGGCGGAACCAACACGATCTGGCTGCCCAGCCTCTGCTCTCTTGCTGTCATCCACCCAGACCCCTGGAAGCCACACTCAGCTCTGTGGTCCCCAAAATGCCCCAGGCCCTCTCAAGCCTCCTGGCCTTTGCCCAGGCTGTTTCCTCTGCCTGCCACACCGTTTCACCTGCACTTAGCTGCCTGTATCTATTCAGCCTCTGGCTCTTCCCACAGGAAGCCTCCCCTAACCCCAGCACGCAAGGCCCCTCCTTCATGGTTCTTACTGATGATGGAATTAGCTGTTGGCAGTCTCCCATGAGAATGTAATCCCATGAAGGCAGCAGCGGCGTCTGTCTGTCCACACCATGTCCCCAGGGTCTCCCTGGCACTCCGTACAACCTTGATGAATGAATTAACAAGTTTATTCCTGAGGGCATGAGGACATCAGCTCGATCCCCAGGCCTCAGTCTCCTCAGGGGGCCAAAAGGGCCCGTGTGCACCCAAAGGCTGTTCTGAGGACAGAGACCTGCCACACGGGAGGCATTCAGAAAGGCCACTGAATGGCCTCCGCCCTGGAGCAGGAAGAGCGAGGACCGGGAGCCTGAAGGGTCACCCCCCAGGTGTCCTGGGCAAGCCACATCCCTCCCTGGACCTCTACCTGCCCTTCTGTAAAATGGGGTAATTGCAGGCCTAGCCCTGCCTTGGAGTTTGTGGAATAAAACTAAATGGTTATTCTCTTCCTGGCTCCCCAAGGAGCACCCCAGTGATAATAAATGACCGCAGCCACTCTCCAGGGCCTTCCTTCGAGCCAGGCCTTCACCTGGATGGGCCCATGTAGACCTCACAACCCCCCAACAAGGCAGGCACTGTCATTTCCCCACTACACAGAAAGACCAGAGAAGCTGAGCCATCTGCCCAAAGTCACACAGCTGAAAAGTGGTGGTTTCCCAATTTGAACAGCCTCCAGTACTCAAAGGCCCTTGTCTGGGACCTCACTGGTTGCAGGGAAGGTTCATTGAGACCGTATCTATTGTGAGGTCCAGGGAGATGACAGCAGGCACCTGCCGAGGACAGGGAAGATGGGACAGTCCTGCACCTCCCACCTTCCCCTCTGCTCCATAAGGAAGCTGTGGCAAGATGAGACCAGGTCCTAAATCTGCCCACAGCCTCCAGCCACCAGGTGGTCACCATGTGGCACCAACCAGGGCAGCCCAGGGGTTTCCCTGACACTCTCTGCTGGGGCATGGTGGCAGGGACCCAGCCTCCCAGGGGAGGGTAGAGGCCAGAGTGGCTCGGCGTCCATTCCGTGGCACCACAACGGCAGACGCAGGCAATCTGCTCACACCAGTTGGAAACTGAGTGAAACTTGCCCAGCAAATGAGCCCAGGTCTCACCTCCACCACCTGCTCCCAGCCCCAGACAGGGCCTGAGAGGAACAGGAGGAGCATCAGCTCACAGCCTCCCTTGTGGGACGGAGAGGAGGGGGCGTTCAGCCCTCGGTGTTAAGGGTTGTCAAGCGACACGACCCAAGAGCCTGGCACAGAGCCTGGCACAGAGCCTGGCACATAACAGAGGTTCAGACATGTGGGTCTTCCCCTGCCTCCTGTGCTTGTGGAAATCTCATGCCTCTTTTGGCCCCAGTTCAAATGCCCTCTCCACCAGGGAGCCCTCCTGGATCTCACCAAACCCTTTCTGGGGCAGGGTCACATGGCCCCTGAACCCATCTCCTGGGCTCGAGTTCCCCTGTCTGTCCTTCGGCTTCTCCCACTCCCTAGCATGGCACAGGCTGTGTGTGTGCACCCAGCAGGTAGGGGGTCAGGGAGAAAGAAATGACACCGCCTGCTTGTGCTCAGACCCTGGGGGTAACCAGGAATGGGAGAGCCCAGAACTGCTCACACTGGAAGACACAGAAGCAAAACTGGAAGCCACTGGTGGCTGGAACTCAGAGCAGCTGGACCACAGCAGGACCACAGGCCGGTCTCACTTGGTCCTCAGGCCCACGACCACAGCAGTGCCAGGACTTGGCCTCCGCTGGCAGACAGCCAAGGGCAGGGCCCACTCCTGGCCTTTAGTTCGCTCCTGAGCCCAGGGAGCCAGTGGTCAAAAGGGCTCTTCGGAGCCCAGCTGTGGGGTGCACAGAGCTGCGCTGTGTGGGGGAGTGGGCAAAACCCTGAGTGATGCCTGGCAGCCCTCCTCCCCACCATCCTCCACCCAACACACTGGGTGCTGGGCAAAACATGCTGGAAGAGTAAGCTCTGCAGCAAACAACAAGAATGAGGTCTCTGTAGTGGCACAAGGCTCAGCCGAACCCTCCTGGCAGCCTTACAGCCACCCTCCGGAGGAACCACACTCTCGCTCTCATTTTGCAGAGGAGGAAACTGAGGCACAGAGAGGTTAAGTGACTCACCCAGCATCACACAACTAGTAAAAGATGAGTCTGGCTAGGCACAAAGACTCACGCCTGTAATCCCAGCACTTTGGGAGGCCAAGGTGGGTGGATCACCTGAGGTCAGGAGTTCGAAACCAGCCTGGCCAACATGGTGAAACGCCATCTCTACTAAAAATACAAAAATTAGCCGGTCACGGTGGCAGGCTCCTGTAATCCCAGCTACTCGGGAGGCTAAGGCAGAGAACTGCTTGAACCCGGGAGGTGCAGGTTGCAGTGAACCAAGATTACGCCACTGCACTCCAGCCTGGGCAATAGAGCAAGACTCCATCTCAAAAAAAAAAAAAAAAAAAAGGGTGAGGCCAAGATTTCAAGATTTGAGCCCAAACAGTTGGGCTCCAGAGCCATGCTCTTAACCTCTACAAAATCTAACTTAACCAAAAAAGCAGTTTGCTGAGGAGACGGGTAAAAACCACCGGGCAAAGAGATCAGTCCAGATTCCCAGGGACTGCAGGCCTCCGCCTCTCACCATGCTGACCCCTACCTGCCCACCTGCCCACACACACCTGACACTCCAGACTTTCCATCGTGCCTGGCTCACCCCCGGCTGTTGCTTGCCGATCCTCCTCCTAGACTGCCCTCCTGGTCTTCGGCCTATCAGACTTCTCCATATCTGAGCTCTAGTGGCCTGTCAGGCAGACTCAACCATCTCCCCTCCTCTCCTTGTCCTTGGCACTGACCTCATCACATCCTTGAGTGCCCAGAGGTCCTTGTCTGGGACCTCACTGTCTGCAGGGAGGATTCACCAAGAACCTGTACATCGTGAGGTCCAAGGAGACGACAGCAAGCACCTGCCAAGGCCAGGGAAGAGGAAACAGCCCTGAACCTCCCAGCCCTCCCCGCTGCTCCATGAGAAGGCCATGGCAAGATGAGACCAGGTCCTAAATCTGCCCACAGCCTCCAGCCACCAAGCAGGGCAGCCCAGGGGGTTCCCAGATGCTCTGTGCTGGCAGTAGCTCTCTCTGAAGTCTCTCCACCCAGGCAGGCCCTTTGTGCCTCTAAAGGGCTCCTTAGCCTCGCTGACGGTGCTGCTTCCTGATAGTGCAGCCTCAGACCACGTTACTCCCCCTGCCTGTGAATGCCTTTCTCTTCCCTCAAGGCTCAGGTCACTCCACACCCTCCAGGGAGCCTTCCAGGATCAAGCCACACTTTTAAGCATATGTGATCTTGCCCTTCCAGGTATGAAGCCCATCTCACCCTGCCAGCACTGGACACTCTGTGGCCGATCATTCTGTCCACCTACAGAATAGGGATAATAAATCAATCCTCACAGGGTTGAGTAAGGATTAGAGATAAGGTTTACGGAGCCTTTAGCCTAGGGCATAGATTACTGTAATTGCTCGGAAATTATTTCCTGCCATCACCATTATCATCATCACCATTGCCTTCTCCTTCATCATCATCGTCACCATCATCATCACCATCACCATCACGATACCATCATCACCAACACCACCATTATCACCATCACCACCCTCACCATCATCACACCACCATCATCATCACCAGCACCATACCATCATCATCACCAACACCAGCGTTATCACCATCATCATCACACCACCATCATCATCACCACCATTACCATTATCACCATCACTACCCTCACTATCATCATCACACCAGCATCATCACTATCATCATCACCATCATCATTCTCACCGCCATCATCATTGCCACCATCACCACCATCATCCTCCTCATTACCATCATCACCGTACCATCATCACCACCATCATCACCATCACCATCATTATCACACCATCATCACCATCATCACCATCACAATCATCATCACCATCACCATCACCAAGCTCACTATTATGATCACACCACCATCACCATCATCATCATCACAATCATCATTCTCACCATCATCACCACCATCATCATTACCATCATCACCATTACCATTATCACCACCATCACCATCGTCACCATCACATTACTACCATCATCACCATCAGCATCATCATGATCATCATTATACCATCATCATCACCATGATCGCATCATCACCATACTATCATCACCATCATCATCACCATCACCATCACCACCATCACCACCACCATTATCATCACCGTCACCACCAATATCATCATTATTACCATCATCATCTCTCCCAGCCCCTGACATATGCATCTTTTTTGTGTGGAGTAGGAAGACAGCATTAGGGAAAGATTCCTAGCATTACAGAATATTCATTAAAGGCAGGGGTTCTGGAACCAAATTGCTTGGGTTTAATCCCAGCTCTGCCCCTTCCTAGCTGTGTGACCTTTGGCAAGGTCCTCGCCCACTCTGGGCCTCAGTTTTCTCACCTGTGAAATGGAGATAATAGTACCTGCCTGTAAGTGAGCTAGTATCGCACACAGCATAACACAGGGTACAGCTGATAATACTATTTTCAGTGAGATATAGGGGAAGAGAGGCCCAGAGAGCAGCAGTCACCTGCCTAGGTTCACACAGAGGGTGAGGGGCAAGATTCAGTCCTGAGCCTCGCATCCGGAGCTCCCTGCTGCTTCTCCCATCCCCTACAGCCCCTGCACTCAGCCTCAGCTCTGGTCTCACCAGCAGGCAGGACCAGTGCCCAGGCCCACTCACCACGGGGAGCCGTAGATCCGGAAGCCCCGCACGGTGACCTCCGAGTCCTGAAGGTAGATGCAGTTGGTCAGCAGCGACTGCACGTTCTCATAGTTCTCTGGCTTCAGCTTCGACACAGATGGGAAGTAGTAAAAGTCCTGTTTGATGAGGTCGGCCATGAACTCCTGGTCAAAGGTCAGCTCGTGGTTTCCTGCGATCACGATCTTGTACTCGTAGGGCAGGCTGCCTGCAGGGGCGGACACAGACAGACATGCAGCACACAGCTGTCAGCTTTTCCAGAAGCCACAGCATGGCTGAGAGAGGGGCGGCCAGGAAGAAGCTGCTGGAATCGCTGACGGGGTACCTGCTGCCAGGCCCCCAACAGGCGTCTTCATCAGATCAGAGGAGGCAGCAGCCCGATCACTGTCCCCATGGTCCTGCCTGCCCAGGCCTCCACTGGCCATCGGCCCCTGAGATCATCGGGAGGAGGCTGGACAGGTTCCTCCCAGGCCGCTAAGCTGCAGAGTGCCTGGCCTTATCCTGGGACTTCTCTGCCTCCGTTTCTTCTTTCTGGACTAGTTGTCTACTGGAAGAAGACCCCTCAACCTGCACCCCTAGTCCTAGCTATCACCGGCCTCGTGGTCCCAGGCCCCTACCCCCTGGGTATCTGGGACTCCTTATCCTCCACTTTCCGAAAGGAATCGCAAGGTCTTTGCAGAACCCAGTTCAAAGGTTTGGAGACCCCACACTCAGGAAACATTATAGGGCCTACCCCTACTGCCATGGAAATTCAAAGCCAAAATGCACTCTAGATGGAATCAAAACAAAAATGTTATGTATACAGCCACCGAATTACAATAGTGTCATTCTAGCTTTGCCGTGTGCAAACTTTTGGGTAGTTCTTCCAAGGTACACATCTTTCTCTGGGGTCCAGGTTTACAGATGCCCTAGGCAGGAGGGTGCACTGCCACCCAGGAGACTGGCTGGGGGCTGGTTTCTGGACAGCTGCCTGGCAGGCTTCACCCACCAAGCTGGCTCTATACAGGAACAAGACCACCATGGCTCTTCGGTCTCAGTAAATGCCACTCACCCCTGTGCCCCCTACTCCATCTGAGAGCCAGCCTGACCCCAGGCTCGGGCCCCTGACTCCCCAGTCCCCACCAGCCTCAGCTGCTGGGCTCTCATGGGCCTGGAGAGTCAAGATGGTACCTGTAAGCCCTGATTTAGATAAAAAATGAAATGTTGAAAGTGCACTTGGAGACCCAAGCCTTTCTCCCGGCCCCTCCTGGGCAGAGAGTGCCCTGGTGGGTCAGGCAAGTAGCATGTGAAGGCACCAGCACAGCACAGGGGCCTCGGGGAGATGGGGTCCCAGACAGGAAAATGGTGACATTTCATAACCTGTTCACAAAGCAGTAACTGTGGCTAACAGACCGGCACCTCGTGAGGCATCCCCTCCATCCCTGGGAGACCATGACCTTCATCTGCTAAGTCACACACAAGGCAAGGTGCTCCAACACTCCTCTGGCCATCAGGCTCCACTGAGCCCCTTCCCTGACACCCCCTTCACTCCTCACCCTCCCGGGCAATGCCCAGCAGCACGGGCACCGTGCTCTGTCCCCTGGGACAACACAGCAGCCCAGGAACAGCAGAGCCTTTTCCGCCAGGACCAAAACCTCTACCTCTCCCGCTGTGTGAGCATTCCATGGGGAACCGAACTCCAGAAATGCCTCTGCTCCAAATACTAAGCATTGGTTTTCTTATTGGAAACGGATGCTCGCAATGTGGGCTGAGACTCAGAAGATGTGCCATCACACTCAGCTCTCCGGAAGCATTCTAGGAAGAGCTCGCCTCCCCATCCCTTATGTGAGCTGCCGGGAAGGACAGAGTGAGGTTTACGGCAGCGCATGTCCTATAACTACAGCCATTATTATATCCTAATTGCAACGAAACAGAAGAGTCCAGAGCCCCTTTATAAGCTTCTTCTCTGCTCCCAGCTAGATAAGACCTACGCCGTCTGTCTAACCACATGCCCTAGGCCACGGCAAATGACCAGTTCCCAGCCTGGCCAGGGAGGGTAGGCCAGGGCAGTGAGAAAGAGAGCCCTGAGGTGAGACAGAAGTTTTCTGCAAAACAGGAAGAAAATCCCAATCTACTCATAGCTGACTCACCGACCACCCCAGACTACTTTACAGGTTTGAGAAAGCACTGCTCTTTCTTCTTCAGGATTTATCAACTCCAGGGCGGGGGTCCACTGGTACACAGCAGGCCACAGAATCGCAGCTCCAGCAGCCTAGATCCCAGACCCACTGTGCCACCAACAAGCTGTACGACTTAGCTTCCCTGTGCCTCAGTTTCCTCACCTGTAAAATGAGAAAAGTAACAGCTACCTTGCAGGACTGTTCTGATATTATAGAAGATAATCAATGTACAAAACTTTTGATATTCAAAAAAACCAAAGAGCTTCCCTGGGCCGGGGTTTGCAAACTAGAAGCAGGCAGGCCAGACCCACGCACAGATATATTTTGTTTGGCACAACTTTTTTTTTAAAACTTGAACTTGTTGCCAACATCAAAAATCTGAGACATTCTTAATAACACTTCATTACTTCTGTTTTCTAAACATAAAGGAATAAATACAATTTAACCTCTGGCCATCCCAGTCCAGTCAGGAAGTGCTGAGTGTCTGTGTCCCCTTGGACAGGATGCATGCATCCAGCTGGCCCTAGTCCCCACCTGTCCCTACCGTCTCACACCTAGTCTGCTTCATTTATTTGAAGGTACTGCCCACTCCTAACAGGCATTTGGGTTTCTGTCCCTGGGCACGTGACGGGAACAGCCTGGCCCTGGTCTGAGGTTCTTCCAATCAGGCTGCTGGGATGAGATTCTCCAAGCCCCTTCCACCTCCCCGACCCTCCTCTTGTTCATCAGGGCCCACCCTGGCCCAGGAGTGCTGGGAACTCTGCTTGCTGTGCTCTTGGGAGAGCTCCAAGAACATGGAGGCAGACGTGTTTGCTTCCCCCAGCTCTGTCCCTAGCAGGCCCCAGCAGGAGTCTGGCGAATGAAGCCGCCCACAGCCCCACAGCGCGACCAGGCATGGTATAGAGGAGCCCTCTCCGGTGAGGCTCAGACTGCGGAGAGGAGGGAAGAGGACTGCGTGGGCCTGAGCAGCTGGCGGTGGGCCGGGGAGGACACAGCAGGAAAGATGGCCACTTCCGGGCCCCTGGTGGAGAGCTGAGCTCTCATTTCCCTAGAGCACCCCCAAGGTACTTGGTTCTAGTATCTCCTCTTTGCAGCTGAGGAGAATGAGGCTCAAAGGCTGGGAAACCCACCCAGGCCCCACGGCTGTGGAGGGGACGCTGGTCCAGCTGACCCCACAGCTCTGGACGGGTGCCTCAGACTCCTCCAAGGCCAGCAGACCCAGAGTCAGTGTGCAACCCCTCATCGAGCCCCTCCCCAAACACACTGCAGCAAGGAGGCAGCCAGAACCCCCAGCTCAGGTCGGGGGTGGTCACCATCACTGCCTTCGGCTCTGATTCACCGCATTTCCACTTCAGATCACCCATCCATCCTGCCGCCCAAGCTGGGGATGTGGAGCCCGCGCTCAGGTATTTACGTCATGTCTTTGACTGGGGGTGTTACTTAAGCAAATTAGCAAATTACTCCAACTGTACAGTTCCATTTATTTCTGCAGCTCCCGACTACTGGGGGTTGGGCGGGGCACAGGAGCTGTCAGCGCTCCCCTCTTCTTCTCACCTCAGCAGCGGATGACTGAGGCTTCTTCCCTCCCAGAAAAGGGTGGATGGGGCACAAGGCCGAGCTCCTGTACATAAAGCTGGGCAGCAGGGCAGGAGCCACCACCTGCTGGGGTGACACCCTCAAACACTGTCTGTTCCATGGCTTGGAGGCAAAGGGACATCCACTTATGAACACAGAAACTGTCCAGCACCACATCCCTCTGAGTCCAAAGTCACGAGTATGCCTGTGGATGTCCACCTGGACTTGGCAATTCACCAGCTGTGCGTAACCTTCACAGACACTTAACTGTTACTAGGCCCAGGTTACATCAGAGAAAACTGAGGCCCAGGGAGAGGTTGCATAAGATCACACAAATCAATAGCAAAATGACTGACAATTACAGAGGACAATGGACATTTGGTAGACCCTATGGCAGTATCCTGAGGTGCACCCTGCACCATCATGCTACCCTGACTCTCAGTGGATGGATGGATGGATGGATGGATGGATGCATGGGTGGATGAATGGTTTATAGATATGGATGCACACATGGATAGACAGATGCATGCATGGATGGATGAATGGATGGTTTATAGATGGATGGAGATATAGATGCACACATGGATGGATGGTTTATAGATGGATGGATGGATGGATGGATGGATGGATGAATGGATGGTTTATAGATAGACAGATGGATGAGTGGATGAATGGGTGCTTTGTAGCTGGATGGATGGGTGCATGGATGGATGAATGGTTTATAGATATGGATGCACACATGGATAGATGGATGCATGCATGGATGAATGAATGGATGGTTTATAGATGGATGAATATATAGATGCACACATGGATGGATGGTTTATAGATGGATGGATGAATGGATGGTTTATAGATAGACGGATGGATGAGTGGATGAATGGGTGCTTCGTAGATGGATGGATATATAGATGCATACATGGATGGATGAATGGATAGATGGATGGCTTATGGATGGATGGATGCTTTATATGTGTATGGATATATAGATGTATATAGAGATGGATGAATGAATGGATAGATGGATGGATGGATGGATGGATGGTTTATGGATGAATGGATGGGTGGGTGGATGGATGCTTTATATATGTATGGATATATGGATGCACATATAGATGGATGGATGGATGGTTTAATGGATGGATGGGTGGGTGGATGGATGGATGCTTTATATATGTATGAATATATAGACGGATGGATGCATAGATGGTTTATAGATAGATGGATACATAGATGCATACATAGATGGGTGGATACATGAACTGACAGATGGGTGGATGGATGCATTTATCAATCAATCCATCCTTAGCTGGGTCTGACTGTCTCCTTTACACCAACTGACCTCCGTGTCATCCCTTTTCCTCAAACGTTTCCTCCAACTGTCCCTGGTAGGACATTTTTTTCAGACTCACCCTCCTTACCCACAATCTTGATTGTCCATCTCTGAATCTTCTCCAATTAAACCTGCTCTCTTGCAGGTGGGTACGGGGGACAAAGAACAGAAGTTCCGGAATGGCCTGACCATCACAGAGTGGGGAGGAGGAGTCTCCTCCTCTGTTCTAGGGCTGCTACCTCTATTGTCAGAGCCTAAGGCTGCATTAGTTTTCCAGTATTCACATCACACTGCAGTTCTTACCAACCCAAACATGGATAAAATTCCTAGTGACCAATCATTAGAGGCTCTCTTGCTTAGTTTCATCACAACCCTCCATCTAAACAGTAAATGAGGAGAGTGTTTTGGGGACCTCAGCCAACTAATTGATTTACAGGGACTTTATGGGGAAAAATTAGATGAATACAAACTCTTCCGCCTAATGCCTGCACTGAACACAGAGGAAATGGATGTTGTTCTCTTTGCCCTTTCCTGCTGCTGTTCTTCCCTGCAGCAGATAAGATGGCTGACACACAGGGAAGCTTTCCCAGGGCCCTGAGGAGAGCTGCCTGAGAAGCCACCAGAAGCACCTGAATCTTGGGAAAGCAACTGTTCTCCAAGCAGGAGTGGAAAGAGATTAGGCAGCACCACCCTGGAGACCAGAACATAACGTGACCCCCTGAACCAAAGATGGATACAACCTGGGGAAGGTGAAAGAAAAAGCCTCTCCACACAGCAGCCCTGGGCTGGGCACGGTGGACAGCAGTGCAGGTGCTGGGGGCTGTGCTTGCCTTGGTAAGGCTCAGCAAGGGCACAGATGGGTCCAAACGCCTTTTCTTATCCACCTCCCCTCATCAACCCAATGGAAGCTAAGAATCCACTGAGCCTATCCTGAATGCCCCTTAGGCTGAATGCACACTTTCTTCCCTGAAGTTGGATCCACTGCAAAGCCCCCAGCCCTGGTCAGCTCCCCATGAGCCCTGATTAAACTTGAGCCCAATGTTCCCATGTTCCAGACCCCGGCGAGGTTCCGCTGGGGACACAGTCATGAACCAGAGACACCACCAAGAGGCCCGCAGATCTCCTAATCTATGCTGCTCACTGGACAGGAGGAAACTGGAGCTCAGAAAGGGGAAGAGACTTGTCCAAGGTCACACAGCGAGACAGTGTAGGGCTAGGACTTGAACCCTGGCCTCCTGCCTCAGAGATGTCTGAACAATGACCAGCCTCTGGTAGGACATGCGTGATGAGCAGACAGTTTAGGGGACTGGAAGGGTATGAGAGCATCTCGGAAGAGCGGAGCAGGGACTTGTGGCACCGGTCAGACCCTGAAACTGGAGACACGCCAGTCGGGCTCTGCTAGGTGGGCGAGGATGCTGATCTCCCCGCCTCTGCCACAAGCACCAGGTCCTTGATGCCAAAACCAGTCCTACCTCCCCTTGCTTTTCAGAGCTGGGGAGCAATGCTACACATTTGTATTCTCCATGAAAAATATTCAAACCATCTTCCCCAAATGCCTCCTTTTTCCCCCAGCCAGATCCTTCAAGATCCTGGCATTTGCTAGCCATGGACTTCTTGGTGAAAAGATGTTTAAGTATTAACCAGGAGAGCACTAGAGGATGGCCCTATTGTTTTAACTTTTCATTTGCCACATACGTGTATTCAAACAGCTGTGCATCCACACACGGATTCCACACCGCAGCAAGCGCGGCTGCCACACGGGGCAGAGGGGGACGCACATGGAAGTCTCTGCTTTTTGTGCTTCCAAGATTAATCTCCCTCCAAAAGGTTACAATTCTTTATCGCTAACACTTACCCATCCCATTTAACAGAAAGTGCTGCCTCCAAACTGCATAATCTGTTAAATTCAACAAGATATGTGCAAGCTTCTCCACCATCGATGCCATTCCCGGAGCGAAGTATTGAGCCCGGCGGAGTTTTAGTGTTCTCTAAACGCAGTGACAATCAGGCAAATGCCCACTTATGGCTTCTTCCGCCCATTCCCATCTCACAGAACACAGCAGAGGGGGATGGAATCAAGAGACGGCATAACGATCTCTGATTGCATTTTTAGTACGTCTTTGACAGTTCTGTGTTTAAACACTTGCCGATGTCTAGGAGATTCACATTAGCAGACTTCCTGGTATGGCGCATGGTCTAGAAACACACTGGGATGGAGCAAGCTGCGAGAGTCAGCTGTGAACCACTGTGGGGTCTTGGTGCAGTTCGGTGCATGAACGCCAGGAATAGCATCACACGGCCAAGCACACACAGAGGACCGTGGCTGACCATGCAGAGAAAGGGAATTCTGTGTGTAACCTGAACAGGAGGGAGAGCTCTGGAGTCAAGATGTCTGGGCCAACAGCCAAGGCTGAGTTCAGGGGAACACAGTGGCAGGGCTGCACCTGCAGCCTGCAGAAGCTGAATTCTGCTACCCTGCACTGAGCACCCTGTCCAGGCACTGTGACCAGCAACATGCATTCGATGCTTCCAGACACCCCTAGCAGACACGGGCCATTTTCCCCGTGACAGAGATGAGAGGCAGTGCAGCAGAGTGGGTAAGGGTGCAGGCTGGGTAGCCTGACTCCCATCTCTACCTCCCACTGGCTCTCTGGCCAGAATGAGAACCCTCACTTCCCCAAGCTTCAGTGTCCCCATTTGTAAAACACACATGTTTATGCTTCCCCACAGAGTACTTACAATGATCAAGCTGGTGAAGACACGTGAGCCCCACGCTGTACCTCTCCTTCTGCAGGGATTTGTTTTTAAGCAGGTTCGATAAGACACGTGGACACAGAAATGAGTGTCACAAAGGAAGCTTACACTCACAGTTCTCTAAAAAACGCGAGTCACGCTCCACCATGCCTGGTCAGACAGGGAAGCACCAGGGACGGTCAGGAGGTGGGGGGTGAAGGGGAAACATGGGCAGGAGCCTGTTTTCTGTTTTCCAAAGGAAGGGTCGGGCAAGGCAAGGGAAAGAGACTTAGGACTATCTAGTTCGAACAATTCTGGCAGGCTCTGGGACACAGGGGCTGTCCCTAACTGTCTGGCACTGCCCCTGGGGTGATCAGGGCAGGTGGATAGTGGCCCTATCCACTTTACCGTGGACTGTGGAGTGGTTGGGCTTGTGTAGTTATTTGCTGTATCTGGGAACTGATTAACCCTGGGAGGGATAATCCCCTTGGCTCAGCAAGGCCCGCAGATGTCAAAGCATCAGAATACAGAAAATAAAAGTCAAGGTTAATGTAACCTGGATGTTAGCCATTTTCATTGCATTTTGGGGCTATTCAGGAAAATTAATGCTGCAACGTACGGCACAGCCCAGAAATGTGAGCTGCGAAGTTGGAGATGAGAACAGAGATTCTAGAAGGTCAGGTCACCTGCCTGGGGCCACATAGCAGCTCTGGGACCCAGGTCTGCCTGCCCAGAGCTCAGTGCCACAACACCCCAGATAGAACATCTGCCATCCTAGGATGGCAGACCCCAATGAGCTGCAGACCCCCTGGCCTCATCCAGCCTCCACGGGTCCTGCACGGGAGGCTGCTGGATTCGAGACTCAGCTCTGGTGCCTGGATTTAAAAGGCAAATGTGATTTTTCTTCTGTTCCATCTTAATAGCCAAAATGTTTAACTTTCAAACATTTGTTTTTCCTGGGAAATGTTTTAAAAACAGGAACATTCAGTCCTAATTATCTTCAACTGCTTGTTTCCACCGCTACTGCAAAGCACATATGACTTCAGGCCGAAAGTTTTCTGTGTTTTTATCCCCCAAAATCAAGGTTGCCTGTAGCTAGCAGGACTTTGTGGGAACCTCCTCAGAAGTCACAGTCCGGAAGAACACACGTGCCCAGAGATGTGCACAAAAGGCCCCTGGTGGCCCCTAGCTTCCCCAGCCAGGGGCTACCACACTTTCTGCAGTGCTCTGACCTCAGCCCTCCTCCTCCGACCCTGTACCCCTCTGGGTGTTTACGGCCTCTTGGCATCTGCATCTGCTGTTTCACACCCCGGGATCCTCTTCCCGCCCTGCTTTCTGAGTCAACTCCAATTCTACTTGCTCTTTTTCAGCCAACCTAAAGGCCGCTTCCTCCAGGACACCTTCCAAGAACCCCTTCTCTTCACTCAACCCTAGTAGGATGATGGATGCTCCCCAACAAGCACCCGGGGACGTGCTTCTCACAGCCCTGACCAGGCTGTGCTATCACTGTGGATTGATCTGTCTGCTTCCCCAGCAGCCTGAGAGCCCCTTCAAGGCCCCCCTCCTGGTCCAGCACTCTACCCCCAGCACGGGGCTTGGCGACAAGTAGACACTCAACACACAGCCACTGAATCCATGAGGTTCCATCATCCCTTACAACACTGGCAAGGGCCAGGGAGGTCACATGACTCAATAAAGGTCTCCTAAGTGATTGGCTACAGGATGTCCCCAGAGGCCAAACAGATGGCCCACGATGGTAACCAGCACTGTTAGGATGAGATGAGCCCGTCAGGTGGCAGTATCCGAACTGTCATGGTCTCTGCTCACTCGGCAGACATCAAGGCCCATGCCACGGAGCTGCCCCACGAGGCTGTGGGAGAGCCCTGGCCCGAGAGTTGGCTCAGTTCTCTACTACCTCACCATGCGACCTGGGGTGGTGAGGCCCTTCTCATCCTCGTGCCTCAGTTTCCCTATCTGTTCCATGAAGACGTGACATAAAGGTCCTGACCTCCGAGAGCCCTTTCAATTCTCTGAGACCCTCCAGGCAGGTGTGTATGTGGCGCTGGGGTGGGGTGCCCACGGAGGGTGTTAACAGGGTCAGATGGTGGGACCCAAAAGGCCCTTGTACAGGATGGGATTCTGAATGCCCATGTTTGTCTCCACTTGTGGCTGACATCCTATGAAATTGGCGATAAAGGAAGGAAAAGGCATGGCCTGCCAAGGATAGGTTTGGAAGCTGGAAAGAGATGGATGGGTGGACTGGCTTAGCTGAGCAAAGAAAACTAAAACCAAAGTCATGGGAGTGGGTAAGAGGAATGTGGAGCTACAAGAAGCAAGGTGAGCTGTGGCCAGATCCCAAGGGGGTCTCAGGGACTAGAAGCCCCAGAGTTGCAGTCTGACTTAGACCCTGTATGAGAAGCAGGTGGGACCCAGGCCCCTCCCACCTTGCACCCATCCAGCAGCCATGCCCTTTGCCTCTCATCCCCACAGAAGTGGGGAGCACTCCCAGGGACACACAAAAACTCCATAGAGCCCCATTTAGGGAACACTGAGGCCAGGGGATGAACCCTGGGGTCCCAGCCTCCAGACCCACTAAGCTATCAAATCTGGAAGCCAGACTTGGAAAGGAAAACCTGGGGCGAAAAGCAGATCCAGGAGGAAAAACCCACAGATATCCATATAGGGGTTGCCCAAAGACATGGCCAGGGCCCCATGATCACATCCCTCTACCCCCACCACACACACACACACACACATACGCACGCACACACACATGCACACAGAGCTAACCAACAGCTTTCAGATGTTCAATTCATATACACAAATGCAGTGTCATCAGGCCTCTGGGAAAAACCCCACAGGGCAGGCCGGATGCAGTGGCTCACACCTGTAATCCCAGCACTTTGGGAGGCTGAGGCAGGTGAATCACCTGAGATCAGAAATTCAAGACCAGCCTGGCCAACACGGCAAAGTGCTGTCTCTATTAAAAATACAAAAATTAGCCAGGCATGGTGGCAGGTGCCCATAATCCCAGCTACTCAGGAGACTGAGGCAGGAGAATCACTTGAACCTGGGAGGCAGAGGTTGTAGTCAGTTGAGATCACGCCACTGCACTCCAGCCTGGACAATAGAGCAAGACTCTGTCTCAAAAAAAAAAAGAAAGA
>NC_045452.1:25299188-25350772 GCF_002776525.5 Piliocolobus tephrosceles | reverse complement strand
AAGAAAGAAAGAAAGAAAGAAAGAAAGAAAGAAAGAAAGAAAGAAAAGAAAAGAAAAAAGAAAAAAAGAAAAATCCCCCACAGTGAAAACAGAGTCAGAGGCCAAATCAAACAAGAAAAGGAAATCAGAGGAAAGAAGGTTGAGGCAGGAAAATGCTTGTTTTTAACCATATCATTGACATCTTTGTTGAGATAATAAAATATCGCACCCATGAAATTTTAGCAGGTGCTTTTACAAAAGAAATAAAAACATAGCAAGATATTTTTTAATTTGGCCAAAAGTAGGAAGATGAAGTCAAGGAACCCTCCCACAGACTAAAATAAAGAAGACAATGAAGTAAATAACAGGTGAGAAAAGATTTAAAAATCAGGCTGGCTGCAGTGGCTCCCATCTGTAATCCCAGCACTTTGAGAGGCTGAGGTGGGAGGACAGCTTGAGCTCAGGAATTCAAATTTTCAGTGACCTATGACTGCACCACTGCACTCCGGCCTGGGTGACAGAGCGAGATCCTGTCTCTTTAAAAAAACAAAACAAAAAAAAATCATAAGCCCAACATATGAGTACTACAAGTTGCAGAAAGAGAAATCAGAGAAAGAGATGGAAGAAAAAACTGGAAATGAGAAAAGTTCCTAAATTAAAGGACAAAATTTTTCCATTAAGAGAGTGCTCAGAAAAAAATAAATGAAAAAAAAAAGACCCACATTAAGCACATTCTCCAGAAACCCAATAGGTTATATATAAAGGATGAGAAATCCCAACAGCGGTGGAATTTTCAATAGTGACACTGAAAAAACAAAAATGGAAAAATGCCTTCCAAATTCTAGGGGAAAATGGTTTGCAACCCAGAATTCTACACCTAAATAAACTATTAGTTAGGACAGAATAAAGATCTTTTCTAACATGCAAGTCTGCCAGATATTTATCTCTTGTGCACTTTCTCAGAGAGCTACTAGAGGGTATGCTCCACCAAAATGAGGGAATAAACCAAGACTCAAAGCCTCCAAGAAAAACAAGAGGATAGATGACCTAGCACATCTCACCACACTACGGAGGGGCATTTAAAGCTCTGCAGAAGACGTGACGATGAGCTATGATGGGCACATGAAAATATAAGCAAACAAACAAAATAATTAACTACTTTAAAAAATAATGTCAGCCAGGCGCGGTGGCTCACGCCTGTAATCCCAGCACTTTGGGAGGCCGAGGCGGGCGGATCACAAGGTCAGAAGATGGAGACCATCCTGGCTAACATTGTGAAACCCCGTCTCTACTAAAAATACAAA
Organism: Piliocolobus tephrosceles; assembly: GCF_002776525.5. Lineage (NCBI taxonomy): Eukaryota > Metazoa > Chordata > Mammalia > Primates > Cercopithecidae > Piliocolobus > Piliocolobus tephrosceles. The sequence continues at coordinate 25,349,489 of NC_045452.1, read as the reverse complement.
AAATATTAGCCGGGCATGGTGGCGGGCGCCTGTAGTCCCAGCTACTCTGGAGGCTGAGGCAGGAGAATGGCGTGAACCCGGGAGGCAGAGCTTGCAGTGAGCCAAGATCGCGCCACTGCACTTCAGCCTGGGCAACAGAACAAGACTCTGTCTCAAAAAATAAAAATAAAAATAAAAATAAAAATGTCATATAATGAATATTCAACCAAAAATTGTGATAGGAATACTAACAGGTGAAAAGATGCATATGTCAGTGGGGAAGCTAAATCTCTAAATCTTCATTTCCCATTGTCAAAAGAAATGTCTAAATTGAAAAATCAAAACATAGCAATCCCAGGTTGTTCCTTCAAGAAACAAGGGAAGGCCAGGTACGGTGGCTCAAGCCTGTAATCCCAGCACTTTGGGAGGCCGAGACGGGCGGATCACGAGGTCAGGAGATCAAGACCATCCTGGCTAACACGGTGAAACCCCGTCTCTACTAAAAAATACAAAAAATTGGCCGGGCGAGGTGGTGGGCGCCTGTAGTCCCAGCTACTTGGGAGGCTGAGGCAGGAGAATGGCGTAAACCCGGGAGGCGGAGCTTGCAGTGAGCTGAGATCTGGCCACTGCACTCCAGCCTGGGCGATAGAGCGAGACTCCGTCTCAAAAAAAATAAATAAATAAAATAAAAAATAAAAAAAAGAAACAAGGGAAGCAGCTCTAGAGCTGCACTGGGAGTGGGAACCAGGCCTCAGGAGGGGACTGCTATCTTGAGCATAAGCCTTGTAGCACTCTGTGACTTACAGTGCACATATTTCCTGAATGTAAATAAAATGTTGATTAAATAAAAAGAAACATCGCAAAGCCAGGTGCTTCTCATCTACTTCCCAACTCTGTCCAGGGCCATCCTGACCTCTCACTTGCTCTGCCTGTTGCTCAAAACCTACAACCAAAGCAAACTGGGCCACGATTAAGATTGATGGAAAGACAGAGCAGGTGGAAAATCAAAGCTGGCTGATTCATCCGAGACTCTGAGGGTCTGAGTGCTGGAATGAGGCTGGCACCAGGTTCAAAGGCAGGCGACCCAGCTGAGCACCTCACCTGGATAGATCAGGCAACTGCTAATGACATCACTGTTGAAACCTGCTGAGAATCTCAGCCACCCCCCTTGTGCTCTATTTCTCACCCTCGCAACAGTCCCACAAAACAGGCAATATTACTATTTGGCAGATGAAGAAATCAAGGCTCATAAAGTTAAGGAACTCCACAACTGATCGGCGAAGAAGTGGGAATTTGAACCTGGGTGCATCTGAAGCTGAAGCCCATGATTTTCCCCTCAGTCACAACCACGTAGACATATATTCTCAGGTTTTTTCATTAAATATTTCTCAAAAAAACAACAGTAAAGAGTGTTGCCATATATTTGAGTCTTTACGATATCTCTCCTGTTATGAGCAGCTCTCAATGACTTTATTTTAAGCAGTGTAATACTCTGAGCAAGACTTTGTGGCTGTTATAAACAAAGAAGCAATACAGAGAAGCACTTTGAGGATAAGGATTAAGGATCTTTGAGCACACGCTCCTCCACAAAGTCAACAACAACACTGGTAAAAGTTGTCAAAATCTACTTTTTTAAAATGCTGGAAATTAACCAACAATCCGAGGAGCATATATGCAAGAAAAAGAGCTGAGTTGTGCAGCATTCTAACTTGGCCTCTTCTCAGCCTGCTCTTCGCAAGCCTATAGCAGTCTGAAAATCAGCAGTCTCAGAACAATTGCAGCTGTGAAAATTACCAGCCTAGCAGTCACTGGAGGGGGAAAAATAGCTTTGAGACTCCCAAGAAAGCCCCTTTCACTATTTGGCATATAAAGCCTCATTTGTAGAACTTGTCTTTTTTATAGATGAGGTCTCGCTATATTTCCCAGGCTGGTCTCAAACTCCTGGCCTCAAATGATCCTCCCATCTCAGCCTACCAAAGTGCTAGGATTACAGGTGTGTGCCACTGTACCCAGCTAGGACTTGTCTTTATTTGACCTGACTCAGAGCTTGCTCAATGAGGAAAGTCCTATCCCCAAAGTATTTGTTAAAAACAATCAGCAGCAGTTGTCTAACATCACAGCTTCCCAAGGAGGTCATACCAGTTAGGGCAAACAAGAGGCCAGCCAAGAAACTTAAAATGAAAATCTGGAGAATGAAGCATCCATACAGCATCTACAGGATCATGCTCATGTGCAGGGCTGTGTGTGTGCCCAGGAAAGGGGCCCTCATCACTCACCTCAGAATGACCTTGAGGCTTTGCACATGCAAGAAGCGAAGGTTTTTGTAAAATGCTAGGGTGTTGAGGATGTGCCCCAAAACAGTTGTTGGGAGCCCCTCAGCAAATGATGGGAGACTTATCAGTTCAAGGCATGTAAGGAAATCTCTGACCAGTCATCAGCTGACAACTAAGCTAACCAAGCAGAGACTTTAGTAGCCACATGTGATGGAGAATACAAACACCACAGAGTTTCCAGGACATTCACCAAACAAACAACAACAAACCTTGGTGCCAGGCGGGGATATGATGCCCACAGTCAGCAAATTATATTATTTAAAACAGCCACAGTCTGAAGTGTGGTGGTGCTCACCTGTGGTCTTAGCTACTCAGGAGGCTGAGGCAGGAGAATCACTTGAACCCAGGAGACGGATATTGCAGTGAGCCAAGATCGTGCCACTGCACTCCAACCTGGATGCAGTGAGACAGAGTGAGACCCTGTCTCAAAAAAACAACAAACAAACACACAAAAATCCATTTTTTGTTTTGTTTTGGTTTGTTTTTGTTTTTTGGGTTTTTTTTTTTTTTTTTTAAGATGGAGTCTCACTTTGTCACCAGGCTAGAGTGCAGTGGTGCGATCTCGGCTCACTGCACCCTCTGCCTCCCAGGTTCAAACGATACTCCTGCCTCAGCCTCCTGAAGAGCTGGGACTACAGGCACACACCACCACACCTGGCTAATTTTTGTGTTTTTAGTAGAGTCGGGGTTTTACCACGTTGGCCAGGATGGTCTCTATCTCTTGACCTTGTGAACCACTTGCCTCAGCCTTCCAAAGTGCTGGGATTACAGGCGTGAGCCACCACGCCTGTCCACAACAACATCTAGTATTTTTTTAAATGAAACACACAAAGAAACAAGAATGTATTGTACTTAGACAAGGAAAAGAGAAGTCAATAGAAATTGTCCTTGAGGAAACCCAGATGGTGGACATAAGTAAATAATGCCTTTAAATGAGCTATTAGAAATATGTTCAAAGAACTAGACTGTCTAAAGAATTCAAGAACATTATGAGAATGATGTGTTCACAAATAAAGACTATCAATAAGGAGATATAACTGTAAAAAAGAATCCAGTTCTGGAGTTGAAAAGTAAAATACCTGAAATGACACTTTCATTAGAGGGTCTCCACAGCAGTTTCAAGCTGGCAGAAGAAAGAATGAGCAAATCTGAAGACAGATCTGTTGAAATCATCCAGTTTGAGGAAAAGAAAGGAAAAAGAATGAGGAAAAATGAACAGAGCCTCAGAGACCTGTGGGACACCACTGGGTGCATTAATGTGTGTCAAAAGAGGAGCTACAGAAGGAAAAGTGAGAGGGGACAGAAAGAGTAATTAAAGAAACAATAGCTGTATTTCCAAACAATAGCTCATGCCTGTAATCCCAGCACTTTGGGAAACTGAGGGGGGTGGATTACTTGAGGCCAGGAGTTCAAGACCAGCCTGACAACACCCCATCATGGCAAAACCCCATCTCTACTAAAAACACAAAAATTAGCTGGGCGTCGTGGTGTGCACTGTGCACCTGTAGTCCCAGCTACTTGGGAGGCTGAGGCACAAGAATTGCTTGAACCTGGGAGGCAGAGGTTACAACGAGCCAAGATTGTGCCACTGCACTCCAGCCTGGTGACAGATTGAGACTCTGCCTCAAAAAAAAAAAAAAGAAAAAGAAAAGAAAAGAAAAAGAAAAAAGAAACAATAGCAAAACCTACCCAAACTTGATGAAAAACATTAATCTACACATCCAAGAAGTTCAAGTAATTCCAAACATGATAAACTCAAAGAAGTCCACACCGAAACACATCATAATCAAACTGTCAGAAAGCAGACAATCACTCATCACACACAAATAATCCTCAATAACAGCTGACTTCTCATCAGGAACCATGATAACCAGAAGGCAGTGGGATACACAAATGCTGGGAAGAACTGTCAACCAGCAATTCTACATCCAAAAAAACTATCCTTTAAAAATGGAGAAATTAAGTCATTCCCAGATAAACAAAAACAAACTGAATCTGTCACTAGCAGACACTCTCTACAAAAAATACTAAATGGACTCTTTCAGACTGAAATGAAAGGGCACCAGACAGCCACTCAAATCCATATGAAGAAATAGCACTGGTAAAGGTAACTACACAGGTAAATATAAAAGACAGTACAGGCCAGGTGCGGTGGCTCAAGCCTGTAATTCCAGCACTTTGGGAGGCTGAGGCAGGCAGGTCACGAGGTCAGGAGATTGAGACCAGCCTGGCCAACATGGTGAACCCCCGTCTCTACTAAAAATATAAAAATTAGCTGGGTGTGGTGGCACGTGCCTGTAATCCCAGCTACTCGGAAGGCTGAGGCAGGAGAATCACTTGAACCAGGGAGTCAGAGGTTGCAGTGAGTCAAGACAGAGCAAGACTCTGTCTCAAAAAAAAAGGAAAAAGAGTACAATTGTATTTCTGTTTGTAACTCTTTTGTTCTCCTATCCAGTTTAAAAAATAACTACACTAAGGAATACAGTCATGGACTGTTAATGACAGAGATGTATTCTGAGAAATGCACTGTTAGGTGATTTTGATATTGTACAAACAGCATAAAGTGTACTTACGCAAACCTAGATCGTACAGCCTACTACATACCAAAGCTATACGGTACAGCCCATCACTCACAGGCTACAAACCTGTACAGCACATTATTGTACTGAATACTCCAGGCAATCGTAACACAATGGTAAGTATTAGTGTATCTAAACATAGAAAAGTAAGTAAAATTACAGTGTTGTAATCTTATGGGACCACTGTAGTACATATGGTCTGTCATTGACAGAAACATCATTACACACAGCACATGACTGTAGTTATAAAACTGTGTTAATGAGCTTATAATGCACAAAAATGTAATTTGTATGACAATAATAGCATCAAGGAGGGGGGAGGGCATGGAACTCCATATTAGAGCATGGTTTTTGTATATTTATGAAATCAGGTTGCTATTAATCAAAACTAGATTGTTATAAGGTAAAAAAAATTAATTATAATCCCCCAGGGCAACAACTAACAAAATTTTTCAGTATAGTAAAAGAAATGAAATTAAAATAGTGAACTAGAAAATATCTATTTAACATAAAAGAAGGCAATAATAGAAGAAAAGGTGGACACAAAATATATAAGATATATAGAGAACAAAAAACAAAATGGCAGATATAAATCCTACTTTGTCAGTAGTCATATTAAATATAACATGCTTAAACACTCCAGTCAAAAGAAGGCAGAGATTAAAATTTTAATTTTTTAAAAATCCAATTATATGTTGTTTATAAAAGACACACTTTAGATCCAAAGAAACAAGTGGGTTGAAAGTAAAAGAGTGGAAAAGATATACAAACAGTATCCAGACGCCAAAAGAGAGCTGTAGTCGCTATACCAGCATCAGAAAAAAATAGATTTGAAGACAAAAATTGTTACTAGAAAAAAGGAAGAATATTTTATAATGATAAAAAGCTCAGCAACAGATGGCTTCACTGGTGATTTGTATCAAACATTTCAAGAATTAACACCAGTCCTTGACAAACTCTTCCAAAAAGCAAAAGAGGAGAAAACACTTTCCAGCTCAGTCTAGGAGGCTTTAACATCAAAACCAGACAAAGCTATCACAAGAAAAGAAAACCACAGACCTATATTCCCTCTGAATATAGGCGCAAAATCCTCAAAAAAATACTAGCAAGTCAAATCAAGCAATCACAAAGGATTAGACACCATATAAAAAGGGATTATACACCATCACCAAACGGGATTGAACTCAGGAATGTAAGGTCGGTTCAACATACAAAAACAATTAATGTAATACACCGTAATAAGGGGGAAAACATGATCATCTCGACAGACACAGAAAAGCATTTGACAAAATAAAACACCCTTTCATGATTTAGACACACACACACACACACACATGGCCGGGTGCAGTGGCTCACACCTGTAATCCCAGCACTTTGGGAGGCTGAGGGGGATGGATCATTTGAGGGCAGGAGTTTAAGACCAACCTGGCCAACATGGCGAAAACTCTATCTCTACTAAAAATACAAAAATCAGCCAGGCATGGTGCTGCACATCTGTAATCTCAGCTGCTTGGGAGGTTGAGTCACGAGAATCGCTTGAACCTGGGAGGCAGAGGTTGCAGTGAGCCAAAATTGCACCCTTGCACTCCAGCCTGGGCGACAGGGCAAGACACTGTCTCTAAACAAAACAAAAAACACGTAACAAACTGGGAAGAGAAGGGACCTTCTCAACCTGACAAGGAGCATCTCTGAAGGTTCCTCAGTGAGCTAGGCATGGTGGTGCACACCTGCAGCCCTAGCTGTTTGGGAGGCTGAGGCAGGAGAATCACCCAAGCCCAAGCTTTCAAGGCCAGCCTAGGCAATATAGTGAGACCCTGCCTCTAAATAAACAAATAAATACATACATACTACAAATCCCACAGCTAACATCATACTTAATAGTGAAGGAATGAAAGTCTTCCTCCTAAGATCGGTCAGAAAACAAGGAGGTCCACTCTTACCATGTCTATTCAGCATCATACTTGAGGTTCTAGCCAGGACAGTGAAGCATGCAAAAGAAATAAAAGCATCCAGAACAGAAGGGAAGAAATAAAAATGTCTCTATTCACAGGTAAACATGATCCTGTGGCCACAAATCAAGGAAGCCAAAGATTGCCAACAGCCACCACAAGCTACAAGAGGCAAGGAAGGATTCCCTGCTTCCTCTCCCTCTGCAGAGCCTCCAGAAGGAACACAGCCCTGCTGACACCTGAATGTCAGATTTCTGACCCCCAGAGCAGTGAAAGGATACCTTACCTTTCTGGGTTTTTTTTGGAGATGGAGTCTCGCTCTGTTGCCCAGGCTGGAGTACAGCAGTGGCACAATCTCGGCTCACTGCAAGCTCCGCCTCCCGGGTTCACGCCATTCTCCTGCCTCAGCCTCCTGAGTAGCTGGGACTACAGATGCCCGCCACCATGCCTGGCTAATTTTTTTGTATTTTTAGTAGAGATGGAGTTTCACCGTATTAACCAGGATGGTCTCGATCTCCAGACCTCGTGATCCACCCACCTCGGCCTCCCAAAGTGCTAGGATTACAGGCGTGAGCCACCGCGCCCGGCCCATTTCTGTTATCTTAAACCAAGAAGCTTGTGATAACTTGTTACTGCAGCCTCAGGAAATTAATATAATAGTCAAAGTACTGGAAACCAAACACAAGACACTTTCAAGCAATTGCGGCGGAGGAAAACACACATTATCTTCAAAGAATCAACAGTAATGCTGATAGCTGATCATTCAACATGGAGCAATTACACTGAGAAATTCTGGTGCTGAGATTATCAATGGGTTTCTAGAGCTTCCTGCAACAGATTGGAAAATGCTCTGAAAAATATGTCGGAAACAGAAAATAGCTCTAGTGACGGCAGTTTCACCTGTTATAGGCTAAAAATTGTGTCCCCCTCTGCAAAATGAACATGTTGAAGTCTTAATCCCAAGTACCTCAGAATGGGATGGCATTTGGAGACAGGACCCTTAGTGAGGTAATTCAGGTAAAATGAGGTCATATGAGTGGGCTCTAATTCAGTGACTGGTGTCCCTGTAACAAGAGGACATTGCCCTGGCGCAGTGGCTCATGCCTGTAATCCCAGCACTTTGGGAGACCGAGATGGGTGGACCACCTGAGGTCAGGAGTTTGAGACCAGCCTGGTTAACATGGTGAAAACCCATCTCTACTAAAACTATAAATATTAGCTGGGCGTGGTAGCGAGCACCTGTAATCCCAGCTACTCTGGAGGCTGAGGCAGAAGAATCGCTTGAACCCCAGGACAGAGGTTGCTGTGGGCCCACATCACACTACTGTGCTCCAGCCTGGGTGACAGAGTAAGACTTCATCTCAAAAAAAAAAGACATCATGAAGGCACAGAAGGCAGAGAAGCCCATACGACGACACAGTGAGAAGACAGCCATCTGCAAATCAAGGAGAGAGGCCTCAAAAGAAACCTACCTGCCAACATCTCAACCTCAGATTCTGGCCTCCAGAACTGGGAGACAATAGGTTTCTATTGTTGGAGCCTCCCAGTCTCTGGTACTCGGTCAGGGAAGCCCTATCAAACTAACACGGTATCAATGCAGAAAATGCACTTGAAGAATCTGAATACAAACGTTCCGTAAGATGCGAGAGAACAGAAATATATGTCTCAGTCCCAGCACTTTGGGAAGCTGAGGCAAGTGGATCACCTGAGGTCAGGAGTTCGAGACCAGCCTGGGCAATGTGGCAAAACCCCATCTCTACTAAAAATACAAAAATTAGCTAGGTGTGATGGTGTGCACTGGTAGTCCCAGCTACTCAGGAGGCTGAGGTGGGAAGATCACCTGAGCCTGGAAAGTTGAGGCTATAGTGAACCATGATGGAGCCCTATTCCTTAATAATTATGGTGTTCCTTTAAGATGAAGAACTTTGGGAGGCCAAGGCGGGAGGATCCCTTGAAGCCAGGAGTTCAAGACCAGCCTGGGAAACATAGTGAGACCTTGTCTCTACAAAAATTCAAAAAATAAGCTGGATGTGGTGGCACACACCTATAGTCCCAGCTACTCAGGAGGCTGAGGTGGGAGGATTGCTTGAGCCCAAGAGATCAAGGCTGCAGCGAACCAAGAACACCACTGCACTCCAGCCTTGGCAACAGAGTGAGACCCTGTCTCTAAAAAGAAGAAAATAGGCTGGGAGCGGTGGTTCACGCCTGTAATCCCAGTACTTTGGGAGGCCAAGGACGGTGGATCACCTGAGGTCAGGAGTTCGAGACTAGCCTGGCCAACATGGTGAAACCCCCTCTCTATTAAAAATACAAAAATTAGCCAGGTATGGTGGTGGGCGCCTGTAATCCCAGCTACCTGGGAAGCTGAGTCAGGAGAATTGCTTGAACCTGAGAGGCGGAGGTTGCAGTGAGCCTAGATCGTGGCACTGCACTCCAGCCTGGCTAACAGAGCGAGACTCTGTCTCAATAAAGAAATAAATAAATATTTAAATTTAAAAAAAGAAAGTAGAATGGTGGATGCCGGGGGCTGGGGAGAGGAGGGAGGAAGAAGTTGTTTTAATGGATCATTCCATTTGGGAAGACAAAAAATGTTCTAAAGAGGAAAGGCAGTGATGCTTGTACAACAATGTGAATGGTCTTAATGCCACTGAACTATACACTTTTAAAAGGCTAAAATGATCAATGTCATGTATATTTCACCACAATTTAAATAAATAATCTGGGGAGCTGGATCCTAGACAAGTAGAAGCGTGAGCAGGCAGAACTGTAGGCTCTTGGAGCTCTGAGAGTTCTAGCAATGCAGCTTTTCAAATCTTAGAATCCTGGGCCAGGCACGGTGGCTCACGCCTGTAATCCCAGCACTTTGGGAGGCCAAGATGGGCGGATCACGAGGTCAGGAGATCGAGACCACCCTGGCTAACATGGTGAAACCCTGTCTCCACTAAAAATACAAAAATAAATAAACAAATACATAAAATAAAATAAAACATTAGCTGGGCGTGGTGGCGGGCGCCTGTAGTTCCAGCTACTCGGGAGGCTGAGGCAGAAGAATCACTTGAACCCGGGAGGCAGAGCTTGCAGTGAGCCGAGACTGTGCCACTGCACTCCAGCCTGGGCGACAGAGCGAGACTACGTCTCAAAAAAAGAAAAGAAAAGAAAAGAAAATGAGTAAGACTAAAAGTTCCTTTTTTAAAAATTTTAAAATATTTATGGCTGGGTGTGGTGGCTCACACCCTTAATCCTGGCACTTGGGGAGGTTGAAAAAGGAGGATTGCTTGAGCCCACAAGTTTGAGACCAGCCTGGGAAACACAGGGAAACCTCATCTCTACAAAAAATAAAAAAATTAGCCAGGTGTGGTGGAATGTGCCTGTGGTCCCAGCTACTTGGGAAGCTGAGGTGGGAGGGTTGCTGAAGCCCGGGAAGTCGAGGCTGCAGTGAGCTGTGATCATGCCACTGCACTCCAGCCTGGGAGACAAAACAAGACTCTGTCTCAAAAAAAATAATAATAAAATACGCATTCGTAAAGCCAAGTGTTTTAAGGCTAAATAAACATTTTGAATGTTAGGATACACTAAAATAAAATCATCTTGCCTCCTCTCTGTTTATTCATTTCCCCATTCCCCAGTTCTCTTTCTTGGCCCTACTAAGTTTTGGTCGGCCCCCTCTCATCCCTTCCTCTGTGGCCTAGGGTTATGGAGGGAGACATGCACAGGCAGCCGGGAAGCAGCAGTGGGGAGGGTATTGAGTTCTACAGAACCACAGGCAGCAGTGCTGTTTCCTTTCCCTGGCCAGGAGCATGAGAGTTTCCACAAAGTTGATAAAAGGGAGTGATTAGCTGGGCGCCCTGGTTCATGCCTGTAATCCCAACACTTTGGGAGGCTAAGGCAGGTGGATCACCTAATGTCAGGAGTCCAAGACCAGCCTGGCCAATATGGTGAAACCCCACCTCTACTAAAAATACAAAAATGAGCCAAGCGTGGTGGCAGACGCCTGTAATCCCGGCTACCAGGGAGGCTGAGGCAGGAGAATCACTTGAACCTGGGAGGCCGAGGTCACAGTGAGCCGAGATCGTACCACTGCACTCCAGCCTGGGCGACAGTTTCAAAAAGACCCCTTTTCAAAAAAAAAAGAAAGAAAGAAAAAAAGAAAAATATGGGGAGGTGATCACAGAAACAGGTAGCCACAGTGGACAGCAGTTCCCTCGGCAGACGGGATCCGCACTCCGGCAGGAGCAGCCCACACGAGAAAGGCACGGAGGCGGGAAAACATCCAGCAGTGTGACAACTGCCCCGAAGCCTCAGACAGACAAAGGGGAGGGGTGGAGCCAGGCCCAGTAGGGGACCACGGGGTCCCTCCCAGAAGCCTTGACCACAGGAGCAGTGCCTGGACTCACCCAGGACACAGGAGGGAACCTCTGCAGAGTTTTAAGGGGGTGCGGTGCATGGTTGGATCAATGAACAAAAAACTTCTTTCAAACACCAACATGACAAATGTTAGTTTGGAAAGTGACTATTTTGAGAGGTTGGGATGTTACCAAAGAAAGCCTCGCTTTGTCAGCTCGATGCTTCCCCTTCAGTGTCGTGGCTGTCAAACCAGCCCAGAATTAGCTCCAAACGGCCTTCCGCGAGCTCTCGGATCTTCATTTGCATCGTGCACACTCCGAAAGGTGTGAAATCCTTCTTCTTAAGAGAGATCAAAGAAACAAACCTATACACTTTTAAAAATCCGCTTTTCTTTTAAAAACAAATTTCAAAGAACTAAATTCTAACTTTTAAATGCACGATTTTAAAAAGCGGAAGTCCTCTTTGGATGATATTAATAGTAGTAATTAAAGCTACCACCGGCCGGGTGCGTGGCTCACACCTGTAATTGCAGCACTTTGGGAGGCTGAGGTGGGTGGATCACGAGGTCAAGAGATTGAGACCGTCCTGGCCAACATGGTGAAACCCAGTCTCTACTAAAAATACAAAAATTAGCTGGGCGTGGTGGCGTGCGCCGGTAGTCCCAGCTACTCGGGAGGCTGAGGCAGGAGAATGGTGTGAACCCAGGAGGCAGGACCTGCGAGGCTGAGGTTGCAGTGAACTGAGATGGCACCACTGTACCCCAGCGAGACTCCAAAAAAAGAAAAAAGAAAAAAACGTCGGGCACAGTGGCTCACGCCTGTAATCCCAGCATTTTGGGAGGCCAAGGTGAGTGGATCACCTGAGGTTGGGAGTTCGAGACCAGCCTGACCAAAATGGAGAAACCCCATCTCTACTAAAAATACAAAATTAGCTGGGCATGGTGGCACATGCCTGTAATCCCAGCTACTCGAGAGGCTGAAGCAGGAGAATCGCCTGAGCCCGGGAGGCAGAGGTTGTGGTGGGCCGAGATGGCACCATTGCACTCCAGCCTAGGCAACAAGAACGAAACTCTGTCTCAAAAAAAAAAAGAAAGAAAAGAAAAGAGTCTCATAACTGAGCCGTCTATTCTGTGCCAGGCACTTTAGATTTAATGTGTTCATAAAATCACCATCACAGCAACAGCTGCGTGTGTTATGCATTTACCCCACGCCAGGCCCTATGATGAGCCCAGATCACCCACTGCCTCACTGAACTCTCCCAATATCAGCTCCCTTTGATAGATGAGAAAACTGAGGCTCAGAGAGCAGACAGAACATGCCCAAGGCCATATGGCTGGGAAGAGCAGAGCCAGGATCCAAACTCGGGAGGTCTCTCAGGACCCACAAGTCTAAGCAGAATCCCAGCTGCAATGCCTTATTCAATCCTCACGACAGCCCTCCAAAGCAAGTGTGTGGCCCCATTTTTTAGGTGAAGACACTGAGGCACAGGGGAGTAATGACCTTCTCAGGGCTGCCCAGCAGGCACGTGGCCAGGCAGGGCTGAGAGGGGGCCTGCCCATTCCTTTCCCCTGGCCCGCGTCTCATTCAGGAATTAAACTAGGCCAGCTCCATGGACATGACCACATCATGGCTCCCTCTGAAACCCAGATAAGCCCTGCAATGGGGGAGGCTCCAAAAGCCACAGAGAACACTGAGTGGGAGGGAGGTCGCTGACACCTGAGCAGAACGGAGCTGGTCCCACTGAGGACAAAGGTCAGGGGACTACGCCCTGCATGCCTCCTCCCCAGATTACTTGCTGGTGTCCCTGGCTCTACAAACCACCACCACCCAGCTGGGCCCGCCCATTCTGCAGCCTCATCCCTCCAGCTGCCTCCACTGCGTTTCTGCTTCTAGAATGCACTTTGCTCAAGAGGGACGGAAACAACGAACAGTTTATGCTGCATCCACCTGAAGCTTGCACTTCACCTGCATTCTCTTGTTCAGATCTCACCAAGGCCCTGTGAGAAACATCCCGGTTACTGACCCATTTTCCAAATGATAAAACTGAGGTCCAGGGAGACTAAGTCACCTGCCCAAGATCACACATTGAGGAGGCAAGGTGGCCCAGCTCTGGTTTCAGTTCAGAGTCTGAGCTCCCAACCATGTCCCCCTGACGCATGTGTATGGCCCTCAGCGTCCAACTCCCTCCCTTGCTGGGCGGTAGGTGGAAGAGTTTCAGGGTGCAGGAATGGGGCCGAGCAGGGGATCGAGGCAGGCAGAGGCCTAGCGTATCCACAGTCTGCCAGGGCACACACAGGGCCCACATCTGGAACTCAGGGTGGTAGGGTAAGCTGATGAGTGCACTCCTTGACTTAGCCAATAACAACACTGAGAGGGTACTGGGGCGGGTTGGGGGGGGGGGGGGGTTAGCACTGTCCGTGGTGCTGAATATATGGCAGTGTACCTGACGATCCAGATCCCTGCCCTGGAGACCTGCATGACCTCCAGAAACCACCTCTCTGCACTGGGCCTCAGTCTTCTCATCTGTCAAGTGGGGACAATATACTCAAGGCCCAGGATATTTGCCGCAAGGGATCAGTGAGAAAACAACATGAAAGTGCCTGTAAACTGTAAACTTCTGTCCAGAAGTCATTATTGCTGTTAAGCCCCCGTGTGACTTGGATACAAGGCTTTGCAGCAAAACGTGTATTTCGAATATGAAACGCAGGATGCAAAAATCCCTGTATCCCATCAGCAACTGACACAGGACTTTTTTAAGTTAGTCCTAAGCCTATAAAGCATTACTCCTGACCATAAATATTGAAACCGTCTTGGAAACGAAGAATTTGCTTTAAAAAAAAAAAGAGTCAGGGACTGACGGGATTTTCCAGATACGCAAGAGTAGTTCCCATATACAAAAGGTCTCCTTAGGTATTAAAAACAAATAAAAAATTTAGGACTGGGCATGGTGGCTCACTCCTGTAATCCCAACACTTTGGGAGCCCGAGGCAGGTGGAACATCTGAGGTCAGGAGTTCGAGACCAGCTTAGCCAACATGGTGAAACCCCGTCTCTACTACAAATACAAAAATTAGCTGGGCATGGTGGCAGGCTCCTGTAATCCCAGCTACTCAAGAGGCTGAGGCAAGAGAATCACTTGAACCCTGGAGGTGGAGGTTGCAGTGAGCTGAGATCATGCCACTGCACTCCAGTCTGGACGACAGAGCAAGACTCTGTGTCAATCAATCAATCAATCCATTAAGATTTTAAAAGAGCCTAGACCTTAGGTTGGAATCCTGACTCCACTTTTCTTTGCTGTATGACCTTAGGCAAGCTTTCTCTTCCCTGAGCTCAGCTTTTGCATCTGCAAAGCAGAGACAGCAACAGCAGACACCTCCAGGGATGTCTAGATGTGTGGTCCAATGCAGTAGCCATGAACTCCCTGTGGACATTTAATTTCAAATCAGCTACAATGAAACAAAAATACAAAAGTCAGTTTCTGAGTCACGCTAACTGAATTTTAAGTGCTCAATACCCACATGTGGGCTCGCAGTTACCACACTGGACAGCACAGATCTACAGCCTCTCCACTCTCTCAGGAAGTTGGACAATGCTGGTGTCGGGCCCTACTACTCAAAATGTGATCCCCAGGACAGGCACGGTGGCTTCTGACTGTAATCCCAGCACTTTGGGAGGCCAAGGCAGGTGGATTACTTGAGTTCAAGAGTTCAAGACCAGCCTGACCAATATGGTGAAACGCTGTCTCTACTAAAAACACAAAAATTGCCAGGCGTGGTGGCAGGTGCCTATAATCCCAGCTACTTGTGAGGCTGAGGCAGGAGAATTGCTTGAACCTGGGAGGCAGAGGTTGTAGTGAGCCGAGATCGCACCACTGCACTCCAGCCTGGGCAACAGAGTGAGACCTTGTCTCAAAAAAAAAAAAAGAAAAGAAAAGAAAAAAATCAAAGTGTGCTCCCCAAGAGTTCTTGGAAGAACAAAGGGGCATCCCCTGGGAGCTCATTAGAAGTGCAGAATGTCATGCCCTCCCGAGACCTGTATAATCTGCTCTCGCGCACTGAAGTGTGCGATGGGCCAGTTGTGAGGATAAACGAGAAACCAGGAGGGGAGACGCCCCTCTACATGAACAATAACAGCACCTGCTGGTTTCCACTCTCTCTAAGTGGCGATCATATTCTCCAAACGGAACCAGTCCCAGGGTTTCTGACAACGTTTACACTGAGTGCAGGTGCAGGAGGCAGGCAGGGGCAGGTTGTATAGACAGGGAAATAGTGGAAACTTCCAGACATTTCAGAAGTTTATGTGCACACAGGGACAGAGTATTTTAATTCTGTGCTGGCCAGGATTTTCTGGCTTGTTCATTATTCCTGTTCTGGAATAAAATCCTGTATGAAAATGACATTTTAAAAAAATCTACAGGCTTGTTTCATATCCAAACACCTCTCTCCATGTTTGTGAAAAGAGCGAAAAAGCATGTCAGTAAGAGAATCCTGCTTCCACCAACTTCTAATCAACCAGCCAGCAATTTCTCCCCAAAGGGTCCACAGCCTTGAATGAGCTGGAGAGAAGCGGCACAAGAAGAGGAAGAGTCACACGAGGGAAGCTGGCACAGCCCCAGATCGCACGCTTGGCACACATCATCTCTCATCCGCAGAACCATCAGCTGGGGGAGGAAGGCACCGCCACCCTCCATTGCACAGGAAAGTCACCTGCCCTCCGTCTCCCACCTGGGAGGCAGGTGAGCTTCAAGTTAAGCCTACATGGTCCCACTTGGTCCCAAGCTACCACTTCCCCCTGTCCTGTCTCCATCGTGTCATGGCGTTTTCTTGTTCGTGTGGCTCTCAAGTGGAAATCTTGCCTGATTTGCTGCCCACGGTATCTCTGGCGTCTGGCACAGGATGTAGAACAAACAGGGGCGCCACAAATGTTCGTTAAGTGAATGAATGATTGCAAACCAAAGGCAAGTAGCAGCTTCAGCCTTAAGCCCTTGGTTAGCCTCACTGCTTGAGCTGGAAGGCCTGTGCTCATACTTCATGTGTCCAAGCACTGCCCAAATGCCCAGGCTGCCTCACTTGCCACCTCCTGTGTGAAGCCCCCGGAGCTTCCCTACTGGGTCCCATCCCCCATCTGGATTCAGCTGCTTCCACTCACTCGCTCAGACTCTCCGTGGAGCTCCAGCCACATCCTGCCATGTGCCATCAACACCCTCAACTCAGAGCTGCTGCCTCTGCCCAGACATGGGTACGGCTGGCTGCCTCCATTCAGGTCTTCATGCAAACGTCACCTCAGCAGAGGGTCCCACCCTTCCCCATCCCTTCATGTCCCCTCAGCCTGAACACCCCACATCACATGACAGCTGTTTATCCACAGCCTGTCTTCTCCCCTGACTCACAAAGGCAGGAACTAGTTTCGTTCACTGCTGCATTCCCAGTGCCTAGAATCATGCCCAGTGCAGAAAAAGTGCTCGGAAACATCTGTTGAGTAAATAACCAAGTGCAACCTGGAAAACAAATACTAATAACGATGACTAGTTCGAGGCAGAATTAAAAATGCATTAAAAGTAAGCACCAGGTTGGGTGCAGTGGCTCATGCCTGTAATCCCAGCACTTTGGGAGGCCAAGGCAGACAGATCGCTTGAGCCCAGGAGTTCGAGACCAGCCTGGACAACATGGCAAAACCCCACCTCTACAAAAAATAAAAAGTCAGCTGGGTGTCATGGTGCATGCCTGTAGTCCCAGCTACTAGGAGGGCTACGGTGGGAGAATCGCCTGATCCCAGGAGGTTGAGGCTGCAGTGAGCCATGATCACACCACCGCACTCCAGCCTGGGATCTTGTGTCAAAAAAAAAAAAAAAAAAAAAAAAAGTAAACACCAGGCTAGGCACAGTGGCTCATGCCTGTAGTCCCAGCAATTTGGGAGGGCGAGGTAGGCAGATCGCCTGAGCCTAGGAGTTCAAGACCAGCCTGGGCAAAATGGTAAAACCCCATCTCTAAAACAAATATGAAAATTAGCCAGGCATGGCGGTGCATGCCTGTAGTCCCAGCTACTCAGGGTGAGGTGGGGGACTAAGACGGGAGGCTTGCTTGAGCCCAGGAGGTCGAGGCTTCAGTGAGCAATGATTGTGCCACCACACTCTACACTGGGCAACAGAGTGAGGTCCCATCAGCAAAAAAAAAAAAAGTAAACACCGGACAGCCAAGACATAGATAAGATGGCAGCAAGAGGGGGCAGGGTAGGAGTGTCCCCGAGTTCCTCAGGGAGGAATGGAGATGTTGATTAATTTTAGGCTGTGTTAAGTCTGATACACACATTAAAAATTTATGAGTAACTACTAAACAAATCAAAAAAGAATAAAGAATTTCCAAACCAGTAGAGGCGAAAAACAGAAATTTCAATCAATCCAAAAGAAGGCAGAGGTGGGAGGGATAGAAAGCACAAAATGAATGACAGAAATGGGCATGTTTTATATACCAAGAAACTGAATAAATATTTGTTGTTATTACCCAAATACAAAAACCTTTACCAAGGTCTTTCCACACAGAAATAAGGAGGACACAGGAATAGGCCTTCAAGATACTCCCAGTGGAATGAGATGGATGTCAAATATGCTACAGAGGACCAATCAGAGGAGCTGGCACATCTCCCAATAATTATGGCCATTAGTCAAATTACCTTCTTCACTTTGGCCCCCAGGAAGCTCAGACCCTAGTTTCCCACTTAGAGCCCACATAGCACTGGGTGATGGAATTCTAGGCCCTCTGTCTGAGCTACTCTAACTTTTTTTCAACCCTGGCTTTTAATTTATCATCAATATTCTATCCATTTAACTATTTTTGTCATTTTTATAAACTATCTCCAACTCTTTGTCACAAAATGAGACATAAACAAGCAAACAAAAAATCTAAACGAATAACAAATTACACAAAACAAAGCCACACAAGAACTTTCAGAGAGCCCAGCCCTTTCAGAGAAATGAATCTCTCTACCCTGCTTATATTTTTTTTAAGTTTTTAATTTTAAGGCAGAGATACTTAGGATGATGGTCTTCAAAAAAAAAAAAGAAAGAAAGGGCCAGGCACGGTGGCTCATGCCTATAATCCCAGCACTTTGGTAGGGCAAGGCAGGTGGACCACCTGAGGTCAGGAGTTTGAGACCAGCGTGGCCAACATGGTGAAACCCCGTCTCCACAAAAAATACAAAAATTGGTCAGGCGTGGTGGCTGGCACCTGTAATCCCAGTTACTCAGGAGGCTGAAGCAGGAGAATTGCTTGAACCTGGGAGGGGGAGGTTACAGTGAGCTGAGATCGCGCCATTGTGCTCTAGCCTGGGTGACAGGGTGAGACTCCATCTCAAAAAAAGAAAGAAAGAAAGAAAGAAAAAAACACCACTGCATAACACGTTTAATAGACACACACACACACACACAACAATGGGTCTCATTTCATTTCCAAAGCCATTTTGTTGTAAATAGATAATTATCACTTAAGCACACCTTTCAAGAGGTTTATATATTAACATGAAAATACTGTAATTATGGCTGGCCAAAATCACTTGACTACAACTTAGAATTCTAGATTTTTCATCTTTCTTAGAAGTTAATTTTCTCCCTTTTAGCCTCTAAAACACAGCATGGCTTGTGAGGAGTTTTTTTGATGAAGAATATAGAAAATTAATTTTTTAAATGAAGACCAAACCTCTGCTGCACAAGCCATCCATTTTTCATCTGAGCATTGATCTGTCTCCCCAGGTGGTCACTCTGTTTCTCAATCACGCTGGTCATGTGACTACGCCACCAAAATCCCTGGACACCAACCAGCTTCCCACCAGAGAGTGCCGGAGGTGACAAGAGGCTCTAGAGTTTAAAAGTAAAATTATTTTTAAAATATTCAATCTCAAGTCTGAGAGAATAACAATGTGTGTCTGGAAATGTCTGAATCAGGCCGTTGTACCAGAATCCATTTTAAGTCTGCTGTACACTTTCAGAGAGAATTCTCGTTAGCTCTTTAAAAAAAAAAAAAAAGTTGGTTGGATGTTTTTTATCAAAGTGACCACGTCACAAAATTTGTCTTTTCTTTTCTTATTCCTTTAACAAATATTTGTTAAATGCCCACCTCATGCTAGGCTGCCAGGCCCTAAGGATACCAGGTCAGCCATCTCCCTCACCCCTAACTCCATACCCCACCAGCAAATCCTGTTGATTTCACTTCCACACCAGAGCCAAGCCTGTACTGCACTCTTCCTGGGCCACCTCCAGGTCCAGTCTGAGCTACCCTGGCCTCTCACTGACACCTGCGCCAACCTCCCCTGGTGCCCTGGTGTCCTCTCCTGCCTGCTACAGTCAGGCTTCACCCAGAAGAGTCCTTCAGAACCCCGAATCAGACCTTGTCCTCCCCTGCCTAAGACCCCCAGTGGCCTCTAGAATAAAATTCATGCCCTTGCCCCAGCTGGTCAGCGGCCCAGGATCACCAGGATCAGGCCCACAGGCCTCCATCGTGCAGCAGGAATTCACAGCTGGGTCCTTCTCAGTGCACGACTCTCCCAGGGGGATCTTCTCCAACCATCTTATGTCAAGGAGTTTCCCACCCCAGTCACCACCAGCCTACCCCGTGCATTGATCAGTTCTCTTCACTCCGCTTGCTGTTCACCACCTATGACTTCATTCACCCTCAGGCCATGCGGGCAGGGGCACTGCTGTGCCGTCCATCACTGAATCTCCGGCACCAAAGCAGTGAACACAGTAGCCCCCCATGCTGTGTTGACTGAGATGCGTGTAGACCCCTGCCCTGGCCCCCAGCAGTCACAGCCCCGTGCGAGAGGCAGGAGCTCTGCTAACCCATGCTGGGGACTCTGACGCTGGGAGGTACGTGAACTGGCAGGGCCCTAAGTGCCAGGAGGGGCTGAGTTCACACAGGGTGCACAAACGATCTCGCCTGATTGAGGTGGACACTCCATGAGGGAGAAGGGAGGTCAGCTGGCTGATGAGGACAGGCCCAGCAGTGGCCCCACGTCCCTGACCTCCAGTGCTTGGTGCCCTGACCGGCGGAGAGGCTGCAAGTCCCGACAGAGCCAGCATGAGGCTTGATGGACCTTAGCACCCCATTCCCAGGAAGCCTCCAGTCCCACCCGACTGCACCCTCCACGCATAGAGCAGCACGGCTCCACCTCCTGGAGGCAGGAGCAGCCCCGCACAGGGGCAGGTGCCCAGGTACCAGCTCTAGGTCCTGATCTATGATGGGGGGTGCCCGCCCAGCACACTCTGTAGCAGTCAGAAGGGGCAGCCACGGGGCAGGATCTTGCAGTGCTCAAGTCAGGAAAGGGAGGAAGAGCGAGGTGCACCCCGGCAGGAAGGAGCAAGGGAGAGGAGGGAGCTTGTGCATGCTGTTCATCGGGGGAGGTGGGAAGAAGGCAGGGAAAAAATAAAGAAATGAGACAAGAGCAGGGCCTCACACAAGCTGCAGGGGACAGAGAGCCATGAACTCTGAGATGGGGACCTTCCCCATCCACATCCAAGGTTGGTCTCCCCTCCAAGAAGAAGAGAGGAGGCCAGAGAGTAGACTGGAAGGAACAGACAAATTTAAGGGGGGCATGGAGGGGGGTCAACCACCAGCTTGCACCAGAAAGTACTTGTTTCCCACACATGATCCTAATTCCTGTGCCTGTGGGCTGCCTCTTGCTCCTGCAGGGGGAGGGGGAGGTCCCACCTGCTCCTTTCTGAAGCCCCTGACCTCCACTTGGAGCCTTGAACATAGAAGGTGCCCATTCCGCCGGGCCGGCGCCTTGGGATTAAATCCCAAAGAGGCAAAACGATTGTGTGTGGCCCATTTCCACGCAAACCCCCTGCAGCCTCGGGCCTTCCACGCAGTGGCAAATGAGGCAAGAACCAAAGCAACGGCCTTGACGTGAATTCTCCGTTTCGCTTTCTCTCCCTTCCTCCCTCATGGATTTTAATTAAGGGTTTACTTGCAAAAGACCTAGTTCTATTTCACTTAAATCCTTGGACCCCTTTTATATTGTCTCATATATCGTGTTATGTTCAGGCACCAGTACAAAGTTAATTATAACTTCTAAACACTCCATTACCAGGCCTCATCTTCCTCCCCTGCCTGAGTCTGCTAAGGGTAGTGCTACTTAATTAACGGGCCCATCATGTGCTTTACAAACCACACTTTTTCAACAAACACCGCTGGGCACCTCGGTGCCAGGCTGGGCTGGGCTCTGAGGACCTGTGCTGACCAGGGCATGGCCTCAGCCCTGGAGAGGCTGATAGAAGCTGCAGGAGGAAGGGGGCCAGCAGGCTGGCACACAGAGCACCCACAGCAGCTCAGCAGATGGCACAGTGGGCGAGGGGACAGCGGGCAGGACAGACGATAGCAGTGTCAGAATCACAGTAGATGACTGCAGACGTCAGCCTCCAAGGGAAACGAGAGGGGACACAGGAGCCCTGGCTGGGAGGGTGCCAAACGCCACAGTGAAGTGCTTCATCTTACTACATAGCCTAAGGGGGTGGGTCAGAGGTTTGGGAGTTCAGTTTGGGATAGAACTGGTCTAAAACCCTGGCAGACACCCAGGAGGAGGTGTTTTGTAAGAAGACTAGACAATGCAGTGGCTGGATGAGAGAGATGGAGGCATTCTGCAGGTCTGGGTGGAGCGAGAACTGGGGAGTCTGAATGGTTAGTTAACATTTGGAAAGCAGGTGGTTGAGAGGCCTAAGGATGGACCCTAGGAGGAGCCCCCTTTGGCAGGCAGGAGGGGAATGAGGAACAAAAGGAGGAGACTGTAAAGGGCCCTGGAGAGGGAGGCCACATGGAAGCTGTGGCAGAACCCACGCTAGAGGAGCCTTCGTCCAGCGTCAGGCACCGCAGAGCTGAGGGGAGGAGAGGCCGACCAGTGCAAAGCCATCTGTGGCCTCTGGCAGTCACTCCCGAGGGTGGTGCAGGGTCCTCAGGCTGTGGGGGCTAGGGGTGCAGTGAGGGCTGTGGAGGCTGCAGGCTTCCTGTGGCTGGGGGTGGGGAGGCCAGCCTGGTACCTGCCAGTCACAGACAGGGAACTTTCTGGCATCTTGCAAATCCCAGCTCAAGAACTGACAGTTCTTGCAGGCATGGCTGTCACTCACAGACGGCAGCAGAATTGGGACCTGGCATTCTTGCCTTGGGAAATATGTGGGCAGTGCCAGGGCCTTGGGGTCAGTGGCTGCCTCTGCAGAGCATCCTGGGAGGAGGGTGCTTTTGGGTGCTCGGCCTCCCCTCCTGCCCTCAGCACCCTGGCCTCCGGGGGACCTGCATGCTAGCACATTTCATCAGGCCCAGAGCACCTGTGGCCCCAGCTTCTAGCCTCGTCCTTGAGACCCCAGCTCAACCTGCGCTCCCTGAGTCTTCCCAGATCGCTTCCCAAGTCCTGTATGGCAACACCGATGGCTCACACTGGTCTGTGTCACAGCGCTGCCCTCCTTGAAGCCCCCATTTACTGGTGGCTCACCCGGTGGCATTCAGGCACGCCCTGCCCTGCTGGGGTCACCATGGCCAGCTCACAGACAGGGCTGTGTCTGCGGGGTCAGCATGCCACTCATGGCTGCACATTCCTCTCTGTCCAGGGCTCCCCTGGCTGGCGCTGGGCGTGAAGCCTGGACCCTCCCCTCCAGGGACTGACGGTGAAGGTGAGAGCCACTGCCAGAGCCCAGACCGGGAGCTCTGGGCATACAGAGGCGGAGGGAACAGCTCTGCCCAGCGGGGTGGGGGAGGCTTCACAACGGGCAGCTCTGGAGGGGTGAGTGGAGCACGGGCCCAGGACCAGGGAGGGGAGCTTGTTCTAGGAGTGAGGAGTCCAGCCGCCCGGTGTGGCTGGAGGGAAAAGGTGCTGCTGGTGTTGAAGTTGAGGAGTCTGTTTTGTGTGGGGCAAGGATGAGGCAGCAGCAAGTTGCTCACCATGAGAGCCGTTTCACAATGACAGGGCTCCCGTGGTGCCCGGACTGGGCGAAGCGCTGCATGGGAATATTATTCCTCAACCCTCCCCCACAGCCCTAGGCACGAAAACAATTCTCCCCGTCCTACAGGTGAGGCACAGAGAGGTTGAGAGACTGGACTGAGGTCACACAGCAAAGAAGAGGAGGAAACAGGGGTGAAGACAGCTGCCTGGCCTCCAGCCACCCCACCTCCCTGCACTGGTACTGCTGACTGATCCGTCCAGCTGTGAGCTCCCTGTGGCTGGTGAGGAGCAAGGAGCCACCTGCGCATTCTTTGTCATTTTCAGCAAGTTTTGCTTTTGCGTTCACTCTTCATAGCTGGAGAACACGTCCTTATCAATTTTTTAGCTGCTTACTTGACATTTACAAATCAAGCTGCCGCTTCTAATTCATGAATACATTTGGGATATTAATGGCCAAGGGGAAAGAGGGGCTGTTCAGAGGGACTCTTTCATCCCAACCCGGCCCCCTCCAACCAACTCAGACCCAGACAGAAGCCTGCAAACAGGGAACGCAAGGACACCAGTCACAGCCGAGCCGAGAGCAACGCACCTCACAGCGAGTTAGAGTCCGCAGGAATGTAGCCACACAAAGCCCGGTTAGGTGCCTTGTCTTGTCTTACATGATGGGTCTTTATTAATTTTTTAAATCTCCTCCTGCTTGTCTGGAGACGGCTCCCAGAATATGATTTTAGATGCTTTCCATGAGACCATTGAACAGGGAAGGAGCAGGTTGTGAATTTCAAATCTCTAACTTTCTCATCCAGGAGAAGGGGCTGAGCCAGCGGGTGGGCGAGGGAGGCAAGGTGATGAGGTGGGTGTGCAAAGGTCTCCCGCCCTGTTGGCTGGGGAAGGGGCTCATGGAGACCCTTGACTGGCTGGATGATGCCAGGATTGACCCAAGGCCCAGCGCTGTCCCATCCCCTCCTGGGACACACTTGGCACCAGTTGCCCAGTAGCACTGCCTTTGTTTGAAATTACCAGAAAAACACACCCCTCTCCCACAGAAAATCAGAGAGAGAGAGAATGACAGACAACCCTAAAGAAGAAGGTAAAACCCCATGACCCCACCACCCAGACATCGATTCTGGAACATTCTGGAGCTTTAGCCCTCTCCCGGCACACTCTGGTTCTACAATCCATCATGGCCTAAACCTTCCCAAAGCTCCCCCTGCCCTTAGGATCAGCCCCACACTCCTGTCCCTGACCCAGGAGGCCTGTGTGGACCAGTGCCTGCCCCGCTGCCCTGCCTCTCCCACTTCTCAATGCTCCCAGTGCTCTCTGCTCCCACCTCAGGGCCCCTGCAGCCTCCACGTCCTCTGCCTGGAATGGGTCCTGCCCAGAGCTGCACGAGGCTGCCTCATTCTCACCCTCAGGCCTGGCCCAACATCCCCTCCTCAGGGAGGCCTTCCGTGCCCACCCAGCTGAATGGCCACCACCACACGTCCCCAGGTGGGTCCCCGACAGACCCCGTAGCTCTCTCTAATGAACGGCTCCCATGCCGCCCTCATATGTACGGAGCCACAGTCCCCCCTCATCAGGCTGAGTGGGGCCCTGCGTGTTCTTGGCCTACTGTTACCCCAGGACTTGTGACACACCTGGCACCTCGTGGGCTCTCAGTGAGGCTCAGCAATAGGATGACCGAATGTTTCCTTCCAGTCTCTTTTTCTCTGTGTCTGTTGTTGAGAGGGCTGTTGCTAGCTGAGACCACACGTCCATATCTCTCAGGAACTCCACACGCTGTAACACACGTGTTGTTCCACCGCCTTCCCTGCCAACTCAACCTCAAGGTTCAGGTCCAATGTCTTCCTCCTAACACCCCACCCCTACCCAGGGGAGCCCAGATCTGGAGACGCCAGTTCATGGGGGCAATCATGACGGGTACACAGCACTTTACAGTTTACAAAGTGGTTCTTTCCTCCATTCCAACACAGCCTCAAAACAACCCTTGGAGGGACGCGAGGCAGGAGAGCCTGACCACCTCCATTTAAAATGAGGCCCAGAGGGGCCACGTGACTGCTGCGGTCACCCAAGCAGAAAGCAGATCCAGACTCCAAACAGCATCGTCCACAACCTTACTTCCAATTAGGGAGGCTTCACCTCAAAAAGGAGAGGCAACACAGAGCTATACCAAGAGTTCAGCACTGGGGTCCAACTGCCCAGTTCTGCCACTTACAAGCTGTGTGACTTTGCGTAAGTGACTTCACTTCTCTGGGTCTTGGTTTTCTCCTCTGTAAAATGGGAAGGATAATAGTTCCTGCCTCATTGTCAGGAAGATTGAATGAGTTACTAATACATGCGAAGGGTATAGAACAGCACCCAGCACATACTAAATATTCAGTAAACTTGAGCTTTATAGAAAAATGCCCCTGTCCAAATGCACCAAATAGGCACACAGTCCATCTCTCAGCCATGATCACCAAACTCCGGGGACCTGAACCACCGGCCAACCAAGGGGTGTTGCTTTGTGCAGTGGGTGAGTTCCCAAAATACCAGCTGCAAATGGGCTTCTATTCATGCTGTCACTTGCATGCAAATGCTCCTCCTTCCTCAGTCTGAAGCCCATTCCTCCTTGAGTGAGGGCCCTGACATCTGCAAACACTTCCAAGCAGCAAAGGGGCGAGGCCCGAGGGAAAGAACCTTTTGTAAAAGGAAGACCCCTTTACAAGTTATGAGTTCACACTTTCCACCCATGATGGGGTACACCTGGAAGGCCAGGCTGTGTGTGAGAGACAGTCCTCACCCTTCAGAACCTCCATTCTCCTCTGTCAAATAGGGACGCAAACGGTAGCCACCTCAAATAACCGTTCCCAAATTCAACAAGGTAGAGGTGATAAGAGACTGCCACCCTGTGCCTGGCACACAGTGGGGGCTTGGCACACAGTGGGAGCTTGGCCCACAGCGACTCCAGCCTCTCTGCCTTGGAAACGGCCTCTTGACTCCACCAAGTGCAACCTCCTGTCTTTTGAAACCCACAGCACATGGGACAAGCAGCCTCCCTCGGGGAAGGGGCCCCTCCTGAGAGGCAGCCCAGACCTGGCACCAGTGTGGGCAAGGTGAGAATCGCAGAGCAGGCCTGCAGGAGCCCTCTCCCCTGGCCTGCACTTCCTGCAGCCCAAACAGGGCCTTTGATTAGAATTTCCCGTTTGAAAAATCAATATTTAAAGCCCTCTGCCTGCCAAACAGAAGGGAAGGCCTTGCTTGTAAATATTTGTCTCGCCTGGCAGAGTCGGGCCCCTGGCTCGCCGCGGCTGCCCTGCCTCGCTCCTGGCCCTCTGCTCGCGCAGTCCCAGCCAACAGCACAGCGGGACGCCCCTGAGGAGGCGGAAGGGACCGTCTGGCAGCTATGTGGGGCTGCGCAGAAAGGTGAGCGGCCCTGCACCCACGCCTCCACGGCAGCAGGCCTGGGTGCTGGGCTGCACAGGGGCCGTCCATCTGTCTTCCCCGGGTGGGGACAGAGACGCCTCACTGTGAGGTTTCTCTGGATTCCAAGGCAAGCGAGTTTTCCCAGGGGGTCCCCCAGTTTTTTTTTTCTTATTTTAGAAAAAAAGCACAAAGCCAAACCCAGGGGATGTGCTTATAAATCATCACCCGCCATGGTGCAGTGCGTGAGAAAGGGCTCCGCTGCCGAGACCAGCAGCTGCCCACATGTGGCCCCCGGAAAAACCATCTCCATGGCAGTGGGTGGCTGAGCTAGGGCGAACCAGCTGAGCACCTACCTTGGCACCACCATTCTCCATGCCATTCATTCATTCATTCACCCACTCAGCCATTCATTCATTCATTCATCAATTTCTTTTCTTTTGAGACAGAGTCTCGCTCTGCTGCCCAGGCTAGAGTGCAGTGGAGTGATCTCAGCTCACTGCAACCTCCACCTCCCAGGTTCAAGTGATTCTCCTGCCTCAGCCTCCCATGTAGCTGAGATTACAGATGCCCGCCACCACACCCAGCCAATTTTTGTATTTTTAGTGGAGATGAGGTTTCACCATGTTGGCCAGGCTGGTCTTGAACTGCTGATCTCAGGTGATCCATCAGCCTTGGCCTTCCAAAATGCTGGGATTACAGGCATAAGTCACTGCACCCGGCCTCATTCATCAATTATGTATTGAGGCCCTACCTTTGCCAGGCACTGGGGCCTGGACACTCAAATAGACAAACACATGAGCAAAGTCCCTTTTGGAGGGGGTCTTCCGGCCAAAAAACAATTCCCACAAACAAATGGAAAGTCACAACCAAGACAGATGCTTGAGGAGGGGAGGTCCAAGGTGGATGGGAGAAAGGGGCACCTGGTCTGAGAGGTCAGGGAGGATGACCAGGCAGGCACAGGCCAAGGAGGGGACCCGGGCAGAGCAGGAGGGAAAGGCAGGGAGGCAGCCTCGGGAGACGGCGGGAGCCCCCTTCCTGCTCAGCACAGCCGCCCACCCAGGGCAGGAGGGACCTACCCAGCCACTCGTTGAACTTCTTCACCTCGCTTGGGAGCCCCAGCTCGGTGAAGTCCCCAGCGTGGATCAGCACGTCGCCGTACGGCATCTGAATGGGGTCCGTCCTCGAATGGGTGTCAGAGACACAGACGAAGCGGGTATAGCCCGGAGGCTTGGGGGCATCATGAGGCACCGGGTCCACCCTGTGGGGAGAGATGACACTATGACCCTGCGGGTCAGGAGACCATGGAGCCGTGAGCGTGCGGGTGGTGCGTCTGCAGCCTCCTCCACCACAGTTCACAGCCCCGTCAATCCTGTTTGGATCCACCAGACCAGGGACTGGACACCCAGCCTTCCCAGGGGCCCACCGCGGCCTGAATCCTGACTTCCCTCATCTCTAGCCAGGCAAAGCATGTTTGGCCCCTGAGCCTCAGTTTCCCTGTCTGTAACATGGAAACGTCGGGTTGTGGGGGCTGTAGTGAGGGTAAAAGGGAGTGGGAAGCGGGTACAGCGAGCATCTGCCCTCCGAGCTGAGGTGCTGCACAGCTACCAACCTTTTGTTCATGATCACCCCCCCAGGAGACTTCAAGCTGTCTTTTATTTCCCCTACTCACCTCCCTCCCATGAAGCTTTAGCACCACTGAGATGCCCTATGTGTGTTTAGGTACCTCCTGTCCACATCTGCTTTAGACAGAAGAGCAAGACTTTTTTTGACTCCCCAAGCACCAGCTTTTACCCCCTGGGGGCACTATGGCCCCCACTGAAACCGCATGGAATAAAGCCTACGGGCGGGCGATGAGGACGAGTGCCCGGGCTGTGCAGGGCGCCTCGGCCATCGCAGGAGAGCCGCGTGGGAGGGGGAGTTTCAGGAGAAATAAAGACCCTAAAGGCAAGGTGTTCATTTTTCAAAACTGCAAGACACTGTGATCGTTTCTAGACCAAGGGCCTTCCAGGGCTGTGTCAGAAAACACTCCTGGAGTCAGAAGACCGGGCTTTGCACAGCCTCGGTCTGCACATCTGTAAAACCAAGCTACTTCACTAAGCAAAAATAACATTTTAAAAAGTGGCATAAATGTAGATTCTTGTGCCTCAGGAACCCATCGTGGCCCTCTCGTTTGACGGACGAGGATGCCAAGATCCAGCCAGGCTGAGCAAGCGGTCCTGGGCACTCCAGTGCAGAAATGTGGACGTGGGCTAAGACCCCGGCTCCCGGCTCCCCGTGGGCTAAGACCGCAGCTCCCCATCCAGTGCTGTCTCCACTACACGTTGCCTCCCCAGTTGAATGGTTTTACCAGGCTCAAAACTCTTAAAAACAACGCAATGACATTTCAACAAGCAGCTCTCTCCAAATGAGTATGCCGCTCGAGGAGTTGTGTTTAAATCTAATTATGCGGCAAACCAAAAGCGGTGCCATATCAGTTACATAAATACTTTTAAAGACATCTTTCTAATTATCCTTTTTTTTTCAGACAATATACTTCGAAGAAATTTAATTAACACCTTACGAGAGACGTGGGTTCAGCATGCTAATTTGCAGGGCGCACTAGTGCGCTCCATCCGCCGCAGCCGCAGGCGCCGAGCCAGCCTCTCCCCACCTTGCCGCTGCGGGAGCGCGCACCCGGGGCCCCTTCCTGGGGGTTGTTAGGCCGAGAGAGAATCCCAGCAAGTCAGAGCTGGGCCAGACTGGGAGGAAAATGAAATGAATCCGATGACGACCAACCAGGGAGGTGCTAGGAGCTCTTCCTCGTGTCCTCCATTCACTCACTCACTCATTCATTGAATACAACACATCCTGAATGACTACGGTGTGCCAGCCCTGAGCTCAACAGAGGGCCACAGGGATGAAACAGGCTGACCCCTACTCAGGACGAGCCCAGGGACTGATGGCGGCAGCAGCCTTGGCCAGACGATGACAATACAGCCAGCACCTTTGACAGGGCAGCAGAGGGGACAGGGCCCAGAGAAGGCCCTAACCTGGCCTGGAGTCTCCTGGAAGCTTCCATCAGGGCAGTGTCTGAGCTGGTCTGGAAGCTGAAATCTCCTTCCCAGGAATTCCCACCACTCCTCTGTCCTCTGGGGCCCCCAATGACCCCCACTCCCCATGACAGACAGCTGATGTGACCTACACACCCTGCCGCCGCCCCGCCCCGGCCACACACACACACAGCTGAGCAGACCAAGGGCAGCCAGTTGCTACTGGGCTACTGGCCTGGCACAGGCAACTCAAGTGAGCCGATCAAATTCATTCATTCATATTCTCTCTCTCTTTCTCTCTCTCTGTCTCGCCTCCCTCCTCCCTTTCTCTCTCTCTCTTTCCCCACTTTGTGTGTGTGTGTGTGTGTGTGTGTGTGTCTCTGCGTGTCTCTGAGGTTTTGAAGATGTCATAAGGTGACAAAGATGAAGTCAAAGAGACAAAGAGAGAGGAAGAAAGGAGAGACAGGGAGCATAATGCCATCCCCGAGCTGCTGGGACCCTGACAGTCTACCGTCCCTGGAGCCCTGCCTAGCAGAGGAGCCCTGAGTGGGCCTCAGCTCCCACCCACCACCAGCCAGCCAAGAGCAGTGTGGTTCTCAGGGCTCTGGTTGGGCTGGGCCTGCTACTGGAGCCAGAGCTCTTTAATTAACTCCACTCTTATTTCCCTGCACCCCGAGGCTTCTGGAGCACAGCGAAGATGCA
This sequence comes from Piliocolobus tephrosceles, assembly GCF_002776525.5. Taxonomy (NCBI): domain Eukaryota; kingdom Metazoa; phylum Chordata; class Mammalia; order Primates; family Cercopithecidae; genus Piliocolobus; species Piliocolobus tephrosceles. The sequence continues at coordinate 25,319,255 of NC_045452.1, read as the reverse complement.
GACCTAGTCATCCCCAGAGAAAGAAACCGACTCTCATTTCCCGGCACAGTCCCCCAGCTATTTGGATTGAAACAAATGCTTGACTTTGAAATAACAACAACAATAATGATTCAATGATGCTCATGCATCAAGAGCTCATTATGTGCTGGGCATGTTATAGGCAGTCGCTCTCTTCACCCTCATAATGACCATCTAAACAGGGTACTATGGGTAGCCCCATTTTACAGGTGAGCAAACTGAGGCTCAGAAAAGGCTGACTTGTCCATGATTTTAGCTACAGGAGCTGGTGCAGCTGAAATTTGAAACTGGTTTTTGGCTCCAGAACTCACACCAGGCTGGACTTCATTTCATTCAGTCAACCTATGGACAAATCTTACTGAATGCTTCTAAATGCCAGGCACCTGCTTGGTATAAGGATACGTTTGTGGTCAGGACACCCAGAGAGGCCACCGGTGTGAAGATCCAGAAACCCTGACTATGTTTGCAAATGAAGGAAAGAGCAAAAAGAGTCAAAATATGGAGAAGGAGGCCAGGCACAATGGCTCACGCCTGTAATCCCAGCACTTTGGGAGGCCAAGGCGGGCGGATTACTTGAGGAAAGGAGTTCAAGACCAGCCTGGTCAACATGGTGAAACGCTGTCTCTACTAAAAATACAAAAATTAGCCAGGTGTGGTGGTGTGCACCTGTAGTCCCAGCTACTCAGGAGGCTGAGACAGGAGAATTGCTTGAACCTGGGAGGTGGAAGTTACAGTGAGCTGAGATTGCACCACTGAACTCCAGCCTGGGCAACAAAGAGAGAGAATATATATAAAAAAAAAAAAAAAAAAATTAACAACAACAACAAAATGTGTATATATAGAGAAAGAGAGACAGAAAGAGACAGTGAACAAGGGGGCCTCATTTGAAGATCCAGCTATACCTGAAGCTAGACCCAAACTTGAAATTCTTAATATGGGCCAGCAGACTCCTTTTCATCCTTAAGGCAACTTCAGTTGTGTTTCTGATACTTGCAATCACAATGAAAAGTTAGTCCGTGCCCAAGCTCCCAGCTACTAAGTTAAAGGGTGGAATTTGAACCCAGGACTTCACAACAGGAATCTGGGCATCTAATCTCAATACTCTGTGACCAAAAAAAAAAAAGTGCAAAATGGTTCTTTCTCAGTGACATTCTGCAGGGACCAGAGATAAGACGTGGAAGCAAAGGCTTCTTGTTTCTTGGAGCCAAACTCAACTTCCCCAGAGCTTCTGCCTACTGGGGTGGCTCTGAGACCTGACACCCATCTCCAGCTCTCCCCAGCCTATAGCGATCTTCCCATGGGATTCCTGGCAGCAGGAACAATACAGAGGAGAGAACCCGGCCTCCGACACCAGACCCCAGGCTGGCACTCCAGCTCAATGACCTCCTCCTCGCTGTGCCCCTGGACCCCACCAGCCTCCAGCCCTGCTCCATAGGGTGGGGATGAGCCACTCCCTCTTTGTCATGTTGTGAGAACTTAACCGACCTTCACAGCTGGAGCCCTGATGCCAATATCCCTGCAGTGCGCTCTGCATCCTGCTCTCGGTTCTTTCTCTCCCATAAGCTACTGGTTCTGTGGAAGTGCAGTTCCTGGTGCCAAAAGCCCAGAGAGGCATCAGAAGCAGAGGTTGTTACCCCTCGTAACCCTATTCCTGCAGAAATGGGGTGCTCTGAAGGTCCAGGCAGGGACAGCTTCCAACAACTCGTCCAGCCATGTGACTGGGCATCAGCCATGGTGTTTTAGTAGGAAAGGACCTCTGGCTCCTTCCTCTCATTTTACAAATGGGGAAACTGAGGCCTGGGGAAGCGCAATGACTAGCTGGATCAGCATCACACAACAACTGCCCCGACCCCTTGCCCAGTGGTCTTCCCACAAAGCAATGGATCCAAGGGGACCCTGGCCACAGGACCCTCCGGCGTCCCCACGCCTGTCCTTCTTCACCTCCTGGCCTCTGCTCTTGCTGGTCCCTCTTCCTAAAGTGGCCCACTCCACAGAGGCCACAGTGCAGCTGGTCCTCGACGCCCAGGGATTATGCCACCCCCACCCCCACAGAAAGCCCTCCGTGATCCCTGACACTCCTCCTGAGTCTTGCCACCTGTCCCGTTCTCACTCTCTTCTCTTTCCTGCTTCCTGTTCCCTGTGCTAGGCACCAGACATGCAGCCCCATGCTCGTGGAGGGGAGAGATGCTTGGGAAATCCTCCCGCAAACGAATGTATCAGCACAGACTGAATCAGGTTCCACTAAGCGTGCGCCACCAGGCCCAGCACCGAGCACCTAGAGCTGGAGCAGGGAAGACTTCCCTGAGGTGGTGACACCTGGGTGAGATCTGAAGGAGGAGTCAGTGCTCATAGGGCAAAGAGTTGGGATCAGAGGGAACAGAGTGTGCAAAGACCTGAGGCAGGAGGAAGACTGGAACGTTTAAGAAACCGGAAGCAGCCACTGTATCTGTTGCCCAGCAGGACAGGGATGGAGAATGAGGCTTGAGAGCCAGGCGGTGCCGGGGTGTGAGTCCTCCCCATTTGCTTTGCTCCTCGTCCCCCTCCCTGCACTCCAGGCTGAGCTCCATGTCTCCAGGAGCCTCTCAGTGTGTGGATAGGCCAAGGAGCCACACGGCACTGGGTGGGAGTCCCAGCTCCCCACGCTCACCTTCCAAAGCCTCAGCATCCTCATCTGTAGAGAGGGGGTCCACACCATCCTGGGACAGCAGGAAAGGCCAGGAACAAGGCACAAAGGGGCTACTCCAGGCCTGGCATGCAGCTGTGGCCTCCCATCCCACTCTGCTATAGCTTCAAGGACCCGGCGCATGCCTGAGGGGCTTGAAGGGTCTTTAAGCGATGACTCAAGTCTCTGCCATAACGCCTTGTAAAGGTCAGAGAGGGGTTGCTGTGCCTGATGCCATGGTCCTGGGGGCCTACACGAGAGCTCCAGGCTAACCCTGTCCCCCAACACTCACTCTTGCTTCTCACTGACCACCAGGTCAGTGGTCCACCTGCCCACCCAGGGCAGAAGGGCTGGGCCTAGAGGGGCCTCCTGAGACCCCCACAGGGTTGCTCAGTCGCCAGGGCAAGGAGTCTTCAGCCTTGCTCACAATCCAGAGGCCCACTCCAGAGATTCATTACCCAAGCAAAGGCGGCCTCGTCACCAGCAGGGTCTCTGGGGGCAACGGCATAAATCACAGGACTCAATCAGAGGCCATGTTTGGACTGTCACTGTTGTTATTAAATATAAATTGTGGATGTATTAAATAAGGCCCCCTCGCTCCCTCACCCTGGAGACAAAGCTCAGAGTGGCGACAAATCACATGTCAGAAAGTGGCAGCCATCCCCCCACCGCTCCCGGGAGGGAGCAGCCGACTCACCATGGAAATCCATTCAGCCACCTCCAGCAGCCTGCATGCTTCTGAGCTGGGGGTGTAGAGGCTGAATGAAGGGGCAGTGGGAGGCAGAAGCCCCCCATCCCTGTGCCCACCCTGGCTTTACCCAGCTGTGTGCAAAGTTGTGTTTCAAAGCTGGAGCTCAGAGCACGCTCTCTCCAGGGCCCCACCCAAACCCCAGCTGCGTCGGAGCCCCAGAGCCAGCAGGAGCCGGGAACTCTCCCCACTGCCGGAGGTGGTGGTGCAGAGCAGTCCAGGATGGGGTGGGGCAGGCCAGGTGTAAATCCTCACGGGGCCTACTCCAGCTCCCCAGCTAAGTTCCTTCTCCATAGCACTTACCATCACCAGCATCACACGCTTTCATGACCATCTGCTAACTGCCTGCCATCCACTAGATGTAAGCTCAGCCCAGGCAGGGGTGCCTTCGATCACTGCTGGGTCCCAAGCCTCTCACCAGGCCTGGCATGTGCTACCAATGCTGAATGCTTGCTGCCCACTGGGCCTTCTCTACCAGGATTTAACTATTTCATCCCCAGTATTACTGTGCGCAGCATTTTTTTCACCCCCTAAGAACCAGTTTTCACCCCTTGGAGGTGCTGTCTCCTCCACTGAGAATGCGTGGACTAGCGTCATGGGGGGTGAGGACCAGCTTTCTGAGCTGTGCAGAGCACATGTGCCAACCGAGGAGGGCGGCACGGCAAGGGGAATTTCAGGGGAACATGTGGTCCCTCCACCTAGAGTAGCCAGCTCCAGATTGGGGAAACTGAGGCACCAAGCAGCATGACCCCCATCCAAGCAGGTAAGCACAGTGCCCAAGGTCCTAAACACTGAGAAACTCAGCAGCTCACAGACATCCCAAATGCGTGAATAAATGAATGATTCAACAAAAGAATGAATGGCCCCGGGTGGCTCAGTTAAATGGGGTAGATCACCCCTTCTCATTCTGTCATTCACCACCCTCCCTCAGGACACAGCCCGGCCTGCAGGGGCCTGTGGTGTCTCCTGCTCACCCCCCACTCCCGCTGCCTGCCCAGCTGGGCCTCCCTGCAGTACTCAGAGATCCCCGTCCTCTAGCCACCTGCAGGCTCCGACCCTGCCACCGCTTCTGCCTGGTCCACTTCCTCCTCACACCCCCTCCCGACTTGCTATGTCTATTCCTCCTGCTCTGGCCTCAACCTAGAAATTATCTAGTTCTCCAGGAGGTCCAGGAGGTCCTTCCTGGATCCCTTGAAACTGGGAAGCACCTCCTCAGCCCCCATTCTCTGTCTTCCTGTTTCCCTGGCTCTTTTCTCAGACTAGGAGGTCCCTGAGTGTGTGCCTGGCCCAGGCAGGGGCACTGTGACTGACAGCTGTCCATGATCCCACTGTGTGTGGTGCCGGGACCCTCACAAACCCCACCTGCCCTGGGAGGCCTTGCTGCTCTCTGCCTGCCCACTAGGCAGGAGTTCAGCCTGGCCTACAGGGACCTCAGGCTCAGTCACCTCTGACCCACCCAGTTGGAGGATGACCCTCACCAACAAAAGATAAAACTCAGGCCAGGGAAGGTCCCCGTCTCTGCAGCCCCTCCCAGGCCTCAAGTCCCACAGACCTGAGGCCCGGGGACTTCCTTCCTGCCCAAACCCACCAATTGGGTCCCAAAAACAGAAACCCAGAGGCAGCAGCCCAAATAGAAATCTACCAAAAAATAAAGTAGGCAGCCACAGGCAACACCAGTCCTGCGGCCCCACACGGAGACAAGCATTTTCCTGGGCAAGTGCCACTAGAAGACCGCAATCCCCGCCTGGAGCCTGCTGCCCTGCAGAGCCCTTCCCTGTACCCCCCTCTGCCCACAACAGAGGCCAGGCCTGAGGGAGGCCGCACGGGGACAGGAGGCTGCAACCTCACATACATCCCACCAGGCCAGGGTTTGGAAACCCCCTTAATTCCTTCTCCAAGTGGTCCGAGGGACAGTGGCTGGGACTCCACAAGCACCGCTGCCCCAAGATGGTGATCACAGCCCCAGAGACGGCCCAGAGCCTGGACCCTTGTTGGGGCACCAGACTGCTGGGCAGTCAGGAGGGCTTTCCGTAGGCCCTACAACACTGGATCAGCCCCTGTCACAGCTCCCCCCTCCCTGTGCTGTCACCTCCCTGCTCTGCAGGGGGTCATCCCTGATCCAGACCCAGCTTGGGAGCGGGCACCCAGAGTGGCCGGGTGAAGGTACGACAGCCGAGGGGACAACAGCCTCCACTCTCAGGCAGAAGCGTGAACATCCACACACATCACAGCCTGAGGATGTGGGAGGCCCAGCATGGAGAGCCCCGGGCTGGACTCAGGAAGCCTGGGTTCAAGTCCAGCTCTGGCACCTGCCAGCAGGGTGGGGCACCTCACGGGCCTGGGCCCCTGGTTCCTCACCAGGTAAGCTCTGTCGTGCAGGGCTCATGGGAGAAGCAACAGGTATAAAGGAGGAGGGGAGTTCTAGGAACTCAGGGAACCACCCAGAGCAGGGCCAGGAGCTTGACCATCTCTGGAGCGACCCCAAGCCACCCACAGCTTTCCAGGACCTCAGGAAATCCAGATGGGAACGGCTGGCCCTGCACACAGGCATCAGGACAAGCCCTCCTGCTGCCTACGGGGCTCTTGAGTCTGTGTGCTCCCCAGGGCCTCACTGCTTGAGTACTAGGGGCACTGTCTACCCCTAGTGCCCCAAGGGGTAGACAATAGAATCCCCCAGTCCTTTCAGAAAAGCATCTCTGCTGTCACAAGAGAAGCACAGGGTCTGGACAAAAGGAAGGGCAGGGAGGGGAAACACAGAGCCCAAGACTGGGTCCTAACCTGCCATGGGGCTTGTGGGGAGCCCCTTCCCCTTTCTGGGCCTCGGTCTCCCTGTGTGTACAATGAGGAGAGTAAATCAGACCAGGGGTCGCCGCCCAAATGCCAAGAAAGGGATCTGGAATGTGGCCCCCGCCAGACGCTGCCAGGAGGACATGCGGGCCTGGGGTTGCCAGGCCTTTGAGTTTTATAAAGTGAAGCCAGAAGTCTGGAGTTTTCCGTGCGTCCACCTCATCTTTAAATATTTGTAAAACATGCTCCTGGCCAAGTGAAACAGGACCGCGGCCAGAATCGGCCCACAGGCCATCCATCTGCAACTTCTTGCGGGTCCCTCCCAACTCAGGGCCCCGATGATCCTAGGATTCCAGAATTGCTGCAGTCAACAAACCTTCAATGCTTGTTAACAGTGCACCCAGAACCAGGAGGCACCCGAGACCATGCACCCACCCCAGGGGGCTGTCACCACCCCCACCCCCACCCCACAGGTCCCACTTACATCTGCACATGCGGTGGCTGGAAGCGGCCCTGGTTGATGTTGTAGAAGGTGAAGGCCTGGGTAGGATTGGAGCTGTACTCGTCCACCTCGATGATGAGCCGGCTGTGCTGGTGCCGCCGAGCGGCCATCACGTGGGACTGGGAGAATGCCATGCCCAGGCCGCAGGGAAGGAGGGCCAGGGCCTCTGCCTTCAGGACGCCGGCATCCCACCTAGAGCGCCACATGGACCTCCGCTGGCCGCCCCGGCATCTCCCACCGCTGCCGCCACCGCAGCCCGGCCCCCCGCCAGACCTGGAAACAGACTGAGGAGACGGAGCAGAACCGTGCGACAGTTAATCTGTTTGGGATTTGCTTTATTTAATGTCAGATGAAGATTTAGAAAGAGGGAGAGGGCGGGGGGAGAGGAAAAAAAACACAGTCGTACAGCTCAAAAACTCATTACAAATCTTTCCAACTCAGCAGTTTGATGAATATACTTTGGTAAAAAGAAAAGGGAAGGGAGGGAGGGGACAAGAAAAAAAAGAAAAAAAAAAAAAAACCCACAGCACTGTGGACGGATGCATGCATGGCCCAACGTGTTTAAATACTTAAGGCTTTTTTTTTTTCCTTCAACAAAATCCTCCAGAGCCTACAGCGTGACAGGGAGCTGGGATAAGACAATGGCTGGTATTTTGTAAACAGGTGAGTTAAGTTTTACTTTTCAGAATTGGGAAATAAGAAGGATTCTCCTACAACCCTCCCCCATCCCCCACAGACCCCCAAACACACCCACACGGCCCCACGCCCACACCCCTGCAAGCCCGAGCAGGTGGAGACAGCACGGGCGAAAATTCCTCCCTCAACATCAATTTCATCTAAAGATATCTTTTAGTGGTGCTCCGCGAAGGGATTTTCCCAGACATAGATGGCTATATACCCACCGGCTCAGGGGTGGTAGTGCAGGTAGGGGCAGAGATGGTGAGGGAGGAGGAACCTTTTGCAAAAACCTCCTCTGGTGCCTCACTACCTTCTCTCTCATGAGGATCTCAGGAACCCTGATGTACCCCGTCAATCTTTGAATTGCGGCTTGAGAATATGCGATATTTTTCGAATCTTTTTCACTGGGAAGTGCAGTTTGCATTTATATTTACTGGGCTTAAATATCCCTCCAACCGACCCCGCCTTGGGGTCAGTGTAGAACTCTGTAGAAACTTGGAAATACAGGCCCCGAGTGAGACCCCATCCTACCCCAACACACAGCACTATGGCCGATGCCTCGTTACTCAGACCATCGAGTTGTCTCGTTCCTTTTTATAATTATTTTCTACACTGTGTCAATGGGAAATGCCTTGAAGACTTTTTGTCGTTGTTTTCAGTTTGGGTCATTAAGACCCTCCGACAATTCCTTTTGCAATGTATTTAACCAAGGAGAAAATAACATCATTGAAACTATTCCTAGATAGGCATATCGCAAACACGCTAAATGAAGAAAAATCCCGTTTGCTTTGCGCTTGGAAGAAGAATCGACATGGTCAGAAAACAAATTAGATTAGGAAAATGACAAAAATTAGAGAATGGAGAACATTTTAATTATGTGCAAAGGAGAAATAGGTTATTAATTTTTTTTAAATCTTGATCATCTCCCTAGAAGGTGAAATAAATAGCAATAACCTCCTTCTCCCACCGACCCCTAAAGACACTTCCTGATTCCCAACACATATCCCTCTTCTCCACCTGCAAAGACAAGGGGGGGATAAATCTCCCTTTTCCTGGGGACACACTTGTGCCATTTTTTGGTCCTGTGGGTTGTTTCTAAGTGATTGGCTCTCCCTGCGGGTGCTATGCAACAGAACTGTAGGTTGGGGAGCGGGGACCTGAACCCCTCTTGTCTGTAACTGCTGCCCGGCACCCAGAAGCCCTGGGAAAGGCCTCAGAGCACCAGATGCCAAGTTCCAGGACTCTGCATACTCTGAGCCAGGCCTGCCCAGATCTGGACGAGGGTCAAGCCCCAGCATGGCTGACTTGCTGTGTGACCTTAAATCAACTTCCTAACTTCTCTGAGCCTCCAGCTTCCTCTTCTAGAAGATGGATTTGAGGCCCGGTGCAGTGGCTCACACCTGTAATCCCAGCACTTCGGGAGGCTGAGGCCGGCGGATCACCTGAGGTCAAGAGTTCGAGACCAGCCTGGCCAATATGGTGAAACCCCCTCTCCACTAAAAGTACAAAAATTAGCCAGGCACTGTGGTGCACGCCTATAATCCCAGCTACTTGGGAGACTGAGGCAGGAGAATCGCTTGAACCAGAAGGCGTAGGTTGCAGTGAGCCAAGATAGCACCACTGCACTCCAGCCTGGATGATAGAGTAAGACTCTGCTTCAAAAAAAAAAAAAAGAAAGAAAGAAAAGACAATGGATTTGATAGTAGTAATGCCGTCTCCCGGGGATTGTGCAGGTTAAATGAAGAGGTAAGCAGGAATCCTGAGTACAAAGCCTGGTGGGTCCCAGGGGCCCAGCTCACCTCGGCTGTGATGGTCAAAGTCACTATTCTGTTCAATTCGATCCCTGCATATTGAGGAGCTGCTGTCAGTGGGTGCTGCCTGAGTACTGGGCACCCTTGGTACCAGGGTGTCAAGTGCGAACTAAGGGGCCAGTTCCAGGAGCTAGGGGTGCCAGACGGGCCCTGGAGAACTCAAATATTTCTCAAATGCAAGCTAACTGCATCACATCCCTACTTGAAATCCTTGTGGTGGCTTCTCTGATAAAATCCCTTGACCATAAGACCCTGCCTGGTCTGGCCCTATGACTGGTCTGGCCTCTATTTGAGCCACACAGGCCAGCCCCAGTGGGTTCTTGCACCTGGAGGCCTACAGCTCACAAGGGCCATGCTCTTGTTCAGAGCCACACAATTCCAACAATTTTCGAGAGTCTTCCTCTGCAGTGCTCACCACTAAGAGACAGATATTGATGCTCATGTCTCACATTTGACAAATGATGAAGGGTACATCCCACAGAAGTGACGTCTCGTTGCACAGAGAGTAGGTGGCAGGGCTGAGCCCCCAGACCTAGCTGCCTGGCTTCCGGCTCTGCCCTCCTTTCCTGCTGGCTGAAGCTGACACCCTTCCTCTCAGCAATGCTGGTGTCTCCTTGGAGAAGCCTGGATTTGGGGCCTTCTTTTCAGGGTCCCAGGAAGAGCCCGGATGTCCCCTGAGGGCAGGGCTGGGTCCCCCATTTGTGCACCCCATGTGTCAGCTCTGGCCCCCAGCAGCTCTGTGACCCTGAGCAAGCGGCTGAACCTCCAGAGGCTCTGTTTCCTCTTCTACAAAATGAAAAACAGTCCCTATCTTGTAGAGTCATGAATATTCAATGAGGTGACACATGTAAGCTGCTGATCACAGATCCCAGCGCACAGTGAGTGGTCAATAAATGTTAGCTAATATTTTTATAACATGATCACCCCATGGCCTATCACAAATACTTCATCAATAGTATTAGTGGGTGGATGGAGGCAGGGAGGGAGAAACGGATGGATGGAGGGATGGATGCAGAGACCATGAGGGGACAGAAGGACATACAGAGTGTCTGGAGACTTTGCCTGGTGCCCAGCAGAGGCCTGGGAGAGGTTGGGTGTCAGGAGAGCACAGCTGAAGACTGAAGAGTCACTGCCCCGTTTCCATCTTACCCACCTTGCATACCCAGCAAGGAGGCTGCCAGGCTGGCACAGCCCTTGTGAAAAGGGGTTCCAGGGGCCCCCACCCGTCTTCACCCCAGAGGAGCAGGCGCCAGCATGCAGATAGTCTGCAGTCGAGGGAGAACTGCTCTGCACCAAAGGGACTCAGCCGGGAAAGGCGGGCGGCAAGGCTCCCGGAGGCGCTCCGCGGTGAAATGCTGCATTTCACATAAAGGGGGTTCGCAACGGGCCCTGCTCAGAGAAATCCGGGAAACTGGAAAAGCAGCGCCTTCTTTTAATGCCCATTTAATATTTATGGAGCCTCAGCAGCACGTTAGCCACCGTGCGAGGAGGGGAGCATTCTCCGCCGCGCAGCCGATCCACGGAGGAGGCGCAGCATCTCCCAAACAAACAAACAGCTTTGAGCTAGGAAGCGTTTACACCTGGTCCACAAAACAGCACAGCACGCGAGCTATGCAGTGGTGCCCCAGGACCCGCCGCAGGGAGACGGCCTGGGCTCCCAACCTGGCTCTCAGTCCAGCGGAGTGACCTTAAGCAAGTCATGTATCCTGATGGGGCTGCAGGTGCCTCCCCCAAATGGAACAAGGTGGGAGAATGGATGGAATGAATGAATGAGTAAACGCAGGAGTTATTCAACAACCATTATCCACGGCCCTACATGCTCTCCCTGTTCCGGGTGCCAGGAAGGGCAATGGAAAAACAAAGAGGCTCCGGCCCTCAAGGAATATGGGACGGGGTGGGAGGGGGGACAATAAGGTAAACAAAGAATTAAACAGAAAAGACACTTTCAGCTAATAATCAGTACCTGGAAAAAGACAGAGCAGGGTGATGGGGTGATTAAACTGGGTGATCAAGAAAGGTCTATCTGTGCTGGGCACGGTGGCTCACACCTGTAATCCCAGCACTTTGGGAGGCCGAGGTGGGAGGATCACCTGAGGTCGGGAGTTCGAGACCAGCCTGACCAACATGGAGAAACACCGTCTCTACTAAAAATACAAATTTAGCCAGGTGTGGTGGCGCATGCCTGTAATCCCAGCTACTCGGGAGGGTGAGGTAGGAGAATCACTTGAACCCGGGAGATGGAGGTTGCATTGAGCCGAGATCGGGCCACTGCACTCCAGCCCAGGTAACAGAGTGTTACTCCATCTCAAAAAAAAAAAAAAAAAAAAGGCTATCTGAAGGGGCCTCACCTCACATACCAATGACAACAGCCATGCCCAGACCTGGGGAATGAGAAGCCGGGCAGAGGGAGGGGAAGTGCTACGTCCCTGAGGCCCGGGCGGCCTGGATAAACGGCCTCACTCTTTCATTGTCACGGGTCACTGGCATGCGTCTGCCATGGAGGACAGCCTGGACTCTGAAGTCACAGGAAGTGGGGTTCCCATCAAATTCCACCTCAGGCTGCTGAGCTGTGGGACGTTGGGCAAGTCACTCAACCTCTCTGTTTCCACTTCTTCAGTGGTCCCCTTGAGGGGTTACTGAGGGGCTGGAATGAGCCTTGGACCTGCCCATAAAGGCCCAGTGAACCCAGAATGGGAGACTCCAGGTCCCCCCAGCCCAGCACTCCTTGAAAAATTCCCTCCGGTTCTAAGGGCTTGCTTTTCCAAAGTCTGATCCTCTTATCAGATGGTTTCTCTTTCCGTTTTCCTCTCAGAGACGTTTATTTGTTGTTCCTCGGGTACTGTGAGTTCAGTGAGGCCAGGGTGCTCCAAAGAGAACCTGGGTATCAGCCAAGACACCAAGGAGCAGGTCCCATTCGACGCCAACTGTATGGAAAGCTGGTGTCTAGGAAAGAGGTCAGACTCCAGGCCCCACCTCTCTGTGCCTCTCTCTGACCGCCCCCCCGACCCCCAAACTTGTCGGGTCTCCTGGCCGTATTGACCCCTCATCACTGTGGCCACACCACACCAGCCTCCAGACGGAATGCCCTAGAACTCACCTCTGCCCGTGCCGTTCCCTCTGGCACACCCAGCCCCCTCCAGAGCCGCTGCCGCACTCAGGTGAGGCTCAGCGCCTCAGGTCAGCTGAGGAGGCTGCACCTGGCCCCAGTCCCACTCCCACTTCTCAGGCCCGGCTCAGTCATGCAGGCGTTCCCTGGCACAGAGGGGTCCTGTCTTGAAGCCTCCATGAATGCTATTTCCTCTGCCCAGAAGGCCCTGCACCCAGCCCCACCCCTGCGTTCACCCTCATTTCCTGACACATGCCCACTCAGTCTCAGGAAGGTTCAGAACCTCAGAAACACCTTCCCTGACCTCCCCTGGCTGGGTCAGGAGCCTCCACCCACAGCCCCCAAGGCTTCCTGTATCAAAGCTCCCAACACACAGTCGGCTTTTTATCTCAGCTGAATGAAATGCCAAAGAATAAACTGGTATGTGAATGAATGAATGAATGAATGAATGAATGAATGAATGAATGAACGAATAAATGAGAGAAGCTACACAGGCCTTTGAGTCTGACAGCAGGACTCAAAAGCAGCTTTGCCCCCCTTAATTTTAATTTTTCATCTACAAACATATGGCTGCTGGAGCACTGAAGGACACAGGAGATCCAAAAGCCCCCTGCCAGGGCCCAACACGCAGGAGGTGCTCACTCCATGTCTCTTCTCTTCCAGTTAGAATGTTCTGATGAACTCAGAAGCTCCCCAGGGAAATTTCAAGAATGCAGATGGGATTTTCTTTTTTTTCTTTCTGAGACAGAGTCTTGCTCGTCGCCCAGGCTGGAGTGCAGTGGCGCGACCTCGGCTCACTGCAAGCTCCGCCTCCTGGGTTCACGCCATTCTCCTGCCCCTCAGCCTCCCAAGTAGCTGGGACTACAGGCGTGCGCCACCATGCCCGGCTAATTTTTTGTATTTTTAGTAGAGACGGGATTTCACCGTGTTAGCCAGGATGGTCTCCACCTCCTGACCTCGTGATCCGCCCGCCTCAGCCTCCCAAAGTGCTTAGATTACAGGCGTGAGCCACCGCGCCCAGCCACAGAAGGGATTTTCAAGCAACCCGTCCTCTCCTGCCTGAAAGCCCAGGGTGCCTGACCCCTTCCCTCTCACCCTACTGAGTAAGTCTTTGGGGCTTTGACTTCCCAGGGAGTTGTGGCTGGACACATCCACTACGACCCACCCTTGACTCGTTTTTCTAGGCAAATTCTTCACCACCACCCCCACCTGGACACTGCAGGGCACTGGTCAGCCCCAGCACACCCGCTGCTGCTCCTGCTCTGGGCCAGATCCTTTTCTGGGCCAGGTCCTGTTCTGGGAGTCACAGGACCCAGACACGAAACTAGCCCTCCAAGGACTCAGACCTGACGAAGCAGCCAGGCAGACAACAGACCTCCTCAGAACTGTTTTGAGGAGTTGCAGTGGAGGGGGTCTGTGGGCCCCTAACAAGGTCCCCACCAAACAGCAAGGCCAGCCAGTGTGTGCTGAAGGCCCAGGAAGGAGAGAGCGTGAGAGAGGCCTTGGCTCACACAGAGCATCTCAGCAGCAGATGGATTTTTGCAAAAGAGATTCTTGGATCATTCTGGTGGCCCCTATCTGTCCGAAGATGTGTGAGGAAGATCTTGGAGCATTACGCTACCAGAGGAGCTGCTGCCCTGCAGACCAAAGATAGATTCCGCTTCACCATGTGACTTGAAGCATCGCTCCCAGCCAACACAGGCTCCTCAAAGTCAGTGCGGGCTCGGGACAGCCCCGTTCACATCGACTGTCCCGGTGCCACTGTTACCAGCATCCTCTTCGGCTCTCGAAAGTGCTCTCATTTGGAAGGGAAAGGTCACTCTGATCAAAGCCAGTGCCAGGCCGGTAAGGCAGCCATCCCCAGAACCCACCCGTGTTCCTTCCATTCTATCGGCAGCTCTATAACAATCACTGGGGGCTAGGACAGTATGGTGCTGTCCTGGGTCCAAAACTCGATGACAGTCAATGAGCACACAGAAACCACTGTCTTATTAAGCATGAGAAGCTTCCAGAGAAACATCTCCCCCAACAGCCGTCCCCGTTGCGGCATTCTGAGGAACCCCACCTTGGAAAGCTTTCACAGGATCCTAGACGCACCTTGGCTCCGTCTCCTCTTGGGGCCTTTAACTGAGAGCAGGAACGACTGAATAGCCCCAGCCTCTCTAACGGGCCAGCCCCAAGTGCAGCTGCCTGTCTTCAGGCCGGTGGCTCAGGACGATGCAGAGAAAAAGCCGGCTCGGCTCAGCGAAGGCAGTGCTTACTGGGGCTTTTGTCGCAATGTGGCAAAATGTCACAGAGAAACCACGCTAACACTTCCTAAGTGGTCCCCCCAAGCAAAATGCCGGAGATAATATTTAACAGAAAAGTACCAAGATGTAGGGATCTGGGGAGAATTGTTTTACAAGCGACGATCCCTACAGAAGCTCAAAAATCACTTTTAAAATCATATTTTCTTTCCTTGTTTTGCCTCTGCTTGAAAATATGCAATTGATGAGCTGATAGTTGAAAATGCCATAAAAGAAAGAAAAAAAAAAAAGCAGAGCAACTCAAAGGAAAAGAAGCAAATACCCTAATGGGAGAAAAAAAAATCAGACCTCGTCCCACCATGTCCTAAAATGACAGACCTTTGTGTTTGATCTCCTTCCCAATCAAGTGTGGGATCCCAAGGAAAAGAAACACTGGCCAGCAGCTGGTATTAGCATCTAAGTTGAATAAGCTGATGAGCTCAGTAGATGAAGGAATCCACAAATAAAGTGAAAATTAGCCCCTATTCCTTGAAAAAGGATCAACCACAGTGACTTTAAAGCATTTACCACTTAAAAACCTTTTAGCTGGGCCCATTTTGAATTATGACTACATGATTTTAAATTACACTTTCTAATTCCTCACCACCGCCACCCCCCAGCAGTCTCTGCCGCTTCATTTTCCAATTATGTACTTTTATTTCGGAATATGAAGAGTGCTACTTACTGGATCATGTCCTGTCTGCCACAAATAGCTGCTCACTTATTCCTTTAATTTTAGCTATGAATGCAGTCGGCTCGCCGGGCTTGCCTTCAGATTCTGAATATTCTCCGTTCCCATTGCACAGAACGAGCCCCGAGACGCAAAGAAACCCACAAAGCTCGGGCAGAGAAATATGTTTGTAAACCAGTGCTCCACTCCATAAATTATTATAATTCTTGGTGCTTTCTATATCCATCTAGCACATCAGCGATCTCATAAACAATAGCAAGTGGACTGATTTTTCTTCTGCAAAGTGCTACGTCCTAGTTTTCAAAATAAAGCACTTGGAGAGTCACATATCTATGGAGTTGAAATGGTAAGCTGTTCAGATCTGTTTCAAACATGCACACAGACATACCCACACACAAGGAAATAGGAGGTAAATGTGTAAAACTCAGCATTGTGTCCCCTTCCCACTTATACATCAAGTCACACTCAACAGGAATGGGGGTTTAGCACATACATGGCTAGGGAGGGGAAGATGCTAGCGGGCTGTGGTTGCTCAGCATTCAAATACAATTTGCAAAGAAAGTAAATGTGGATTTACAGTTCTTGTGGAAATCTATTAAACAGATGTCACTGAAGCATAATCAAATCAGCACTATGGCAATTCTATACTTAAGTCTGATATTGGGGTTTTGCCATTTTTATGATCAGTTCAAGTGTATGTTTTGTGATCGTGCGGGAATTTGCAATTAAGGATTAAACCTCCCAAGTATGATCAATTCACTAATGTGTCTGAATGACAAACTTAACAAAAGCAAAACTCCATTCTCGCCAGCCCCTCACCACTCGCGCTGTGCGGGGAGCCCAGGGCAGAATAAGGGTTGGGGGAGAGAACCTTTGCCTTTTCTGTGAACACTGAGACACTAAAAAGCGCTTTGTCAGGAAGAAGGGAAAGGCAGGTTGCAGGAAGGGATTACATTTCTCAGGTAGCCAATGCAATATATTTTGCAGGCTTGCGGACTGCAGTACTGTCCGTAAAACGCAAAAGAATGAAATGAAGAGGAAACGATGAGAGTGTTAGAAATTGGAAGCAGGCATCATTTTCTCCTTGAAGTGATGAAATTAGCATGGGCGATGCCAAAAGTCTCTTCTTGTGCATCAATGCTGAGCCTCACATCCTTCTTGGAAGGAGGAGACGGGAATGCGAAGGTGGGCAACAGACAAGTCACATTTTATAGAAACAAACTTTCAGGTGTAGACTGGGGTGGTGGAAAGAGGAGCCTACTCATCCCTGGCTTTGAACTGGATGCAGAGCAGAGTCAACCAGAAGGGACAATTTTACGTATTTTTTTTTTCCTGCAGCTGCTTCTGTTTATGATGACGACCTGGTTCTGACATTGAGCTGGCCAAGTTCAGGTCCAAGAAAATCCCCCACAGAGCGATCCACAAAAAGGCCTGAAGAGGCTAATGAACACCTCAAATCACAATTTGATTTCAAAATTAATACCTATAATCTCAATTTGTTATGATTTTTTCATGGAATTGGGCTGCCCTCATTGGTCACAGATATTTTAAGTGGAAATAAAGCATAACTAAGTCTTACCTCATTAGGGGAAAAAAGTCAAAATAAAGTAAAACATTTGTGTTGGTAGCAGATCTGTCAGGTCCCCGGGGAGAGCCACAGTGAATCAAATTAACTGGGAAGCAACTTATACCTTTCCTCCAATATCGCCCCCAAAAAGGGGTCTCTTATTTTTTTTTCCCTTGGGTTTTTTGTTTCTTTCAATTTTTTTTTTCTTTTGACATTTTAGTCACCTCTTCAAACTCAAGTCAGACAACTTCAGTCTCACTTCATGGGGACATCCACACAGCAGGAAGGAGGGCTGCAGGGAATGGCTTTCAGAGTGCCCAGGCTACACTAAACGGTTCTTGCTGTGGGAAACAGTCCCTTCACCCCCTCTTCTCCCTGCCACCCCCAAGTGTTGGAAACTTCTGGTCCTAGAGGGTGAGGCGCCCTGGCCAGAAGAAGGCCCCTATGTCTTATCGGAGGTGCCATCGACTTTGATCCGTAGGTATGGAGCGAGCCTGAGAAGCTATTCCCAGGCCTCTGCACCTGGGGAGCCCCTTGCCCAGGACCCTTGCTCCAGAGGGGCAGGCAGACAAAAGTGCTTATTGCTGAACGGAAAGATCTCAGGGAGAAGAAGAATGCAAAGGGGGAATTCGTGAAAAGACCCTTTTTTGTTCCCAGTGAGGGAGGGGCGATGGGAGAGACATGTCACATTGTCACATTAAAGACTTTGACAGACAATTCAGGGATAACGCAGAAATTCCACCCTTAACTGCAGCTCGATGCAACTTGAAAGGCATTAACTAACCTCCACTAATTGCATGTTTTTCTGTGCATAATATTTACTTGTTAAAAGTCTTTGCCTGGCTGATTAATTTCCTCTGCCCTGGTATTCATGATCAGTTCACAGGCCTGAAATTGGGAAAATGAAGTCATTTTGATAGATTAAAAAATGATTGCACTTTGGGGAGGGTTTTCTTTTTTTCCAGAAGTCCAAACCTGCACCCAGAATGCTGGTTTTTCTCCTTGAATGCTACCCTTCAGGGAAACCCAGCAACCACCCTAATTCCTCAAACAAGTACAGAGAGATGTGTGCTGTATAAAGTGAGCACACCAAGGCCCGTACTGCCTAGGTGGGAAGGTAGCAAGTTCAAAGAAGAACAAATGAACTCAAGCCACATTCATTGGATAAAGATTTAAGAGTCTCACGGGTGAGCTGGGAATTTATTAAAAGCAGGTTTTTCAAGAACAGTGATTCCCTACATCAGTCTGTGTATTCCTGACAGTTGGGGCTCAAGTAAAACACCCTAAAATTCTTATTGTTCACCTAGATCTAAACCTGTCCTATGTGTCCACAGGCACAGCCCACAGGGCATCAGCCAGGGTGGATGTGAGTGATTCTAAGCGTACCGTGGGGTGGTTACATCAGAGGTACCTCCTCGGCCATGTAGGTGACTCTCTGAATCCATCCACATCACCAATACAGGGACCTCATTCAATCCAGGTCTTCCGAAATTCCTGGGGCCGAGAAATAAACAGGAAGGCAGTCCCACGTTGAAACACTTCCGAACACACCATTAAGCCTCTGTGACTGGATTATCGCCTTTTGACTAGTCATCGCCCAATTAATGTACCTCCAACCAGCGCGCACTAGAATCAATGGAACCATTCCACCGACATCCATCTCGAGAAAAAGATTTTACAAGTGTTGTGGGGCTGCCACTCGGAAAGCCAATTTGCAAGGAGCCCGGCACGGTGAAGTGCAGTTTATCATGCATGGTTCCCACACAGTGGGCTCCTGTAGACGGCGCCTGGCTCCAGAATGCCTGCCTAGCTCCACTAGCTCAAACGCCCTGAGATTCTCCCCTGCCTCGGACGGCCGAATCCATCAGCACCCTCTCCAAATAGTCTCTTGGGCTCCTGCACACCAAGACCTGGCTTCTGACTGGACGTGGCAGTCAGCTGGTGGCCTCTCCAACATCCCCTAAAGCATGGTTAGCCCTGTGCCAGGTTTCTCACCAAGTTGGTTTAATTTTTTTTTGAAAAGTCCAGTCAGACTATTGACAGTGCCTGTCTGCCTGACCCACCCCCGCCCCCCAGCGCCTCAGATCCCTGCTAACAAGTCTCCCACTGCCATTCAACTCCCATGAGCCAGCTCCACCATTCAACAGCCAGCCCACTTTTGTTCCCCCAGTTTAATTTCATAATTGTTTGCCACTTAACAAGCTCTCCTCTGGGCCATTCAATGGAGCCCGGGAAATGGGGAGGGGGAAGGCAAAGAAACTCCGGGAGGGGAGCTGGGAGCCAGGCCAGGCCAGCACTGGGGAAGAGACATCCCGGAGAGGTCAGCTGGACAGGGGTGGGGGCCAGTTCTGGAGTGGAACCTCCTGACACCAACTGGGCCACCCAGCTTGAGCCTGGAGAGGCAGGAGGGAAAGGAGAAGCGTGAGTCCTAAAGGTCAAGCCGGGGCCTGCCAGACTCCTGGGCACATCAGTGCTCTGAATGACACACCTCTGGCCCTACCCGGGTGAAGGGAGACTGCACGAATTCACGCTCCTGTAACATGTCCCAGAACAAACACACAGGAGACAACCGCTCCTTAGCTTGGGCATTCCATGATCAACATCCCCTTTGAGGGCTGGGACCTGTCTAGGTAGCCACTGAATCCCCTGGCTGGGCACATAGCAGACAGGAATAAATATGTGTTCAGTGAGCGGATGGATGGATGGATGGATGGAGGGGAGGGAGGGATGAATGAATGGAAGGAAATGGATGAAGTTTCCAGCAATACCTAGCAAAAGTGGCCACTCGGCCAGCGCTAGTCCCCCCTCTCTTCCCCCCAAGTGCCAGCAGGGGCTTGGCTGAGCACACAGTAGGCTCTCCACAAGCAGAGGCTGCTATTGTTACCACCACCATCATCACTGGCACCCCACCAGCCCGCTGCTTCCACCGGCTACTCCGCCAGCAGCTAGCAGCGACTGGCGAGCAAAGGAAAAGTTTCGCTGACCCCGCGGCCCCAGCCGGAGTCCCGCGCCCTGGCCGAGCCCCCTCCCGCCGGCGCCTGCTCGACAGGCGGGGCAACTGGGGTGCCCAGACCGCTTCCCGCACCCGGCAAAGGCGGCCAAAGTAACTTTGCTGGCGCCCCTGCGCAGCGCCGCGGGCGTTGCCCAGCGCCTGGAGAGGGTCCCGGCCGCGCCCCGCGCCCGGCCCCCCGCCCGCGCCCGCGCCCGCCGCG
>NC_045452.1:25286522-25294188 GCF_002776525.5 Piliocolobus tephrosceles | reverse complement strand
CACCAGGCCTCGGCCCTCGGCCCTCGGCCCCCGCCCGGGCCCGGAGCCCGCATCCCGCTGCGGAGGAACAGGGAGCGCGGCCGCTGGCCTGGACGCGGGAGGAGGAGCGGGGCCCGCGCTGCGGAAAAGGGAGGGGGCCGCCCCACCGCGCCCCTATCCGCGCCCGCCCCCCAGCCCCGGGCCGGGCCGCGCACGGGCTGGGCGGGGGCGCTCTCACCTCCGGATCCGCGGCCGCCGCGGCGGGCACCGCGTGCAGGGGCGTGCGCGGCTCCTTCTGGGGCGCCGCAGCCCTCGCCCGAGGCCGGGACCCTCTCCTGGGGCCGCCAGGGCACCCTGCTCCGGGCCCCTCCCGCCCGGGGTCTGAAAGGTCCCCTTCCAGAGACGGAGACACTCTGACCCCAGCTCCCAGTCTGAATAGGTTGGGGTCCTCCTCCCGGGCCACCATCTCTTCCCCTCGAGAGTCCCAGGTCCCCACACCCGGGCACAGCAGGTAGCCTGCGGCGGCCTGAGCCCCAACGGGACGGGTAAACAAGTCAGGACCTCAGAGGGCACGACACCCGTTGTAAAGAGGCCCTGCCTTGCTGGGAAGAGTGGAGAGCATCACCCTCAGTGTCAGGGGTCACCCTGGGGAGTTTGAGGCCCTGTGGATTCCAGCCCCCCGCCGCGAGTGGGACAGGGGTCCCAGGACCTTGAATAGCTAGGCTGCAGATCACTCCGGCCTGGGCCTCCCAGACCGAGAGGAAGATGAAAAGGGGCTGTGGCTCCTCAGAGGCTCAAGGCCCCTCAACAAATGCTTGTGAGTCTCCTTGGCCAACACACACATCACATCATCCCCAAGGACAGCCTCTGTGAGCCCCTCAGGCCTGTTCTGCCCTTGAGGACAGCTATCTGGTGTGGCTTCCTGGAGGTGGGGACAGCCCAGTTGAATGAGTGTATGCCAGGGGAGAAGGCTTGGAAAAGACATCCAGGCCGAGGGAATGGAGCATGGAAAGGCCTTAGCATGTGAGTTCAGTAGGGCTAGAGACAAAGGAAAAGCAAGAGGAGGAACGATGAGGTGGCAAGGTTGGGAGTGAAGGAACAGAAGCCAGATCAGGAGGAGCCTTGGACAGACTTTATCAGGGGCAGTGGGAGCCATAGAGGGTTTTTGAGCAGGGCTGTGACTTGGTCAGGTTTATCTTTTTAGAGCTTGTTCTGGCGCCTCTAAAGACAGAGGTAGAGGGGGAGAGGCTGGGCTATGGAGGGAGAGGATGGAGGCCTGGGGCCCTGAGGCCAGAGATGGGGGGCAGAGGCTGGCCGAGGGGTCCTCAGGCAGTCACCCACTCCTGCTTCCTTGTCTTTAGACCCCAATTCTCTCAGGGAATCCCACACTCCACCTGGGAGCCTCTTTCTCCTCCTAGGCTGCAAGCTTCCTGAGCACAGTAACTTTGAGGGAGGTGAAGGAGAAAACTGTCATGCCGGCCTGGCAAGGCGGCTTGGACTCAGTGTCTCAGCAGACCCCACCTGCCGCCTGCCCGGGGCAAAGCCACAGCTTGGCTGTGGCCTCTGGAGATTACAAAGGACAGTGACAAATGTGCCTTCCTGGTCCCTGGGTCGAGAGCAGAGGTTCCTGTGACATTTGTCCTCCAAGGCCAGCTTCCTCACCACCTCCAGTCCTACCAGAACTACCCTCAACTCCCAGAACATCATCTCTTACCTTCCCAGGGTACACATTTAATGAACACCTATCGTATGCCCGACGCTCGGCACTTCCTTTGAAGCCTAGCATGAGCTCTCCACCAGAGGGGCCTGGTGCTACCTGCACCACCGAGGCCCAGGCACGGAGCTCTCAGCTTGACCCACACTGTCTCACGTAGCCCTCATGCCTCCCCTGGGTCAGGCTGCACCCCAGAGGTCAGCCTCCCCGGAGCCTAGTGCTGCATCCCACAGGGCCTGGCACTCTGTAGGTTCCCAGGGAATGGTCCCTAAAAGATGAGGGAATGAGGAGTGTGGGATGGGCAGGATAGACCCACTCCTAAAAGAGCAACGATTCTGGCAAACACAGCACACATTCTGCTTTTGGAAAAATTTAATAACACAGTGGCACTTGTTCATGGAGACTAATAGAAACACCACACAATCCCACACTGCTAAACCAGCCAGGAGATGGCTCGTTCTGCTGGAAAGCATTTCCTAGGCGCCTACTATGTGCTGGAGGCCAAGGCAGAGGAGGAAGAGAAGGAAGGCACTTTGACCTGGGAGAAGCAGAAGGTCAGCAGATACTCATGACACTGGGGAGAAGAGGGCAGCCCAGGGCAAGGAGAGCTGCATATGCAGCCAGCACACTTCAGAGGAGGCAGTGTGTGTGCTGCAGAGGAATCTAGGGATCAATGGGAGAGGGGTAGCTGGGCAGAGGGACCAGCCTGTGCAAAGGCTCAGAGGCTCCAAAGTGCATGTGTGATATCCCCTGGCCAAGAAACTCACCTTCCAGAAAGGTGTCCTGAGGCAGTAGCTGCAGGTTGCTTATTGCAGCCCAGAAGTGAAGGCAACCTACATGGCCAGCCAGAGGGGATACGTTTTTTAATTATGCTGTGTCTGGGGAATTTCAAGTAGCCAAGTCATGTTGCTGAAATGCTGTGTGGTGGGAAAATGGGCTCCATGCTCACCACCCATCCCGTGAACAAGCGAAGCGGGTTACGCCAGAGTGTGCCCAATTCCATGTTTTGAAAAATGAAAAAATAGAGGGAAAGAGGAGAAAGAAGGCCGGAAGTAAATATAGCAAAATGATGATAAGATTCTGGGCAGGGGAGGAGGGAGTCTACTTTATTTATGGGAATTTTTTGTCTCCTACTTTCCTGCGATCATCAGGATGTCACGAAGGATGGTGAGTGTGGGGCATTCAAGGAGGGGTGTGGGGTGTGTGGGGTCCTTGCAGGGCAGGGGTTGGGATGAGCTGGAGCCCTAGGCGGCTTTGTTGACAGAATGACCTAAGCTTTCATGCCTTCCTCGGGTCCTTCATGGTGACTGGCTCACAGCCAGCATGCCAGAAAGGTTATTAATCAGCAAATATCCACGTGCACTGTTAGGCCCCAGGAATCACTCTGGCAGAGAAGGGCAGAGGACTTCGGAGGACATGAAAGTCATCGTGGGCTGGGGTTTGGGAGAGGCTCCCAAGAGGAGGTGACTCAAGTTGGGTCTTGAAGGATGGAGCCCTAGTTTCATATCTCCACCTCGGCTCCATTAGACCCCAGCAAGGTCTCTTGCTGCCAGGGCTGTGCGGATCCTGACACAGCCCAGAGCAGGGTCCGTTTCAGTCCAGCTATCTGGCATGGTCCTCATCGTGGGCCTTCCTCTAGGCCTGGAGCCCAAGGTGGAAAAGCCACACCTTATCAGGGACCCTGGGCCCCCTGCTCACCTCCAGCAGGCTCAGGTACCGTCTGCAATGACTACACCTACTCTTAAACCATGTCCTGACCAAATTCTGCTTTTGCCACTTAACAGCTCGTGAGTCTGAATCTCGGTCTCTTCTTCTGTAAAGCTGATGCAATAATTAATCCCTACCTCAAGGGCCGTGCACATGCAGAGTGTGGGGTGCACAGTAAACATTCGGCAAGCGGTGGCAGCTCACACTGTCACAGTTCTAGATACCTGATTTGGGCATCTGGATTCTAAAACGCAGTTCCGTTACCAGCTTGCTTGGGACCTTGGGACATTCTCATGTTTCTCTGAGCCTCAGTTTCCTCAGCTTGAGGAGAAAGGGGATGGGATGGCTCACTCCTGAGCTTGCTCATAGATGGAACGATAAGCTATGGAAAGACCCCAGGAGCTCCCTCCTCCTAACCCCAGCAAGAGTTCCAGTCAGACCACTGTTCACATGAGACGCCCACCCCGCTCTGCAGCACTCCCTGCCACGTGACTCCAGGCCATCACCCGGAAAGCCAGGCAGGAGCTGGATGGAGGCCAAGCCCAGGCAGAACCAGGCTCCTGTGCAGTCTGCAGGAGGCAGGAGGACATGCTCCTGAGGTGGAGGCTGCTCCTGGTGCCACTCTTGGTCCTCCGGTCACCGCTCCCGAGCCTCCCCTGTGGGTGGCCTGAGCTGACGGTACCTATGGCTCTTGGCCCCTCACATGCTGTCTGTGAGCCCTTTGCTGTTTGAGAGAACTACTACAGATGCCTTCTAGCTGGTTTATTTCTCACAACAGCCTGGTTGGGACCTCAGTGAGGGGCAACCCTCTCTGTGAAGGGAGATTAGAAACCCATTTTATAGATGAAAAAACTGAGGCTCCAAGAGGTTTCGAGACCTGCCTAGCTGCTATGAAGTTGAGATGACAAGGCCCATCTTCAGACTCCAAGACACCCGCTCTTCCCTCCACCCAGCTCCCCTGCCCCCCACCTGGCGCCAGACCAACTCCTTCAGACCCTGCTGAGGCCCCCAACACATCTCGACTACCATCCCAGCACTGCCCCCAACACATTCTCGGCTACCATCCCAGCACTGCCAGGGCCAGATGGGCTCTGCTGAGCTGTCCAGGGTCCTGGCCATGCTCAGCCCTGCCCCATGGCCTTCTCTAATCTTTCCCTGGCTGCCACCTCTCCGACTTCCTGGATAGCAACAAAAAGTGGGAACATGTGGCCGGGCTTGGTGGCTCATGCTTGTAATCCCAGCACTTTGGGAGGCCAAGATCGGCGGATAGCCTGAGATCGGGAGTTTGAGACCAGCCTGACCAACGTGGTGAAACCCTGTCTCTACTAAAAATACAAAAATTAGCTGGGCATGGTTGTGCATGCCTGTAGTCCCAGCTACTCAGGAGGCTGAGACAGGAAAATCACTTGAACCTGGGAGGCAGAGGTTGCAGTGAGCTGAGATCGTGCCATTGCACTCCAGCCTGGGCAACAGAGTGAGACTCCATCTAAAAAAAAAAAAGAGAAGAGAAAAAAGAATGACCACACCTGCTCATCACTATGTGATGCCGGGCCTGGCCCAGGGCTTCCGGTCCTATGCTGCCTGTGTGCCCACGGACACCAGTTTCCTTTTCTGAAAAATGGGCGCAGTGTGGGGCAAGCCAGGAGGTGGTTGAGACTCAGCACACCTCTGCAGACGTCTCTGCCTCCTCCTCTGAGCCAAGAAAAGTCAGAGACTCAGAGACATTCGGACCCAGCCCTGCCCTTGAGCAAGAGGTCCAGAGGCTGTGAGGCTTGAGAACACAATGACCATGCCCTGCCAGGCCAAGGGGCACACGGGCTGGGGAGCACAGTGGGGCCTCCCATCCGTCCTGGAGGGCAGAGAGGAGAGGGGCTTGGAGAGTGCCCTTGACAAGGGCAGAGAGGGCATAATGGGCAGAGGGAGCAGAAGCAAAGGCCTAGAGGCAGGAACCAAAGGGGAGCCTGGCTCAGAGAGTGCCTGGGAAGCAGAGGTGGCCCCTCTTCCCTGCACCGTCAGTGGCCACAGAGAAGAACACCACGGAAGGTGGTCGGGGCCAGGACCCGTCCTGGGGAGATTCCTCAGGCAGTGGGTGGAGGCTGAAGACTGAAAGCCAAGTGCAAAGCAGAGGCAGCAATCCAAGGGAAAGTGTGGGGCAGGGGCAGAGGGATGGCGAAGAGGGGTCCCCAGGAGGTAGAAAGGCCAGAGCTACATGGCTTGTGGCATCAGAGCCCACAACACCAGCTGGCTCTTGCTAAGCATTTGCTCAGGCCAGGGGCTGTGCTGGGCTCCTCATTCAATCCTCACGACCACCCGACCTGTTCACTGTGGAGTGGCGGCAACGGTGGCATGAACTGGGACACTGTGAGGTCCACAGGTTTGCAGTGACCCCCTCCAGCTGAGCTTCTGATTTGTGTAACATCCCCCAGCTCAGTACCCCCACCCGGAGAGTAAGTTGCAGCGCCTGAGGCAACAGGCTCTGAAAACCAGGCCCTTATGGCTGGGGACATTTTTCTCTACTGCGGGAGTTTGGGTGAGCTCACCAGCTCATGGCGGGTCCCCTGTGTCCTCTTCTCTCTGGGGCGGCCATCTCCAGAGCTGCCCCGCCACAGGCTCATTTGCCCACGCCACCCACAGAAGGCTCAGGTGCGGGGGCCAGTAGCAGAAACCCTGGGTTCAAGTCCAGTAGTCTCACCCCAGAGCCAGGTCAACAGCGGTGCCAGAGTCAAATGTGGGGAAGGAAGGAGCCAAACAGGCTTTGCTCTTGGGACCCAGGAAAGTGATGATTGAGGGAGGTCCTGGCTCTGACCATGAAAGCCCAGACCCAGATCTCTGCCCACCCCCAGGCCCAAACACCACACCCACCCACACCAGGCAGGTCCATGGGTGGCTTGGATAAGAAGGGGCTCGGGACATGGGCCTGAGTCCTGGCACGAGTGTCCTGGCCAAGACCAAGCAGACCCTGGAGCGAATGTTCAGGGGTGCAGAGGGATGGAAGATGAAGGCAGCAGATAGCAGCTCAGAGCGGGCAGGTCCTTCCAGGGCAGCGAGACCCAAAATCTGTGCATCCCCATGCCCTGTCCCCTGTCCCTTACTCCTTCATCAGGCAGTACCCAGGTCCTGTCCACTTGCTCCTGAATCCACCTGCAGTCTCTCTGGCCCTCCCCACCCTCAGGCCTCACTGAGCTCCCGGCTCACCTTGCCCAGCATCCTGTTTGGGGAAGGGGTCCTGCCTGTCCTGCCAAAGATACACTCACCCAGGCAACCTCCCCCTCCTGGCCCACCATGGGCTGTGGCTGCTCTGTCCTCGACCTTGGCCCACAGCCGGTGGCAGGGACTGGGCCTATGAACCTTGGGTGGAATCAAGAGCAAAGGGGGCAGCTGGATGGGCCTGAGGTCCAGCAGCACACAAATGGGGCTTCCTGCCACGCGGGCGCCTTCTGGGAGCCCATACTGGCGACACCCAGAGCCCCACCTCATTCCTCTCCTGCCAGAAGTCCCCCTCCCAGTACCCCTCACCTGGGAGAGGCAGCACAGTGAGCTGGGGAGAGCACAGCCTAAGGCATCAGACAGGCCTGGGCCCGCTATGTGGTTGTGGGCAGGGTGCCAGACCTGCTGCCTCACCTGTAACATGAAGGAAAAGACGCTGCCCTGCAAGGCTGTGCCAAAGGCATGGAATTCGCACTGTGAACTGGTTAGTGCCAGCTCTGATTCCAGCAAGTACCAATCAGCAGTGGTCCCCGGGACAGCCAGCAGGCACCTGCCCCAGCCTCCCCAACCACAGCAGGTCCCATGCTATACACTGCGGGACCCTCATCTCCATTCCCACTACGCAGAACACACTCAGTCAACACAGCATGCACCAGGATGCATCAGACAGAGGAACCTGGGACGGCACCCTAAAAGGGGAGCCGTTATCCAAGGGTGAGAAACGATTTCCCAAGGAGACAATGCAGGAGAGCTGGGGAGGGATCGCAGAGCTGGGGGAGGCACAGAGGAGCTGGGGAGGAACAGGAGAGCTGGGGGAGGGACAATTGAGGTAAGGAGGGTCAGGAGAGCTGGGGAGGGACAGTGGAGCTGGGGGAGGGTCGGGAGAGCTGGAGAAGGGCAGTCGAGGTTGGGGAGAGACAGAGAAGCTGGGGAGGGACAGGAGAGCTGGGGGAGGGACAATTGAGGTGGGGACAGAGAAGCTGGGGAGGGACAGGAGAGCTAGGGGAGGGACAGTTGAGATGCGGAGGAACAGGAGAGCTGGGGAGGGACAGGAGAGCT
>NC_045452.1:25281858-25286422 GCF_002776525.5 Piliocolobus tephrosceles | reverse complement strand
GAGAGAAGCTGGGGAGGGACAGGAGAGCTAGGGAAGGGACAGTTGAGTTGGGGAGAGAGAGAAGCTGGGGAGGGACAGGAGAGCTAGGGAAGGGACAGTTGAGTTGGGGAGAGAGAGAAGCTGGGGAGGGACAGGAGAGCTAGGGAAGGGACAGTTGAGGTGGGGAGGAACAGGAGAGCTGGGGAGGGACAGAAGAGCTGGGGGAGGGACGATAGAGGTGGGGAAAGGACAGAGAAGCTGGGGAGGGACAGAAGAAGTTGGGGATGGACAGTAGAGCTGGGGGAGGGACAGTAGGACTGGAGGAAGGACAGGAGAGCTGGGGATGGATAGTAGAGGTGGGGAAGGGACAGGAGAGCCTGGGAGGGACGGTAGGACTGGAGGAGGGACAGAAGAGCTGGGGAGGGACAGTAGAGGTGGGGGAGGGACAGAAGAGGTTGGGGGGGAGGGACAGTAGAGCTGGGTAGGAGGATCAGTGCTGGGGAAATAGCGCCAGACAAACCTTGCAGCTGCCCCCTGCTGCCCTCCTCAGGAAATAGGCCTCTCCCCTGCATTCCTGCAAGGGTCCACATGCTCCCTGTGCCCACCGCTTTTCCCCTGCCTGGACCTGTTCTACCTTTGGGATAGAACTTCTACCTGTCAGAAGTTTCTTCTTCTGTTGAGCTTGGAACTTCTCCCTTTGCATCTCACCCCGCCTCCAGGGCTGCACAGCACCCTCAGCTCCCTCCTGGGTTCCCCAGGGAGCCCTGGAGCCATCAGTGGAACTCCCTGAGCCTCTTCTTCCCCATGCTCCACAGCCCGCCCTGCAGCTGTCTTGGCTCACCTGGCTGCACATCCCCGCCCTTCTCTGGATGAGCCCCAGTCTCTCTTTCCCCTCAAGGTGAGGAAGTCAGACCAGCTGAGGCCAAATGCAACTCTTAGCAGGGTGTGGATGATGCAGAACCCAGCTAGGCAGCATAATGTGTCTGCCATGGCAGTCACTCACACCCTGCTCCAAATATTTCCAGCTCCTTTCTAACAGCATATGTGAATTAAGGTGCGGTGGCTCACGCCTGTGATCCCAGCACTTTGGGAGACTGAGGCGGGTGGATCACCTGAGGTCAGGAGTTCAAGACCAGCCTGGCCAACATGGTGAAACCCTGTCTCTACTAAAAATACAAAAATTAGCCAGGTGTGGTGGTGGGCACCTATAATCCCAGCTACTCAGGAGGCTTAGGCACGAAAATCACTTGAACCCAGGAGGCAGAGGTTACAGTGAGCCGAGATCACATCACCATACTCCAGCCTGAGCGACAGAGTGAGACTCTGTCTCAAAAACAAACAAACAAACAAACAAAAACCAAAAAAAGAATCATCAAAGTTAGACCTGGTGGGGACCTCAGTGCCCTTCTCCAAATCCACTCCATTCCTCCACTGTACAAATAGGAAAACTGAGACCCATGCTGAAGAAAAAGTGAAGGAGAGGAAATACTCTCTCCTCAGATTCAAGGAAAGGATAAATGGCTCCTGAAGAGGAGGTCAAGGTGTGAGGGCAAGACTAAAAAGAAACTTTTATGTTTTCTGTCCAGGATTGTTAATGCCTATTACCTGAGGCTGCAGAGGTTGCTGATAAACTTTACTATCTAATTCATCAGGAAAGCATCTATTTTGCCAATGAGTCAAGGGAGGTCAGAGCCACTGAGTGACTTGGCCAAAGGTGCACTGCAACCCCGCCCAGATCTGCATGACCCCAACCTCCATATAGTTCCACTCCCTGACACCGCTCTGCAGGCAGCAGAGGGGAGGAGAAAGGTGTGCTTGCATGTGCAGTCCCCAGGCCATCACCCAATGGGACAGCACTTGGCCTCCCTCCTGACTCCCATCCCTATACTCCTCTGACCACCCTGCCTCTGCAAACCACTCACAGAGATCAAAGCTGCAATGTTTGAGCATCCCCCTTGAGCTGGTCACTCTGCACAAATTATGCATTTAATCCTCAAAACCACCAGGAAAGATGGCAGTATTATCTCCAGTTTACAGGTGACAAAATTGGGCTGGAAGAATGGACTTACCCAAGATCACATTTTGAGTCTCTGGTAGGGCTGGAGTGGCACCTAGTTCTAGCACCACTAGCAGAAGAAAGAGCCCAGGCAGGGGCAGTGCAGAAGCTACTCAAGCTCTATACCTCCCACTGTGTGTCCACAGCAGACATCACTAATCAATCACAGAACTCTTTCCTATTAAACCAGGATGCAGCAGATATCACTAATCAATCACAGAACTCTTTCCTATTAAACTAGAATCCTTGCACAGGGCTCCAGGCAGCCACTCTGAGGGCTTGGCACTAGAAACAATATCCACTTGCCACTCCTACCTGGGCCAAGGTCCTCTTGGAGCAGTCTGAACATTCCATGCCTGCCCTTGTGCTCTTATTCAGCTGTGACAGACCAGAAACTGGCCCAGAATCCCAGAGTATTAGACTGGAAGGACTTGTTGGCAATCTTTGGGCATATAAGTGAAGAAAGAGGTGAACTGACCCATGCATACAGAAAACTGGTAGAGCAGCCTCTGCACCAGGCCAAGCCTGGAGTTCCTCCTCCCTGTCCCTACCCCAGTGTCCACCACTCAGTTTCCCCAAAATGCAATGGAGCCCTGGGGACTGCCTGCCTTGCAGGGTGCCCCCAGAGCCTGTGCCCCATAGGCAAGATGGCAACTGGAAGGTTGGATGATTATCCCAAACCTTGCCACAGAAGCTGGTATCTCAATGTGAAAGACCCATTGGGCTCCCAGAGGCAATTACATCCCTGAAGGGCTGGGTCTGGAGCTGACCAGGACCACACTGTGGTCCAGCAGGGCTCTGCCACTTCCACACTGCCCTCTCTCCCCAGATCTTCCTCTCCTTACAGCTCCTGGGGTCGCCAGTTCTCTGCCTTGAAGACAAGCATACTTTGTATCTCACTGAACCAAGGAAACCCTCACAGCCTAAACCCTAAGCTGCAGCCCTTCCTGAAGCTCCTGTCTCCCCTCCAGCCTCTGCCTCCCTCAATAGCCCTCTACTTGGTACCCCACTTCTCCACATCTTCAGGTACCCCAGTGCACCCGCCCCTCTCCATCTGCATTCATATTTGCTCACATCACCTGACCTAAGAAAGAGGCTTCTGTCCCTCCCACTCCTGCCACATCTCATCCACCTCCTCAACTGAGTTTCCTTCAACAGCCATCACAGGTGTCCTCTCTGCTTCCCTGTCTCCTCAGGCCAGGCCAGGGCCACCAACGTTCTCCTTTGTGTCTAGCGTGGTCTTGGTCAGACCTCATCCTGCTCACTCCTGGCATATGGGCCCCTCCCCCACTCTCAGCCTCCTGGCTGTGGCTCTCAAGTCTCCATGGTCTGGTCCAGCCTCATCCAGATGCACTGACCAACTTTCTTCTCCTACCCTGGGACTCCATGCTGCCTCAGTCCTCTGCACCCGTGATAAACAATCACAGCAGCAATAACAAAGATATTGCTTTTCTAGAACAAACATGTACCAATCACCGAGCTGAGCAAGAATTAGCCAGTTCCATCTTCCATCAAACCTATTGATTTGTTGACTCCAGAAAAATTCGTTGAATGCCTACTGTGTGCCACTCACTACTCTCAGCGCTGGGGATAGAATAGTGTAATGATGGTATTGTTCCAATTGCACAACTGTAGAAACTGAGGCCCAGAGAGGCTAAGTGACCTGCCTGGGCTCACACAACCACGAGGTGGGTTCCAAATCCTACACCCACACACACACCCATGCCACGGCCTCCCTGTGGGCCACACACTCCAGAACCCTGCCCCCATCCCCCACTCCTCTGTCTCCCCTGGAGCCCAGCATCCTCAGTGCTTTGTTCTCCCCAGAAGCCCCCTCCAACCACCGCCACCACCCGCCGCCAACTCGGCTGCTGCCTCCCTGGGAGCTGCTGCCAAGCCGTTAGCTCCTGTCATCGCCCCAAAGCAGCCAGAGGGAGCACCAGCAGCAGCTTTGGCACAGGCCACCTCCGGCCGCTCCACAGCCACCAGGCCAGCAGGGTGGGCGCCCCTCCCACAACCATGCCGTGGCAGCATCAGTGCGAAGGGATCCAGCCTTCCCCATTACAAACCAAGAAACTGACGCTGGAGAGGAAACTGAGGTTCAGCCATGCCTCCAGTGACAGTGGCTAAATTTGTAAAATCAACCCATCGTAGTGAGGATCCAAAGTCTCTGGAAGGCAGTCCCTCTGCTGGCATAGTCCCCTGTTCAACCTGCCACCAGTCTCTGGGAGCTCAGCGGGGGGGCACTTCCTCAGAGGAGGGTTCAGACCTCTGTTCAGATCAAAGCTCCCTCTCAAGTGCCCTTGGCACCCACCCCAGGGGCCCTGCCAAAAGTCAGCCCTGGGGTCACCCAGCCCTGAGGTCACCCAGCCCTGGGATCACCCAGCCCTGAGGTCACCCAGCCCTGAGGTCATCCAGCCCTGAGGTCACCCAGCCCTGGGATCACCCATCCCTGAGGTCATCCAGCCCTGAGGTCACCCAGCCCTGAGGTCACCCAGCCCTGGGATCACCCATCCCTGAGGTCATCCA
>NC_045452.1:25277613-25281848 GCF_002776525.5 Piliocolobus tephrosceles | reverse complement strand
CCCTGAGGTCACCCAGCCCTGGGATCACCCATCCCTGAGGTCATCCATCCCTGAGGTCATCCAGCCCTGAGGTCATCCAGCCCTGGGGTCACCCAGCCCCAGCTCCCAGGTGGCCTCCGTGGAACCAGTCCTGTCTCCTCCCCTTCCTCCTGGTGAGGTAGGTGACCACGGACGAGGTGTGGACTCTGGCCCTGTCCTTGCCCACCCTCCTGCTATCCCTCCTGGGGGCTTTCTCCTGGAAGGAGGAAGCCCCCAGGAGGGAGGCGGGCTCCCTACTGGGGCCACACGGGGACTGAGGAGCACACGTGGCCAGGCCCGGCCACCACGAGACTGTGAGGGGTGGCCTGGGGCTCCCCCGCAGGCAGGGAAGGCACCCCCGGCTGGATGACTCTCTCGGCTGCCACAGGAACCTCGTCCGAGGAATTTAAGGAAAAAGGTTGTCCTCTGAGGGTTCCGTAGGTTGAAGGAAGGGGCAGGAAGGCAGCGTTTGGAGCAGAGAGGCACACAAGTCGTTGCCACCTACAGGGTCCAGGTCTCCTCCCCAGGTTCAGAATCACAGGAGAGAATCCCATTGGGTTTCACTTGGGTCATGTGTCCAGCCTGGACCAATCAGCCATGGTAGGGGTGGGGCCATCCTGAGGGAGTCTGGCCAGTCCCAGAGAAGAAAGAGTCTGTGGGCGGGGCAGTCAAGCACACG
Source organism: Piliocolobus tephrosceles (assembly GCF_002776525.5). Lineage (NCBI taxonomy): Eukaryota > Metazoa > Chordata > Mammalia > Primates > Cercopithecidae > Piliocolobus > Piliocolobus tephrosceles. The sequence goes on along the minus strand of NC_045452.1, from coordinate 25,281,151 downwards.
CAGCTTCCCATTTTACAGGCGGGAGGTGGACAGGCCCCCAAGAAAAGGTCCCTGGGCACTGTGTCCTTGCGTTTCTGGATCAGCCCAGACAAAGGCCCTGCAGTGGAAGGGAGCCAGGTGTGCCCTGGTGAAGAGGAGGAAGAAGAGGTGGGGTAGGTCCCCAATGGAGGTGTGTACCAGGTGTGCCCTGGTGGAGAGGAAGGAGGAGAGGTAGGGTAACGTCCCAATGGAGAGGACCCCCGAGGCGGCCAAAGGACTTCAGTCCATGCAGCAAGACAGACATGAGAGGCCCCTGTTTCCAACAATGACACTGGTAATAGGAGCCCAGGAGGTGACTGGGAGGAGTGAGGGAGTGGACAGGGGGAGAGAGACGGTGAACAGCTGGACCCAGGCCACTGAGGGCAGGTGGAGGGAGAGGAGCCGCCGGTCTGGGCTCCAGGACACCCAGTGGGGCTCGCTGGGTGAGATGGGGGGATCGAGGGCAGGAAGCCAGCTAGGGGGAGGATGACCAGTTCAGTTGGAAACATTTCAGTATAAGGTTCTGTGGGGTACACAGGAGAGCTGGCTAGAGGGCAGGGGCCACAGGGAGAGAGGCCCGAGCTTTGATCGGGAGCTTAGGGGTGACTGGCAAGTGACACAGGTGGCCCAGGAGACCACGGGAGTAGTCAAAATCTTATAGGAAATGTCTAGAAGAGAGGGGGCCAGGGTTGGGTCCTGGGGAACCCAAAATATGGGAGAAGGGTGCAGAGGGGTGTGGGGAGAACACAGAGGGGTGAGACCAGGTCCTGTAGGAGAACTTGGACTTAGCAATGGGAGGTCATAGGGGACCCTGAGGAGAGGGTCTCCACGGGGTGGTGAGAAGGGGAGACATCCCCCCGGAAAAACGAGGCATCTCTCTATGCCTCTGAGTCTCCAGCACTCAGGAGCGATCCTCCATTATGTTGAGGACAATGACCTCAGTGTGCATCGGGGCAGAGGTTTCCTTGGCTAGAAGGGACCAGTGTCTGAGATGTGTTGGGAAATGTCTGCACTGTGTTCCCAGGGCCACCCAGCAAAGCCAAGGTCATCCACATTTGACAGATGGAAAATGAGGGGAAGCAACTCATCCAAGGAGCCCGTCCGGGGCAGAACTGGGACCAGGATCAGGACCTTGGTGTCCAGCCTCTCTTCCTGGCCCTGACCATGTCCCAAGTGCTACTTCCAGTGAATGTCATGGCCATAGTGGGGAAGACTGGTTAGATTCCCTCTCCTCAGGCCTTGGCCCTCCTTCCAGGGTTCTGAGCCAGACCTCTGCTTGACCGTGATGCCCTCTTTAGCCTGGCCTGGGGAGTCCAGGAAGAGCACAGCCTGCAGGTGATCCAGCTCTTACATAGAGGCCTCAGGTGGGGTCAGCCCCTGCAAAGCCCCAGATGTCCTGGGCAGATGCCCACTCAGGTCGCCACCAGCAAATGAACTCCAGAGAACAGCAACCACACTCACTAGCAAGCCGACACCAGCAACCCCACACACCAGCAAGCCCGCACACCAGCAACCCGGCACACCAGCAACCCCCACACCAGCAACCCCGCACACTGGCAGCCCCACACACCGGCAACCCCACACACCGGCAACCCCACACACCGGCAACCCCACACACCAGCAACTCCGCACACCGATAGCCCTGCACACCAGCAGCCCCGCACACCGGCAACCCCGCACACCAGCAACCCCGCACACCAGCAACCCCACACACCAGCAACTCCGCACACCGATAGCCCTGCACACCAGCAGCCCTGCACACCAGCAACCTCAGGAAGGAGGCAGTGGGCATTTGAGTTCTCAACGAGGGCAATTCCAGGACTACTGTGGCTTTTTGGAGCCCACAGGAGCTTTGGTGCTTGTTGGACCCAGATTCCCGTTCTGACTTTGCCACCTGCCACCTGCCCCCTGCACAACCTTGGGCAAGACTGGATACCATGTCAGAACCTCAGTTTTCTCATCTGCAAAAAGGGCTTTCTATGCCCATCTCCCAGGAAGATGAGGATTAAGGGGGACCCCTTTGGATAGTTGCCTGAAGAGCGAGGGCCCCTATTTATGTCAGGTATTGAGCTCAGCACCAGCAAAAGAGGCAGTGCAGAGCCCAGCCTCACATCGCTCACTCCAGGGTCCTGATATTTCCTATCAGTGTGATCCAGGATTGAGTTCCTGGCTCGCTGCCTTCATCTGCGCCGTGCCCTCTGCTTACTGTGCCCACACCATGCCAGTTTTCCAGGCTGTCGCTGGCCCTTGGCCTGTTTCTGCACCCTCCAGGCTGACCTGTCCTAACGTGGTCCCAGCCTTCTCCTTCTCTTTGGCGGCAGTCATTGGTGCCACACAGACAGCCCATCTGAAGCTCACGTTCAAACAGCCAGCCACCCACAGGCTCAGGAGGCTGCAGGAGCCAAGTGGATGCCCCTCCCCTTGCACCCCTCGCAGTGAGGGAGGGCGGGCAGGACTGGGCGGCCCGCACAGGAAAGCGGGTGTTTACACTGCAAACAGAGGCTGAGCGGAGATTGTGCCGTGGATTCAGCTTCAGGGAGGTGCAGACGCCCAGGTGCCAGGCCTGGTGTTTGCCCCCAGCCCCAGGGGCTGTTGCCGCCACCCGCAGCGCGGAGCATTGCTGAGCTGGATTTGCCCTCCGCGCTCAGCCTGTGCTGTGTGCGGTGGCGGCGGAGTGTGCCGGCTACAGGGTAGTCGCTGGCGCCTGCTCACCCTCCGCAGGCTGCTTCCCCCTGCCTGGGATTCGGCCGCCATGGCGCCTGCTGCTGAGCAGCCTGGCTCTGAACAAAGATGCGGGACCGACCCTGCTTCCTGCCCCAGGCCCCGCCCCAGCCAAGGACCCGCCACCCCCAGCCTCATCAGCTCCCCACTCTCTCTGGCGTCACCTCCCTGCCTTCCGCCTCACCCCAGACTAATCACTGTGAGCGCCGCCCGGCAAAGGCCATTCCAGCCTCTCTCATCCCTTTGACAAGCAGCCCTGGTTTGGGCCTCTGTGCTCCTGCCAGCGGTGCAGGTGAAGGAGCAGCTCCTCCGCAGGGGGAGAAACAGAAGCCTGGAAGAGAGGCCAGGACCGCAGGCTCTGAGCCAGGCACCCAGCCCCAGCACTCAGCGGCCGGGTGCTGACCTCGGGCAATCACTGTGCAGCTCCGGGCCCTTTTCTCCTGCATCTGTGAAATGGGGAGATGCCAATCCCAGTGTCCACCTCGCAGGGCCAGCGTGAGGATTAAATAAGCCAGGGCAGTAGAGCATTTAGAAAAGCACCCAGCCAGGCACGGTGGCTCGCGCCTGTAATCCCAGCACTTTGGGAGGCCGAGATGGGCGGATCACAAGATCAGGAGATCGAGACCACCCTGGCTAACACGGTGAAACCCCGTCTCTACTAAAAATACAAAAAAAAAAAAAAAAGAAAAGAAAAATTAGCCGAGCGTGGTGGCGGGCGCCTGTAGTCCCAGCTACTTGGGAGGCTGAGGCAGGAGAATGGCGTGAACCCGGGAGGCGGAGCTTGCAGTGAGCCGAGATC
>NC_045452.1:25218977-25277513 GCF_002776525.5 Piliocolobus tephrosceles | reverse complement strand
AGAAGGAGAAGGAGAAGGAGAAGGAGAAGGAGAAGAAGAAGAAGAAAAAGAAAAGCGCCCAGCACAGCCTGTGAGCTCCGCAGGTGACAGTTGCTGGTACTTCAGTGTCATCAGTGTGCTGGGACTAAGGGAGGTCCCGGGAACTGTGGGCTCAGAGGACCGTGAGGGTGCCTTACACACCTGCCTTCATCCTCACAATCCCTGAGAGATGACTGTTGCCAGAACCCTGGAATACAAGAGAAAATCTTACCGGAGCCTCCAGGCCGGGTAGAGCCTGGATTTGACCCACCAAACCCAGGCGAAAGGAGGAGGGCACAGTGCTTCACTGTGGTAGGCAGGTGGCTTCCCGAGGACCTGCCCAGGGCTCACCAGGGCTGATCCCAATGTCCCTGTCCTTTAGGAGGCTGGCAGCCTTGGGTCCCATCTCAGGCAGAGCCAGGACAGCCATCCGTCCGACTGGTCCACATGTCTGGCCCAGCTGTCCCTCCACTGAGAGGCCTTTGAGTTTCCCAAGGCTCCAGCCCAGTCGTACCCCCCACACTGGGCTGGAGCTATGCTGGGCAGAGCTGGAAACAGGGACAACACTCACCAGCCCTTGGCATCCAGGCCCTCCCTCCCAGACTGGTGAAATTCCATGTCTGCACCAAGGTCACCTCTACCATCCACACTGAGCAGCTAGGGTGGAAAGCAGCCACAAGGAGCCCCCTCTGCTCTCAGAGCTCCCTCCCAGCATTCTCCTGCCCAGAATTTCCCCAAGACCCATCTCTCCTCTCGACTGCCTTGAGCCCCAGCACTCGGCAGGATGGCATATCTTGGAACAAGCAGAAAGAAGAAGGCAGGCGGAGAAAGCCCAAGAGCCTGCTGGCCAAGGCTGCCTGTGATTCAGGAGCAGCTGGGATCCAGCCTTATTCCCTCATCTGTGTGGTGAGACCCATGGCACCTAGGGGAGGCCTGGCGTCCTCCCTGAGCTTCAGTTTTCTCATCTGTAAAATGAGGCTGATAACATCAGGCCCTGTGCCACAGGACTGTGGAAAAAAGTACCCAAGATGGAGTTCCAAGCAGCACCAAGCAGGTGGTAAGCGCTCAATGGAAATTAGCTGTGCCTGTTATCATTGCCCCTGTCCAGGTCCCCGACACCAGCTTTTACATGAGAAAGGCTTTATAGAGTGCTGTAGCCATGCAGCTGGGTTATGAAGAAGGGTGGATGTGGGGGCAAAAAGGCCTGGCAAAGTGGGAAGAGCCTGGCGAGGGGTCAGGCACACCTAAATTCAAGAGTTGACTCCCTGATGTGAGAGCTGGGCCACCTTGGTCATGCTGTTTAACCTCTCTGGATCTCTTTGCAAGGATTAAATGGGGAAAGATGCATGAAGGGGTCTAGGAGGTACCAGCACACAGCAGAAGCTTCATTAATGTCAATCTCATTAGCCCTTCCCTCCTTGGATTTGTGAGTAGTAGAGAAAAGATGCTCTTACACACCTATGCATTCTCTGTCTCCCTCCATCTCACTCAAAACCCTGATTTGGTCAGGCACAGTGGCTCATGCTTGTAATCCCAGAACTTTGGAAGGCCAGGGTGGGTGGATCACCTGAGGTCAGGAGTCCGAGACCAGCCAGGCCAACCTGGTGAAACCCTGTCTCCACTAAAAATACAAATATTAGCCAGGTGTGGTGGTGCATGCCTGTAATCCCAGCTACTCAGGAGGCTGAGGCAGGAGAATCGCTTGAACCTAGGAGGCGGAGGTTGCAGTGAGCTGAGATCATGCCACTGCACTCCAGCCTGGGTGACAGAGCAAGACTCTGTCTCAAAAATAAAAAAAAACAACAACAAAACCTGATTTGTATCATCTGCCAATTTCCATGGTGTAAATACTCCCACTATGATTGATTTCAAGCTACTAACCTAAGCAGCGTTGGGAATAGCTGTGCACAGATGACTGTCATGCATAATAAGAGCCAGCTCCATGACACCACAGCTGTCCACAGCTCCCCTTCTCCATCATGCACCCCTCTTCCCAACCCACTGCTCTCCTGCCACACCCACCATGTTTCTGGTCCCACACATGTCAGGTGTTCCTGCCTCAGGGCCTTTGCACTGAACTGCTGTGTCCTCTACCCAGAACATTTCTCCCCTGGTTGTGCCGTGGCTATCATGTCTTGCTTTCCAGATCTCACCTCCTCCAAGAAGCCCACCCTGATCACCTTGCTAATATTGCTTCCCCACCCCCAACACACCCCTACTGCTCTGTGATCTCATGATATTTTATTTCCTTCATGGCACTCGACTTGTCTTGAAAGTCTGACACACATTTATCTGTTATGTGTGTTTATCTGTTTACTTTCTGTCTTACCCACTATGGAGTTGGCTCCATCAGGGCAGGGCCCCATCCCCGAGGTCCCTGCTGTGTCCTTGGTGTTTCGCACAGTGCCTGACACATAGTAGGTGCTCAGGCAATATTTACGGCACAGATGAATGAACGAACAATTGAACAAGGAACGTCAGGACCTACCTGGGCTGAACGTCCCAGGCCCTGCCTGGCCCACAGCCCCTCCCCCGCCACAAACTTCCCATGCAGCGGCTCTAATTAGCAGAGGTCCCCCCCACCCAGTGCAGCCCCTCGACTGCGGCCCCATTGTGGACCCTGTAATTGCAGTCTCCTGCCTTTTTCTCCCCCACCCCAATTCTCCCTCTTCAGCAGAAAGACAGAGGCCGGCCCCATTGTGCAGCTCCTGTTGACACAGGGATGACCTCACTGGGGGCCTCCTGAGAGGGGCCCAGCAGGGGAAAGGGGAGTGGGGAATAGAGGGGTGGCAGTGGCCCGGCCTAGGTTGGGAAAGGCCCGGAGGCTGAGGCCTGGGACAAAGGGCCACGGCTGGGGGCAGGGGGGGGGGCGGGTGAAGCCAAGGGTCGGGGTACAGGAAGAAATAGAGAGAGAGTTTCCAGGGCTAAGACAAGGGTGCTTTTCATTAGAGGAACACTTGAGGGAGGGAAAATTTCATCTCAAGAAAGGATCCCGAGAGAAGCCTGGGCCAGACGGCCATGTTCTTGAGGGGGTTTTGAAGACACAGAAAGACAGACAGACCTAGGCCTAGGACCTGCCCGTCAAGAAGGCTTGGAGCAGAGACTCCCTGAGCCTGGATCTTCATCTGTAAAATGGCAAACAATGATACCTTCCGCGTGGGACTGTCTTGGGGTCTCTAGTAGATCACAGAGGCCAGGGAAGGACGCGGTAAAGGCTTGCTGGTCATTCCTCCCCACCCAGGACTCCGGCACACACTCACGTGCATTCTCGTTTTCTCTCTCTCCTCCCCTTTTACAGACTTGACTCGTTCCTTGCTGCCTCAAGCTGCCCACAGTTTGGCAAGGTCCCTCCCGCAGTGACCTCCAGCTGAGCCTGAGCACCTGCTGTCTCCTGCTCTGGACTCCTGCACTTGCATCCTCATATGTGAGCCCCCAGCAGGGCCACCTGTTGTCTGTGCCTGGATCTCCGCCCTATGCCCCTGGTTATTGCTCCAGCCCTGAGCACCCCACTCCCAATCCCCCTACCTGAGGGGCCTTAGGGAGAAAGCATCTGCCCCCATGATGCCCGGGGAGTCCTAGGTTTGCCATCAAGTCCCTCTCCCTGGAAAGAGGACAATCCCTGGATCAGGACAGCTGCCAGATCCCAGGGAGCCTCATGCACTGGAGGGAACGGAGCGGGGCTTGGTGGGGGCAGCGCGTGGGCTCAAGAAAGAATGGGGGGCCTGGCCAGGACTTCCTCCTTGTCAATGAATCACATTTCTTTTTTTTTTTTTTTTTTTTTTGAGACGGAATCTCACTCTGCTGCCCAGGCTGGAGTGCAGTGGCGCAATCTCGGCTCACTGCAACCTCCGCCTCCTGGGTTCCAGCGATTCTCCTGCCTCAGCCTCCTGAGTAGCTGGGATTACAGGCACCTACCACCATGCCTGGCTAATTTTTGTATTTTTAGTGGAGACAGGGTTTCACCATCTTGGCCAGGCTGGTCTTGAACTCCTGACTTCAGCTGATCCACCTGCCTTGGCCTCGCAAAGTGGTGGGATTATAGGCGTGAGCCGTCGCGCCTGGCCACATTTAATTTTAATCAGAATTTTGTCAGCATTGTATCATTTTCATGAGCAAGTATTTTGCAGATGGAAGCTCCTTACGTGAATTTAGTTCTTTGGCTGGTCTTCTATCGAGTGTGTTTCAAACAGTTTCTAACTTATTATTTTTATGTTCATTTCCATTTCACTGAACTGATTTTCATTGGCATCCGTATTTCCCCCTGTGATGTTTCCACTGAAGATTTCATCGTCCGAACAGTTTTCAGCCACATCCCAAGTTAGCTTTTGCCACCATGGGTTTCCTTTGCTAGCCGTAGTTTTCTGCCGAGGTCAATGCTTCTGAGACACATGTCATAAGTGCTAAATTTGGTTAGGAAGGTTTGATTCTAACAAAAATCAAGAGGTTTTCCTGGGTGCAGGTTTGGTTTAAGATGGATGATTCTCCCAGTGAGATTTCTCCTGCACTAAAGGACCAGGAGTCCTGCTGAGTCACCGCAGCAAGGAGCATCATCACAGGCGTAGAGCAACCTATCAGGGCTTGGATCAAAGTGACATCCCCAGGGTCAACGTGCCCTGAGTCTGAAGAGGGCCCAGGTCCTTGACAGCAGAATCAGGACAGGAAAAAAGTCAACAGAAACCGCCACAACTCAGTTAAGGCAGGACTAAGGGCCCAGACTCTTTAGGAATGAAGGTTTGGGTCACCCCACCTGGCAAGGAACCATGACCGGCTCAGGTACCACCTTCTCTTCTAACAAAACTTCTGCCTTGGGCCCCTGATGATTACTGTGGTGGGCCAGGTCTAAGAGGCCCTCAGCAATCTCTGCCTCCCAGCAGTCATGCCCTTCCTCTGGAGTGAGGGCGTTCGGTTCTAGCCAATGGGGTACACCAAAAGTGATGGGACAATGTCACTTCTGCAGTGAGGTGATGTAAGCATATGGCCTCCATCTTGCCAGCAGTGATGAAGCAAGCTGCCATTGTGGAGAGGCCCATGGGGCCAGGAGCTGAGGTCCTCCAGTCCAACAGCCTGTAGGGAGCTGAATTCTGTCAGAGCCATGTGAGTTAGGAAGCAGATCCTTCCCCAGTGGTGCTTTCAAGTGAGACTGCAGACCCCATTCTCACACCCTGATTGTAGCCTTGTCAAAGACCTTAGAGCTTGGCTGGGTGCAGTGGCTCACGCCTGTAATTCCAGCACTTTGGGAGGCTGGGGTGGGCAGATCACATGAGGTCGGGAGTTCAAGACTAGCCTGGCCAACATGGTGAAACCCCATCTCTACTAAAAATACAAAAATTAGCCAGGCAATGTGGTGCACCTATAATCCCAGCTACTCAGGAGGATGAGACAGGAGAATTGCTTGAACCCAGGAGGTGGAGGTTGCAGTGAGCTGAGATCACACCACTCCACTCCAGCCTGGGTGACAGAGTAAGACTCTGTCTCAAAAAAAAAAAAAAAAAACCCAGAACAAAGGAGCAATGACACAGTGCAGCCCACTGCCCCACAGAGACCAGGAGATCGTAAATGTGTTTTGCTGTAAGCCTCCAAGTGTTGTGCTAATTTATTTTGCACCAGTGGACAATGAATCCACCAGGCAAACAAATAGCAATAACAAGAAGAATTAGTAGTGGTAGTATACAGATATGTTTTGTATATTGAACACCTACTATGTGCCAGGCACTGTGTTAAGTACTGCACAGGCTTTGTCTTATTCATTCCTCATATGAACCATGTCCATGCTATGGTCACCTTTTACAGATGAAGAAAGTGAGGCTCAGAAAGGTCAAAATGACTGGGAGGCTCCAGATGAAAGCCCAGAGCCTGGCTCTGAGCTAAGGGCTGTTGGGAGAGGCAGGAGGTGGCCCAGGATCACCCACCCCAGTTTCTGTTTTCCAGATCCACTCTCATCCATATCGTGCTCCTCTTTGGGTGCAGACACCCTTCATCTTGTCTCACAGTGATCACATGGACACAAACACACCTGCCATATCTTCAGGCCGACAAACTTCTGCCTAAAGAAGAATAGGCAGATAACATAACATCAATTTTACCTGTACTTTTAGTAAGCATTTAATTCCTTCAATTGTCTGGTGGTCTATTTGCAGGGGAAACTGAGCTACCGAATCATTTCTCACTTCACCTGCCGTACGGGAAAGAGGTTCAATTAGAAAAATCTATTGCTAATTTGAAAGCTCTGATTCTATAATTTCCTACAGGGAAGACATGTAAATTGCGTGTTATTTAACACCCTTTCATGGCAGGTGAGTTCCGCGGGGGGCAATTATAATCCACTCTCCACTCTTCTTACAGATTCCTGACAAGCAGGGAGGAGGCAGGAGGGAGTAGGAGAAGGAGGGAGAACAAGAGAGTATTTTGAAGGCTGGTTCCAAGTGGCTTTAGGAACCCATGAATTTGAAGGGCTTAAGCAGGGTCAGCTGGTTGGTCAGCTCCCTGGGAACATAGGCCAGACCCCGCCCCCTCCAACTCTACAACTTCTACGGCCCTCCCCCAACCATCTGAAAAATCACCATGGCAGGGGGAGGGGTCAGGATGCCCTGATCCACACTCCAGCCTCTGTCACCAGCTGTGTGCCACGTAGCTGTCCCTTAATCTCTCTGGCCCTGGTCTCCATCTGTGCAATGGCGAAACGTAACACTCCCCAGCCTGAGCTGCTGGGAGGACCAAAGCCAATTTCAAGTGTAAAACATAAAAGGGGACTTCACAAACTACAAAGCACTGTCCCCTGGTGGGGGGCGTCTAGCACTGGGACCTGGACCGTAAAGCACTCACTCACCGTCTCCCACCCTACAAACTCCCTGGAAGGTTTTTCTCTAGAAGGACCCGAATCTTTCTGGCTAAGGGGTTTTCAAGATGAAACTATTTCTTCCCACACAATTATAGCAAACGGGCTCTTTTCAGCACCCCCTGCACACATAGACACACACACGCAAACACACACACCCCTGGGTAGATGTCTCTGGAAGAATGTTTCAAAGCCAAGGGACTTCTGGGGACCTCTGGGGTGGGGAGGTGGGGAGGGAGGAGGCAAAGAGACCTAGTTTTTACTGAATGCTTTTTGTATGGCTTAGATGTCTTTCCTCCTTCCTTCCCATCAGATGCACCCAATTACCTCTCAAAAGCATTCTTTTATACTTTTATACATTTATTCAGTTTTAACAAATGAAACATGTGACCCACGGCTTCTCCCTCCTTCCCCCGACCCTGGACCCCTGGCTTCCTGGCCTCCCCTGCCTCAGACCATCATTCAGACCCCCACGTTCCAGCACCTGCCCCAGCCAGACCCCGGGCTGGGCTCCAACCAGGGGCTGTCACTTCGACCTGGGCCCCCCTTGAAGCTGTCGACCTGGAGCTGGCTCTAGAGGGAAGAGCAAAAGTGTGCTGCTCCTTTCAGGGAGCTGTGAGCAGACACACCCCCAAACACGAATGCACTGGGATGGGGCGCCCTTGACAACACCCAGCGCCCTCCTGCCTAGCCGCCCTTCTTGCAGGACCAACTGGCCGGCGGGCGAGGGCGGGCGCCACCTGCTGGACGCCAGTGAGAAGTGCACGCTGGTGCCCACTCTTTTCCTTGGTCATTCCAGACTGAGACCGGCACAGGGGTGGTCTGCAGCCCTGGGCAGTGTCCCAGGCTCCCGCGGGGGGCGCGACATCCTCCTCCCCACAAGTTTCTCCCAACAGCTGTTTCAGGTGTTTTGCCCAGACGTGACATTTTTACATGTTGGAAGTGTGTCGGACTAAACATCTCCATTCACTCCCACAACGTGCAGCGGGCCAGCCCAGTGACATGGTGACCAACAAAATATTCATGGTCCCTGCAGGGTCTGAGGACTGGAGACTGAGATTAAACAACTTAGTACACAAAGGGCCATTTAATTACAAGCACAATCACGCTTAATGGGGAAGGAGAGAACAGAGCATGGTTTAAGATGATCTCCTCACCAGTTCTGCAAGCTAGGATTAATTGCTATATTACAGAGGAGGCTCAGAGAGGTGCAGTGACTTCCCTAACATCACACAGCAAGAGAAGGTGGGGCTCAGATAGGGACCCGGGTCATCCAGGCTCCAGGAGGCTGGAAAGGTGCAGGGTCCCCGGTAGACCCACTGGCAGTTTGCAGAAACAGCCTCCAACCCCCTCCCTCACAAGGGCCCAGGGAACAGCTGTTTCCCCACAGGCTGGCTTCAGCAGGTTGCAACCACTGCTAGGGGTTAGACCAGGCCCCCTGCAAGAGCTGCAGTCTCCTTTGTCTAAAAGGACAAGCAGACAGGAGCCCTCAGACACTGTCCCCAAGAGACCACCTTCCTCTCCCTCTGTTCACCTCCCTTTTCAGCAAACTTTCCCACCATCCTTCGTGACAGAAGAGGGCCCTGCAGTGAAATGCGGCACTCCTGGGTCCCCTACAAATTGCCATCTCCTCCCTGGCCTCAGTTTCTCTGCCTGTCTATAAAATGAGAGTTCAGACCAGATGGTCTAAAGGTCAAGGTTGATCTAAGCGCTCTAACCCTCCCTGCCCACCTCCCTTCATCAGCCAGTGCAGAGACACACACGTCCCTCCGTTGTGCTGGATGTCCTCAGTTTCCCCAAAATGACCTGATTTTGGGAGACCAAGGCCAAAAGGGTTTGACGGTGACTGTGGAGGCCAACAGGACTCCCTGGCCCCATGGTGACTCAAGGAGGCAGCCTGCAGGACAGCCCTGCCTCCCCTTGGGACAGTGATGCAATCCGCAGACAGCTGGGAGGGCTCCGTTGGCCAGACCCCTGGGCAGGACCCCTCCCTGTCCGAGTTTCAGGACCTCATGGTAACCTGCAGACCCTCCTTGAGCTGGAATCAAAAGTCCTTCTGTGGGTGAATCCTGCACTTCTCTAAAAGTGATGGAAAAGACAGGCCAGGTTCAAGTCCAGCTCCCAACCCGCCACAGCTGTTTTCAAAGCCTTGTGCCCTCGGGCAGGTCGCCTCACTCACCTCCTGCTGTCCTGTGTCATTCCCATGTGGATGTCGATGACACCTGCCTCCCAGGTGGTGGCAGGTAAGACCAGATGATCCTGTCAGCAGAGGGCAGAGTGCCTTGAGGGCATTGGTGCTCACAGAGTTAGCCCTGATGGAGATGGCTGCCCAGGCTGGCCCGTGTCAGCCTCCCCAGATGATGGATGAATAATGGATGGGCAGGCCAGGCACGGTGGCTCACCGTGCACTTTGGGAGGCTGAGGCAGGTGGATCACCTGAAGTGAGGAATTCGAGACCAGCCTGACCAACTGCTGAAACCCTGTCTCTACTAAATACAAAAAATTAGCTGGGCGTGGTGGCGTGCGCCTGTAATCCCAGCTACTTGGAAGACTGAGGCAGGAGAATCGCTTGAGCCAGGGAGGCAGAGTTTGCACTGAGCTGAGATAGCGCCATTGAACTCCAGCCTGGGCAACAAGAGCAAAATTCAAAAGAAAAAAGAAAAGAAAAGAAGGAAGGAAGGAAAGAAGGAAGGAATGAAAGGAGGGAGGGAGGGAGGGAAGGAAGGAGGGAGGGAGGGAGGGAGGGGGAGAGAGCGAGAAAGAGAAAGAGAAAGAAAGAAAAAGAGAGAGAAAAGAAAGAAGAAAGAAAGAGAGAGAAAGAAAGAGAGAGAGAAAGAAAGAAAGAAGGAGAGAGAGAAAGAAAGAAAAAGACAGACTGGATGGGCAAACTTGGACCATGCACACACCAACCACCTTGCACAATGATTGGTATTCTCACATCCGTGACTTCACTTAGCCCCCACAAAACCCCTGCTTCCATCATTTTCCAGCTGGGGGAACTGAGGCCCAGAAAAGGGAAAGACATTCCCAGTGTCACACAGTGCTGGGTTCCAGCTGGGCCGTGCTAGAATCAAACCCCGGTCAACAGTCAGGGGAACAGCCTGAGACGTGCGGCCGCGTTTCGCCAGAAAATCACTGCCTTCTCATCACAACCGGCACCTCTCCATCTCGACCACACGGGGGCAGCAGCGCCCCAGCCATCGCCGGGCCTCGCACTGAGGCTTCTCCCATCCCTGCTGAGAACGCCTGGCGGCTGCTGCCGGCAACACTCAGAGCAAGAAGGGGCCACGTCGACGGCCTCTAGGGTCTACCAGGGGGCCAGGCTGGGTCCTGCCGCCTCCACTGCCCTTGGTGCACGGAAGACGGCCGTATTCTAGCCCCAGTCCTGTATCTGTCTTGCTGTGTGATCCAGGCAAGTCCCTGCCCCGCTCAGGCCTCAGTTTCCCCATCAAACGTAGAGTTGGTCCGAGTCAGGGATGGTAAAATGACAGTCTGCGATTTTGTTCAACCTACACGGGGTTTTTCAAACATTGTAATTGGTTGACGGCTTCTCTGGAGTGGCCTGGCCAGGCTGGTGGGCCATGTGGCCTCCTCCGCCGGCCTCCGCCTGTGCCCAGGGGCAGACTCCGTGAACTTATGCCCCAGAAGTACCTGATCAAGGCCCGAGTTTGTCAAGCCACCCCGCCTTCTGGAGACACCAGGAAACAAAGCCATCAGTCCCCCGTGAACCAGGCTGGAGAAACAGCCTTCCAGGAGGGGTGGACAAGGCCCCTACCCAGCCAACCACCTGCCCGCCCTCAGGAACACCACCAGGGTCCAGGGCAGCCATCCTCTGCCCAACCTCAGGTATGGATGACAACAGATCACTTTTGGCGGGGACCTCACTTTTTCTCTTCTGTGAAAATGGATATAACCCAGAGTGGTGGTGAAGTTTGAGACTGTGTGTGTGTGTGTGTGTGTGTGTGTGTGTGTGTGTGTGTATAAAATACTTGTCACAGGGCCCAGCACAAACTAATAATGTGTAATCACATCAGTAGACTCCTCCAATCCCACCATGAGATGCCCCAGATCCCCAGACCTCCTCTCCCCGACTCTCCCCTCCCCATCCAGAACCAAGCACCAAAGCGCTGGGTAAACACAGACTCCGGGATTGTAGAGCAGGAGGGCATCAGGACACGCCGCATCCTCTGGTCCCTGAGTCATAGGAGGGATTCCCTTGGGTCAGTCTCAGTAGATCACAAAGCCTGGCAGGCCTGGGGCCTGTGTCCCTGCCCAGGCAGCCCAGGCTCCGGATAACATCGAGTGCCTCTGCCAGGCTGGGGTGTGGCAAATAGTCAAAGGGAGCATGGAACCACTGACCGGGTCCAAGTCTCCATTTCACAGAAGTGGAGGCTTCATGGTGTCACTACCTCCATGCAGATGAAAAGGAGGCTGCAGAGGCTGACGCAATTTGTCTGAGGTAGACGCAGAGTCAGACTCAGAGGCCGTATTGGTTCGTCCCACCGTTTTCCAGAAAGGGTAGGCTGCCTGCTGGAGCCCTGACACACCCACGACAGCCCCCAGGATGTCCTACAGCCAGTTGCAAACTCAATTTGTCCAAAGCCATTGCCCTTCCCTCTCTGTTCCCTGTCAGTGGGTGGCACCACTGCGCAGAGCCCCCCAGCCTGAAACCTGGCGTCTCCCAAAACTTCTCTGAGCCCCCTTAACCCCACATCCCCCGTCCAATTCATCACCAAACCCTGTGGATTCTCCCCAGGCCCATTCTTTTTTTTTTTGAGAAGGAGTCTCGCTCTGTCCCCCTGGCTGGAGTGCAGTGGCGCAATCTAGGCTCACTGCAAGCTCCGCCTCCCGGGTTCCCGCCATTCTCCTGCCTCAGCCTCCCGAGTAGCTGGGACTACAGGCGCCCGCCATGGCACCTGGCTAATTTTTTGTATTTTTAGTAGAGACGGGGTTTCACCGTGGTCTCGATCTCCTGACCTTGTGATCTGCCCGCCTCAGCCTCCCAAAGTGCTAGGATTACAGGCGTGAGCCACCGCGCCCGGCCCCCAGGCCCATTTTTTAAGATGACAAAAATTGGCTTGAAATACATCTGGGCTGTGCCTTCGGATTGGGGCACACACTCTTCAGTTTGCCACAAGCTTCACTGCTCCCTGCTGCATCCCCAGTTCTGGGGGCTCAGGGCAGCTGCTGTCGATACTGGGCTTCACTGATGTGCTTTTCACAGTGAGGAAATATCTCCTTTGCCCCATCAAGTGTGCAGGGAAGAAAGCTGGGCAGAGAAGTCTGCCTATTTGAAGAAAAAAAAAATCAGACAATTTTCTTCATGAGAGAGAAGGCAATTTCTAAGGATCATGCACCCAAAATGTGTTATATGTGAAGTGTGTAATATCTAATTTTTTTACACTTAGCCCACATTATACATTTTTGCTACCTGTCTGGCCACTGTAGGCTTTGGAGGTTGCAACCCCCAGGTTAGAGTAATCACAGAAGAGGCTTACAGTGAGATGGGGGTGGGTGTGGGCAGAGGGAGAGGAAGAGTCAAGCCATTTAGGTAACTTAGGTTTCCTCTCCAGTCTCCAAAAGGCAGGAAGGGAGTGTGTAGGTACCACCTCCTATCAGATTCATAATCATTGCCACTTCCATGCACCCCCCCCCCCCCCGCCAGCTGCCCACCCAATTCCCATAGACTGGGCCTCTCCACTATCTCCTGCCCACAGTGTAAGTTGCAAAGCCTTGAGCTGTCTCCCAAGCCTCAACCAGCTGTACGATGGTGCCTGATGTCACCCAGGTCCTATTGAAATGATTATGTGTTTTTTCTTTAAACTGTTAATAGAATGAATTATATTAATTAATTTCCTAATAATAAACCAACTTTGCATTCATAAGAAAAACACAACTTCTTCATAATGTATTGTAATTTTCTTTTTTCTTTTTTCTTTTTTTTTCTGAGATGGAGCCTTACTCTGTAGCCCAAGCTAGAGTGCAGTGGCATGATCTCAGCTCACTACAACCTCTGCCTCCCGGGTCCAAGCAATTCTCCTGCCTCAGCCTCCCAAGTAGCTGGGACTACAGGTGCCCACCACCATGCCCGGCTAATTTTTTGTGTTTTTGATAGAGACAGCGTTTCACCGTGTTGCCCAGGGTGGTCTCAATCTCCTGAGCTCAGGCAATTCGCCTGCCTCGGCCTCCCGAAGTGCTGGGATTATAGGTGTGAACCACTGCACCTGGCCTCTACTGTATTTTTTAATTATTATTATTGCTGAATTCACTGTGCTAATAATTTTCAAGACTCCTTGGAATCTATGTTCATGGGTAAAATTGACCTGAAAGTTTTCTTTATTGTATTGTCATCATCTGATTAGCAAGCTTATGCTAACCGAATAAGGTAAACTGGTAAGTGTTGACTGTGTTTCTCCACTTGTGGAGTAGAAATTTGGGAAAGCTTGAACTTATTTGTTCTTTGAATGTTTAGCCAAATTAGAATTTGGTTCATCCCACCATCTTCCAGAGAGAGCTGGGCTATTAATTTGATGAATTCCAAATTCACATATCTGGAATTGTCATCTGGGACAGATGTTTTCTTCATAGGAAGATTTTAAACTACTAAATTAATGTATTAAGGGATTATAGGACCTTTCAGGTTTTCTATCTTTTCTTGAGTCAACTTTAATAAATTGTATTTTTCTAAGAATTCGGCAATTTTGTTTAAGACTTCTCATGTATTGGCATACAGTCACATAATAGTCTTGTGATATTTAATATTATTCATTTACTGTATGAAGAATCTAGAATTATGTCCCTTCTTTCATCCCTAGTGTTGTTTATTTGTGCTCTCTCATGTCTTAAACTTGTAAGAGATTTTTATAATATTTTTAATCCTTTCAAAAAATAATCTTTTGTCTTTGATTCTTTTCCCTACTTAGGTTTGTTTTCCTTTTTTTTTTTTTTTTTGTAATGGCACCTCACTCTGTTGCCCAAGCCGGAGTACAGTGGTGCGATCTCGGCTCACTGCAGCCCTGCAGCTCCTGGGTTCAAGTGATTCTCCTGCCTCAGTCTCCTGAGTAGCTGGGACTACAGGTGCCCACCACCACACCTGGCTAATTTTTGTGTTTTTTAGTAGAGACAGGATTTTGCCATGTTGGCCAAGCTGGTCTTGAACTCCTGGTCTCAAGTGATCCACCCGCCTCGGCCTCTCAAAGTGCTGGGATTACAAGTGTGAGCCACCATGCCCTACCATTTAGGTTTGTTTCCTATGTCATTAATTTTCTGGTTTTTGTTTGGTTAGTTGGTTTTTTTGTGTGTTTTTTTGTTTTTGTTTTTGTTTTTGTTTTCTTTGAGATGAAGTCTTACTCTGTTGCCCAGGCTGGAGGGCAGTGGCACGATCTCGACTCACAGGAAAGTTCCACCTCCCAGGTTCACACGATTCACCTGCCTCAGCCTCCCAAGTAGCTGGGACTACAGGTGCCCACCACCACACCTGGCTAATATTTTTGTATTTTTAGTAGAGACGAGATTTCACCTGTGTTAGCCAGGATGGTCTCAATCTCCTGACCTCGTGATCCTCCTGCCTCGGCCTCCCAAAGTGCTGGGCTTACAGGCGTGAGCCACCGCGCCCGGCCCTAATTTCTGTTCTTAACATTTGATTACTTTTACTATCTTGGGGTTTATTCTGCTGTTCTTATTTTAACTTTTAAGTCAGATGCTTAGTTCATTCATTTGAAGCATTTCTTTTTTCTTCTTCTTTTATTTTATTTTATTTTTGAGACAGTCTTTCTCTTTTGCCCAGGCTGGAGTGCAGTGGCTCCGTCTCAGTTCACTGTAACTTTTACCTCCTGGGCTCAAGCAATCCTCCTGCTTCAGCCTGCAAAGTAACTGGGACTACAGGTGTGCACCACCATGCCCAGCTAATTCTTGTATTTTTTGTAGAGACACGGTTTTGTCAGGTTGCCCAGGTTGGTCTCGAACACCTGGGCTCAAGCAATCCACCCACCTCGGCCTCTCAAAGTGCTGGGGATTATAGGCGTGAGCCACCACACCTGGGCCATGAAGCATTTCTTATTTGCCAATACAAACATTTAAGATTATAAACACTCCTCTAAATACTGCTTTGGTTGGATCTCACAAGTCTTTATGCGAAACATTTTTGTGAATACTCAGTTCTAAGTATTTTCTAATTTGAGTTGTGATTTCGTTTTTGGACCGCGAATTGTTTGGATGTGCTGTTTTTCCTAAAGTACAGGCATTTGCTTGTTGTCTTTTTGGTTATTAACATCTAACTTGTTTAGATTGTGATCAGAGAATATAGTCTGTGTACACATTGTGGTGGAAGCTATGACTACAGCACAGCTTCCTCTTCTGGAACAAAGGACTTAGTCCTCCAGCTGCTGGGAGAGCTGCTGGAGGATGGCCCCCAGCTGTCTGCTCTCTTAGGAAGTTAAGTGGGCTGAGGAAATTGACTTGCCCAGTTAAGACCATGCCTCCTTCAATGAGCAGCCTGCATGTAATGGCTGCTCAGGGTGGGAATGTAAAGGCCTGGTTCCTTAACCAACTCAAGACCCTTCTGAAGGACCACCCAGCTCCAGCACTCTCCGCAGAGCTGGCAGAGGCTTCCGTGGGTATTGCATTGCCGCTCCACCTCTCCATCTGTGCAGACCTGCCTCATCCCATCCATTCCACAGGTGCCAGTCCCAGGAGTGTTCTCGAATAAAATTCCTGCACCCCAATCTCCATCTCAGGCAGACTCCCAGGAGATCCAACATACCACCCTGATCTTGGATGTGCATTGAGGTTAGCTTTATAGTCTATGATACCTTCAAAATGTCTCATGCATACTTGAAAAGAATGTGTTTTACCCCATTTGGGGGTTTCATATGCTACGTGTTGATTATATGAAACTTTTCATTGTGTTCCTCAAATCTTCAGTTTCTTCACCAAAATGGCCTAAAAATATCCCATCCTGAAGGTGGAGATATCTATTCTTGTCCCTTCCATTTTTGCTTTATATTTTTTGCAGCTATGATGCTATTATGTATAAATTGAGAACTGGTATAACTTCCTGGTGAATTGAGCCTTCCACCATTATCTAGTAACTCTGGATCACTGGATAATGGATTGCAATGGCAAGATCTCAGCTCACTGCAACCTCCACCTCCCAGGTTCAAGCGATTCTCCTGCCTCAGCCTCCCGAGTAGCTGGGATTACAGGTGTGTGCCATCACACTTGGCTAATTTTTTGTATTTTTAGTAGAGACCGAGTTTCTCCATGTTGTTCAGGCTGGTCTCAAACTCCCAACCTCAGGTGATCTGCCCGTGTCATAAATTAGGCCTTACTATTGTGGAGTCCCATACTCCATTGTTGTTCAGTTTTCCACCAAATGTTTCCAACATATGTGCCCGTTGTTCCTTCTTGTATGCCTGGCCTTTTCTCTGGGATAATTTTGCTTCTGTCTGAACTACATTACATTTAAATGTGTCCTTAGTGAAGATCTTTTGGAGGTAAAATCTCACAGTTTCTATTTGTCTGAATATGTCTTCATTCCACCCTCAGTTCAGAAGGATAGTGAAGAGTTCTAAGTTGACCGTTGTTTTTTTCTCAGTACATGAAAGATGTAATTCCACTGTCTTCTAGTTTCCATTGATGATAGTGATACATCGGCTATAAATGATCCTTTAGAGTTTTTTTTGGTTTTGTTTTGTTGTGTTTTGTTTTTTGGTTTTTGGTTTTTGGGTTTTGGGTTTTGTTGTTGTTGTTGTTGTTGTTGTTGTTTTGATTTTTAGACAGAGTTTCACTCTTGTTGCCCAGGCCGGAGTGCAATGGGGTGATCTCAGCTCACTGCCACCTCCGCCACCTGGGTTCAAGTGATTCTCCTGCCTCAGCCTTCCCAGTAGCTGGGACTATAAGTGCCCGCCACCATGCCAGGCTAATTTTTGTATTTTTAGTAGAGACAGTGTTTCACCGTGTTGGCCAGGATGGCCTTGGACTCCTGACCTCAGGTGATCCGCCCACCTCGGCCTCCCAGAGTGCGGGGATTACAGGTGTGAGCCACGGCGCCCAGCCAGATGCTTTCAACATCTCTTTTTCTCTGATGTTCCATAGTTTTCTTGGGATGTATTTAGATGTGAATTTCTTTTTATTTATCTTGCTTGGGATTCACTGGGCTCTCCTGGACCTCGATCTGTTATGTACAACTATTTAACAAAAGTATCAGCCATTACCTCTTTGTACGTTGCCTGTTCTCCTATTCTGTTAGCTCCTTCTAGAACTCTAAATACATGTACATTAGGCCCTGCCACTTAATTTTTCTGGATAATTTCTTTGGTTCTATTAGCTTATTAAACCTCTCTTTGGCTGTGTGTAATCTGCTGCTCAGTCTGCTCATTTCAAATTTCAAATGTTGCATTTTTCACTTCTGTACATTTTATTTGATTCTTTTTCAAATCTGGTTTTTTGTTTGTTGTTTGTTCGTTTGTTTGTTTTTATGGAGTCTTCCTCTGTCGCCCAGGCTGGAGTGCAAATGGCATGATCTAGGCTCATTGCAACCTCTGCCTCCTGGGTTCAAGCCATTCTCCTGCCTCAGCCTCCTGAGTAGCTGGGATTACAGGCATGCGCCACCACACCTGGCTAATTTTTGTATTTTTAGTAGAGACAGAGTTTCACCATGTTGGCCAGACTGGTCTCAAACTCCTGAGCTCAAGTGATCCACCCACCTCAGCCTCCCAAAGTGCTGGGGTTACAGCCTTGAGCCACTGCGTTCAGCCCTGGTTGTTCCTTATACTCTCTTATTCCCTGAACCTCTCTTTTAATTCTTTGAAAGCATAAAAATAATTATTTTAAGTGTATATTCTGCATGTGATTATTTCAAACCTGAAAGCTCTAAGGTTCCACTTGTACTGTCTCTCGTTTCTGCTGGTTCTCTTATCTTCCTTGCGAGGTTTATTAGTTTTCACTCGGAGTTGCTCATTTTCTTGGGAACTTTGTGGACATTTCTACAAGGCTGAGATAGTAGCTGAATTCCTCGAGGAAGGTTTAAGGTTTACTTCTGCAAGCTGACTGCGGGTACTATCAAACAGGGGCCAGTTTCCATTTTCAACTTGAGTTTTTTTGAACCACACAAGTAGCAGGAATTCAAACTGAAAATCACGTGAGGGCTAGCTTGTGGTTACAGATTCTCAGTGGAGATATTTTTCTCTCAACCCAATGTCAAGGTCAGGGCAGGCAGCCTTCCTTTCTGTTCTCCTCTGCGGGGTGAGATTTGCTTTTCATTCTTTCTGACACTCTAGACATAGACCTTTTGGACTCAGGCCTTGAAGAGGTCTCCTATTACAGCCCACCTTGGGAGAAGCCCAGACTTTATCTCCTGTCCCTTGCACCTCACACAGCTATGGAAACACAGGCTCCAAGTCTCCAAGGCATCTACCTTTGCTTCACGTTGGAGATCTGTAACTTTCTTGCATTCATGCTAACTCAGCAATATGTTAAAAAAAAAAAAAAAAGATTAAAACAACATTTTATCCAGCATTTTGGTTATAATCAGGGGAGTGATTAAAGGTATCGAATCTGGCAGAGTGCCAGAAACAGAAGCTCTCTCTCTGAGAACTTTCCAGAGCGTGCCTTGGCCGTGAGCCCGTACTTTGCTTTTAACACACACAAGAGCATATTCACAGATGTATCGTGGGTTGCTGTTGCTGTTGTCGCGGTGTGTCCTCTTACGTGGGCTTCTCAAGGGCCAGGAGGAAGGGCAAGTTCAGGGTTCTCAACCTTGATGTGAACATGAAACAATGAAGACTCTGGAAATGTATGGAGAAAGCTGAATAACGGAATGATGGCTGTTATATGTTGTGCAGCATATTTGCACGTCACCCGTTGTTAATCACAGCTTCCCCTCTGTCCCGTGGAATGCATTTCAACCAGGATATGGTCACAGAAAGCTTCAAAACTGACCTGCAAAAAAAAAGTTTTCATGCCACAAAATGAAAATACTTCTTGCCAGTTGGAATCACACCAACCAAAGCTAGGCCTGTGGATCTTAGCAGCCCTAACCAGAAGGCCCAACCGACGGGCGTCAAGAGCCTGGCAGGGAAAGCACTGGACTGTCTAATGGAGCGTGCATGCTTCACCCCTCATCTTTCTTAAAATGGAAGCAATCCCGGTCCCTAAATATACACGGGTCTTTCTAAACCTTGCTCCTTCTCCCACCTACCTTCACACTTCTGACTCAAGGGGGAAAAATAGCCCTCTAGCAATTCATCTTCTTCACGGGCTGCCGGCAAGCTTATAATTTTTTTTCACAGCTGAGTTATTTCTGATCTATGTCCTGGCAAAAAGAAATATAGAGCAACAGTGGCTGGGAGACGTTTGGAAGCTGTGCCAAGCCAAACAGTGTCTAAAAGTCTGCATCTGAGCCGCCAACCTTGGGAAAGTGTGTTTTAACTCTACAAAAAAAAAACGTTAAAACACTCGTGATGTAAAACGAACTTAAAATGAGGGTCAGAAAGGAACTCTCATGAGCTATCATGGGAGGCAGCCCCCCTGCCCCTGGACATGTTGCCTCACACACCCCTTCCGAGGACATCAGAAGAACCACAAAGCACTGCAGCTCAGCAGGTCCCAGAGGCCCCTGGCGACAGTGAAGTTTGGAGTTGACAGACAAGCTTGTGAGCCTCACCACACTGGGGGTGATGCCTTCTTCACCTCTTAGCTGGGTGCTCCTGGGCAATGCATTTGACCTGAATCTTCATTTGCTGAACTGTAAAACTGATGCTGATAAACCCACCTCGTGAGGTCAACACAGCAATCGGATACAATTATATAGGCAATCATACATACTCACAGTGCTTAGAGAGTGCTAGTGCTTACTAAGTGCTCATGATGGCAAATGCCCCATTTTTATTGTTGTATTGATGCTTAGTAGATGATGATGATAACAATGATGAGGTTGATGATGATAAAGGAGGAGGAGTGAGGAAATTGAATCTGAGAGAAAGAGAGAGAGACATGATTAAAGTCATTTTAGGCCAGGAACAGTGATTCATGCTTGTAATCCCAGCATTTTGGGAGGTGAGGTGGGAGGATCGCTGGAGCCCAGGGGTTCAAGACCACCCTGGGTAACATGGCAAAACCCTGTCTCTACAAAAGATACAAAAATTATCAGGACCTGTTGGTGTGCACCTGTGGTCCCAGCTACTCAGGAGGCTGAGGTGGGAGGATTGCTTGAGCCCAGGAGGTAAAGGTTGCAGTAAGCTGTGATTACACCATGTCACTCCAGCCTGGACAACAGAGTGAGATCATGTCTCAAAAAAATAAAAAATAATGTGATTTTAAAAAACAGTCAGTGGCAGACACAGGGTTATAGCCTGGCTCTCCTGACTTCCAGTCCTGTATCCTTTCTACCACTACTAACATTGCAGTCATTCTTTTAGTGTTACTATTAACCACCAACAGTTCTAAACGGATCTCATGCTTACTCAGTGCTCCCACACACATCTTCTTGGCACTGTTTTATGTCAACTTTGTGAGGAAATCTGGAGACACCCATTTTGCAGATGAAGAAATTGAGACAGAGAAATAAAATGATTTGTCCAGTAATAGGAAGCCAATAGCAGAACTGGGGTCTGAACTCGAATCTCTTGGGGGAAGGTCAGCCCTGGTTTTGTCTTCTAAAACATCAAACTAGTATTGATTGAGGCTGGGTCTTCTGCTCACTCTGGGGACTTGGACAGGATTTGGAACTGTTCCTTGTCCTGAGGACGCTCACAGACTAATGGGACGGACAGACATTAGAAGAAATAAATAGGGGCTTCCAGGTCCGGCATGGTGGCTCACGCCTGTAATCGCAGCACTTTGGGAGGCCAAGGCGGGTGGATCACCTGAGGTCAGGAGTTTGAGACCAGCCCGGCCAACATGGTGAAACCCCATCTCTACTAAAAATACAACAATTAGCTGGGCATAGTGGCATGTACCTGTAATCCCAGCTACTTGGGAGGTTGAGGCAGGAGAATCACTTGAACCTGGGAGGCAGAGGTTGCAGTGAGTCGAGATCACGTCACTGCACTCCAGCCTGGGTGACAGATTAAGACTCTGTCTCAAAGAAAATAATTAAATAACCAAAAAAATGAAAAAATAAAATAAAATAAAATGAGGGTAGAACTAATTGAACATCTCTTCAAGGATGTTAAAGCCCCAGAGTCTTCTCCCCAACTCCAGGAAGCCATACAACACACCTCTCAACCACTCCCTGGCAGGGCCTAGAGGTTTATACTCTGGAAAGGGTGAAAGAGATCCTCTGGACAGGTGTATATGGAATGCTGAGAATCCTCGGACTTTCCTCCCACCCCTGTCCTAGAACACTAGCAGCCAGTCCTTCACTGTCAGGCAAGAGATTGGAAGAGATTTCTCCAGAGAATCCTACCAGCCCAGAGAAAAGGTCTTTACATAGAGACATTTCCCAAACCAATCCTCCCAGTCAAGTGACCTTCAGGAAAGCTCTTATCACCAAGCCCCACTCAACCAAGGATTGTTAGACATGGGAGGAAAGCAGCACAGAAGAAACAAATGACTCAGGTAAAAGTAACTTGGAGGAAATAGAACTATTTTAGGGGAGGAAAACTTTCTCTTTTTTTTTAGAGATGGGGTCTCACTCTGTTGTCCAGGCTGGAGTACGGTGGCGTGTTCATTAGCTCACTGTAACCTGGAACTCCTGGGCTTAAGCAATCCTCTCGTCTCAGCCTTCGTAGAATCTAGCACAACAGGCATGCACCACCATGCCCAGCTAATTTTAAAAACAATTTTTTTTGTACAGATGGAGTCTCTCCATGTTGCCCAGGCTGGTCTCGAACTCCTGGCCTCAAGCAATCTTCCTGCTTTGGCCACCCAAAGCCCTGGGATTATAGGCATGAGCCACCACATATGCCCTAGGAAAAAAATTTAAAAACTGCCATTGACATTCTTAGAGAAAGAAGAGAAGATGTTATACTCATGAAACAAGAACAGGGCACTGTAAAAAATGAATATTCTGAGAGTCTAAAAAGAGCTCTTGGAAACTAAAAACAGCAGACATTTTAAACAATTAGTAGAAGAGCTGGAATATAAATTTGAGGAAATATACCAAAAGGACAGAGATGGAAAATAGAAGGTACGATGATTAATTTTATGCATCAATTTGGCTGGATCATGGGGTGCCCAGATATTTTGCTAAACGTTATTCCAGAATGTGTCTGTTGAGGATCCTCCCTGAGGAGACCCACATTTGACTCGGTAGTCTGAGTAAAGCAGACGGCCCTCCTCATTGTGGGCAGGCACCACCCAAACCTTGAGGCCCTGAATAGAACAGAAAGGTGGTGGAAGGGCAAATTTGCTGTCTGCCTGACTGCTTGAGCTGGACATTGGTCTTTTTCTGCCCTCAGACTAAGACTGATGGGAACCCCATCAGCCCTCGGGTTCTCAGAACTATACCACCGGCTTTTCTGAGTCTCCAGCTTTCAGACAGCAGATTGTGGGTCTTCTCACATCACACGCGCACACACACACAACCACACACACACACACACACACGGTTGGTTCTGTTTCTCTGGAGAGACTTCATAAAGAAGTGGGGGAAAAAAACAATGGAGCAGTTCAAGACTTTGATTTTATTTTATTTTTGTAGAAACGGGGTTTCGCCATGTTGCCCAGGCTGGTCTCAAACTCCTGGGCTCAAGCAATCTGCCCACCTCAGCCTCCCAAAGTGCTAGGATTACAGGCATGAGCCACTGCACCCAGCCTACATCCAGTTAACAGAAGGTTCAGAAAAACAGACCAGAGAAAGTGGGGGAAGAGATTAATAAATCTGGGGAGTTTTTCAAAATTAAAGGGCCCAAATTTTAAAAAGTGCAAGGATCCACCAAGTACTTCTTCAGGCAAGCTATAAAAAGAGAGCCTTAATATGACACATCGTCATGAAACATGAGCCTCGGGGACAAAGAGAAGATCCCACAAGCTTCCAGGAAGAAGAAACGGCAGGAATAGCTCTGGACTTCTTGACAGCAACATGGACAGCCAGCAGGTGCAGGAGCAATGCTATGAAGTGCTGAAGGAAAAGTGTTTCCAACCTAGGTTTCTTTGGGTGGTTGTTGTTGTTGTTGTCATTGTTCTTTTGAGACAGAGTCTCCCTCTTGTCGCCCAGGCTGGAGTGCAGTGGCACAATCTCCAGCGCACTGCAACCTCCGCTTCATGGGTTCAAGCTATTCTCCCACCTCAGCCTCCCAAATAGCTGGGACTACAGGCACGTGCCACCGTGCCTGGCTAACTTTTTGTATTTTTACTAGAGACAGGGTTTTGCCATGTTGCCCAAGCTCGTCTCGAACTGCTGACCTCAGGCAATCTGTCCACCTCGGCCTCCCAAAGTGCTAGGATTACAGGCGTGAACCACCGGTGGCGCCCGGCCTCAACCTATATTTCTTTACCCAGCCAAGCTATCAGTCAAATGAGAGGATAGAATAAAGAGATTTTTAGACATGCAAGGTCTTGAAACACATACAGTCAGTCCTCATTATTCTTGGATTCCATATTTTTGAATTCACTTAATCAATAAAATGTATGTGTAACCCCAAACCGGTATTCACACAGCTTTTGCAGTCATCTGCAGATATGCCTACAGCAGCAAAAATTTGAGTCACTCGATGTGCATGTTTCCAGCTAAGGTTGAACAAGGCAACCCTCTGCCTTCTTGTTTTGACTCTGATGCTGTTAACAAGTTTCCTTTTTGCAGTCTGGTTAGTGCCATGTTTTTCACATTTTTTGTGCTTTTTGTTGATGATTTCGCTGGGTTGTTTTTCATTTTGGTTTGGTTTTGCTTTTGGCTTTTTTTTTTTTTTTAATGGAGTCTTGCTCTGTCACCCAGGCTGGAGTGCAATGGCGCAATCTCAGCTTGCTGCAACTTCCGCCTCCCAGGTTCAAGTGATTCTCATGCCTTAGCCTCCCAAGTAGCTGGGATTACAGACATGTGTCACCACACCCAACTAATTTTTGTATTTTTAGTAGGGATGGGGTTTCATCATGTTGGCCAGGCTGGTCTTGAACTGCTGACCTCATGTGATCCATCTTCCTCAGCTTCCCAAAGTGCTGGGATTACAGGTGTGAGCTACCGTGCCCGGCCTGGATTTTGTTGTTGTCGTTGTTGTTGTTGTTTTGTTTTGTTCTGTTTGAGACAGCGTCTCACGCTGTCACCCAGGCTGGAGTGCAGCGGCATGATCTCCGCTCACTGTAACCTCCACCTCCCAGGTTCAAGCCATTCTCTTGCCTCAGCCTCCCTAGTAGCTGGAGTCACAGGCATGCACCACCACACCTGGCTAATTTTTGTATTTTTACTAGAGACGGGGTTTCACCGTGTTGGCCAGGCTGGTCTTGAGCCACTGTGCCCAGCTGATTTCGCTGTTTTAAATGACCCCCTCCAAGCGCAGTGCGGAAGAGCTGTTGATATGGTTTGGCTGTGTCTCCACCCAAATCTCGTCTTGAATCCCCACGTGTCGTGGGAGGGACCCAGTGGGAGGTAATTGAATCATGGGGGCGGGTCTTTCCGGTGCTGTTCTGGTGATGGTAAGTCTCACGAGATGTGATGGTTATTATAAGGGGGAATTTTCCTTTCCTCTTTGTCTGCGACCCTCCACGTAAGATGGGACTTGCTCCTCCCTGCCTTCTGCCATAATTATGAGGCCTCCCCAGCCACGGGGAACTGTAAATCCAATCAAACCTCTTTCTGTTGTAAGTTGCCCAGTCTTAGGTAAGTCTTTATCAGCAGCATGAAAACGGACTAATACAGCTGTCTAGTGTTCCCAAGTGCAGGAAGTCTGGGGTGTGCCTTACGGGGAAAGCCCACGTTAGAGAAGCTTCGTTCAGGCAGGAGTTAGAGTGCTGTTGGCCATGAGCTCAGTGTTAATGAATCAATATATATTAAATAGGATATCTTTAAACAGAAACATATATAAAACAAAGTTATGTGTTGATCAGTTGGTGACCACACTGTGACCCCAGACTCATAGGAATGGAACCCTGTATTTCTCTCTTGGAGCAAAGGCTTAGTTTTGGGTAATTCAGCATTTTTGGTGACTTTATAGACCATAACTGGTGTGAATGAGAATAGACTGTGCTTTCCTTACGCGCTTTCTTTGGAGGTTACTAGAGAAGATACTTCACTAGAATAAGGGCTAAATCAAGAAAGAGGAAAATATGGGATACGGGAAAAAGAGAAAGGCAAGGGGGATCCCAGGCTGCTGGGGGCTTGAGCCCTGTAGGCCTGAGGCACCAGGCTCCGGCTTCCCTGGGCAGATGGGCGCGAAGACCCCGGTGCTTCAAGAAGCCCTGCAAGGAAAGTGCAGGACCGAATTAGCAACAATTGTCTAGAGAACGATGCAAAGGAGAAACCAAGAAAACGATCTGCTGGGGTGGGGGTAGGGAGTACGACTGTGCGGGAAAGGTTGACAGAGAAGACGGCCGTTTCTTTGCTGCTGGAAGCCGTTTACATGAATTGACTCATTGAAAGCAAGGCAAGGTCGAAGGCAATCAACCAAGAGGCTGAAGAATTTGTCCGGGATCACACAGCTAAGTGGCAGAAGGAGGACTAGAACCCAGGAAAGTGGCTCAGGACTCCTTGCCCTTCACCACTGACAATGCTGGTGTCCTAAGAACAGGTCTGAGGGTGGGGCTCAGGTGCGCACAGTGAGTAGGGGCCAGGAGGCAGTGATATCCTCACCTTCCAGAAAGAAAGATCAACCAATGAGGCTGACAACTAAAAAAACTTGAGATGGAGTCTCAGAGGCCAGGCAGAGTGGCTCACGCCTGTAATCCCAGCACTTTGGGAGGCTGAGGCAGGCGGATCACCTGAGGTCAGGAATTCGACCAGCCTGAGCAACATGGCAAAACCCCACCTGTACTAAAAATACAAAAATTAGCCAGGTGTGGTGGCAGGCATCTGTAATCCCAGCTACTCAGGAGGCTGAGGCAGGAAAATCACTTGAACCTGGGAGGCAGAGATTACAGTAAGCCGAGCTCATGCCACTGAACTCCAGTCTGGGCAACAGAGCGAAAAAAAGATGCAGTCTCAGAGGCAAATGACACAGAGTAAAATTGGTTAAAGAAGGTGAAATAGGCTGGGCGCGGTGGCTCAAGCCTGTAATCCCAGCACTTTGGGAGGTCGAGACGGGCGGATCACGAGGTCAGGAGATCGAGACCATCCTGGCTAACACGGTGAAACCCCGTCTCTACTAAAAAATACAAAAAACTAGCCGGGCGAGGTAGCGGGCGCCTGTAGTCCCAGCTACTCGGAGGCTGAGGCAGGAGAATGGCGTAAACCCGGGAGGCGGAACTTCCAGTGAGCTGAGAACCGGCCACTGCACTCCAGCCTGGGCGACAGAGCAAGACTCCGTCTCAAAAAAAAAAAAAAAAAAAAAGGAGGGGAGGTGGAAGCGTGGCCTCGGGGGAGGGGGCGGGGGCGGGATGAAGGACAGGAACAGGGAACTGCTGTTGCTGTTAACAAACCTTGTAGAACTATTTGCCTGTATAAGTTTGATAAAAATAAAAGCTAAAAATAAAGAGAAGAAATAAACACTGTTCCCTGATCCTAGACAGAGCCTGCAAGCCAGGGCTGCCAGGTGGGGCCCCAGGGCCGGGGTAGCCATGGCTTTTCCTGTTTGCCCTGGAGACTTTGCCTTTGACCTGGGAGACAACCTCTGGCCCTCCAACACCAAGCAGGGTGGGGGGGAGATGAGGGGGTGGGGGGAAGGTGGGGGGGCGGGGAAGTGGGGGGTAGGTTAGGGGATGGGGGGTGATGGTTTCCCTGTGTGAGTTATGGCCCCGGATTGGTTGACGATCCCAGCAGGGAGGGAATCGCCTGCCTGGGGAAGACCCCAGCTGCGCCAACCTTCCTGCTCATTCACGGGCTCCTGCGATTGACATATCCACGTCAATTGCCAATGACGGGTGCTCCCACAGCTGCTCAGCCGGCCACTCATCTGAGACCCGTGCTCCATAAAAGAAGCTGGGGCGGCAGACGGCTGTCACCTCACACGCTAATGACATGGGCACAGACATAAGATGCCCCTAAGAGGCACACCCAGCACCTGAGGTCACGGAGACAAAGTAGAATCCACAGAGCGGTGGTGCCCCAGGGAGGCAGGGGACCCCTCATCCCACCTTTAATCCCACCCTGGCCCCCACTCCCCAGTCCAGATGGGCCTCCCTGCCTCTTTCCCTGATGTCCCCCACACGGACTCACTGTGGGCAGCAGCTTTTACGTAAGAGTCCCAGGTGATGGCCCCCACAACAGATCATCTGAGGCTGAGTATTAGACGCCACTGCATACCCACCTCCCCCTTTTTCTCTTCCGGTCAAACTCAGTAATGGAGACAATCTCCTTCCTGTGGGGATTTCAGATGCCGAGAGGCCCAGGTTTTCCTCCCATAGCTACGAAAACTGTGTCATCTCATCTGGCCCTTAGCAATTTTGAACCCCAGCACATCCAGCGAGTGGAATTAATACTTCTTGCCTACTTCTCAGGGCTCCTTCGAGGGCCAAATGAATCATGCAGGCTGGGATATTTTGGGAAATAAAAGGGTGAGAAATCCAAAGAATATTTTGAGAAATGTGAGTAATCAACCCTTTCAGATGTTCAAATAGATGATTAAGTCCCTGATTAAACAGCAGAGCTGGCATGAATGGAACTGACCAGAGAGGAGAGAAACGTTCTCAGGTACATGAATTTAACACATGACCAAGCTGTCCTCAGTGGGCAAAGAACAATGGAAGGAGTAGCCAACACAAAAGCAGCTTGGGGGCTGGGCGCAGTGGCTCACACCTGTAATCCCAGCACTTTGGGAGGCCGAGGCGGATGGATCACCTGAGGTCAGGAGTTCGAGACCAGCCTGACCGACATGGATTCTCTACGAAAAATACAAAATTAGCCAGGCGTGGTGGCGCATGCCTGTAATCCCAGCACCTCGGGAAGCTGAGGCAGGAGAATCGCTTGAACCTGAGAGGCGGAGGTTGCAGTGAGCCAAGATCATGCCACTGCACTCCAGCCTGGGCAAAAAGAACAAAACTCCGTCTCAAAAAAAAAAAAAAAAAAATTAGCTTGGATGCCTTCTTCACATCTTTCACAGATGCTGAAAAAAAGGAATTATTTATCAAGCAAAGCAAACCCTAGGAGGGCTGACCAAAAGTATAAGTGAATATTGGCCAGATCCCAGGAGGAATGGGAAGTCTTCCAGCTTTAAAATCATTAAGGAGATTTTTTTTTAAGGGAAGGAGAAGTGATTGACGACTATATAAAAACAAAAAAATAAATCTCCCATACCACAGAAAAAAAACTAACGGGGGTAGAAGGGAACTAGATTGACAATCAAATGAATGGCAAAGGGTTAATATCAGTAATCTGTGAAAACACTACACTGACTGGTAAGAAAAGCCTTAAACCAACAGGGTTTTTATTTTCTTTTATTTTTTGGAACTTGACAAAATGATACCAAATTTCATCTGGAAAAATAAACATGTGAGACCAGCCAGGGAAATTCTGAGGAAAAACAAAAGTAGTGGAGGAGGGCTGGCTTTACCAGATGTTAAAACATCTTAGGAAAGTACAATAACTTTTAAAGTTTAGCCCTGTAAAAGAAGTAGACAGTTCCATCCAGACGCGAGTGCAGAAATGGGTGGAAATATGTAGGATTTCAGCACGTGAATGAGAAGGAATTTCACATCAGAGGGGAGAGGTGCGTTGTTCAAAGTAAGGTACGGAGATAAGTGGGTAGTCGGCCATCTGGAAAAAATAAAATGGAATCCCTACCTCACCCCCTACACCCAGATCAGTTCCAGATGGGTCAAAAATTTAAACCAAAAAATTGAACCATAAAAATTCTAAAAGAAACATAGGTGAACTTACAATCTTTAGAAAAGAAAGATCTTTATAAGCAGGATACGGAACCCAGAAGCCACAACAAAATTCATTTGGGGAAATCGATGGATCAGAAGTCCCAGGAATATTTTGAAAAAAATGGGAAATAAGCCCTCTCTGATATTAAAATACATGATTAATGGGGAGATGAGAAACTGTGAAGTTGGGACATCATGAAAAGAAACATAAGTTTAAGTCCATTTTCCACATATACTAAAGAATAAATTATTTGTAAAGCAAATCAAATATTAGGCTGGCCAAAACTGTAAAGGAATATTTAACAGGACTCTGAAGGAATGAGAACCTTGCAAGCTTTAAAATGATTTAGGAAATCGTAAAGGAAAAGGGGAACTGATTCAGCTATTTAGAAAAGACCTTCTATATCAAAAAATCAAAGTGCAACAATTTTGACTACATAACATTTTTTCATTTCTAGGTGAACAAAAAAGGAATACACCAAGTCAAGACAGAGCTGAACAGGTACTGACATTCACAGAATTAATTGCTTTAATTTAGAACATGTTCATACAAGTAAATGAAAGAAAGACTTAAAACCTGACAGATAATTGACAAAATCTGAATATCAAAAGGCAACTCCCAGAAAAACAAATTCAAGTGAACGGTAGCCATATGAATAATGTTCAAGCTCGCTCACCACCAAGAAACAATAGAATACCCTTTGGGGATAGGTTAAAAACCTATCAAATTGGCCAAGATTTTTAAGTTTGAAAATACCCCAAATATATGGAAAAATAACTATTCTCAAACACTGTAGTGGGAGTATAAACTGGTCTTTTCCACTCCTTTTAATGGCTGTATAATACTCCATGTGTGGATGTAACAACATTTATTCAACCAGTTCCTGTTTATGGACATTAAGGGTTTTTTTTCCTTCCACTTTAGAATGAAAAGTGGTACCATGATGAACATCCTTGTACACACATCTTTGCATCCATATGTAAATACATTTGTAGTAGAAATTCTTGACAGTGGAATTTTGCAGTGAATGCTGGTTTGCTATGAAAATTTTGAAAGATGTTTCCAAACTGCCTCCCGTGAGTTTACAGTCGTTTACACTCTGACCAATTGTATGTGAGCTGTGTTTCTATACCTTCTCCAGCAGCAAAAATTGTAGCATTAATATTGTTTTGTTTTCATTGTTAAGTTTATTTTTTAAAAGGGCAGTGGGGTGGGGTGGAGTGGCGTGAGTAGGGGGATTGCCAGCAAATTGCAACTTGTGGTACAAATGTAAGACATTCTCCTTTCTTCACCTTTGCCACTTACCTTTCCTGAGGTCCTCAGCTTATCCCCTTCCCTCCCTGGGCCTCAGTTTCCCCATCTGTGAAACAGGAGAATGAAATAAATTGACATTTTTCAAACTTACTCACCAAATGACAAAGCTGAGTGAGGTGATCTTAGCTCTGTGTGTCTGGGGTGGGTGGGAGGTCACCCCTGCCCACTCTTCCCTCCAACATACCAGAGAAGCAACCACACATCGGGGGCTGCAGCCTGGCCCAGCCCAAGCATTCAGGACTCCGGTCTCATTCCCAAGCTGCAGCTGAGGAAGGTTGGGAAGCCAATTCTCTTGCAAATGTGGTTGCTTTCCTGCCATAAGTGATGTTGGACCCCAGGCCTGCCTTTCCTGTTGTCTTAGGTGTGAGCCATTCAAACACCAGCCTTGCCCTGAACCATCTGTGGCTCCCCATTGCCTAGGGAATTAAGGCTGACTGGCTTCATTGATTGTGGCCTTGAGGCTCCAGATTCTGGCTCCAGCCTCTCTCTCCATGGTCTGGCCAGACACCCAGTTTCTATCTCCTGCAAACCAAGCCTTGAACACATACCTTATCCAGGGGCTCCCCCTCCTGCAGGCCTTTGTTCACCCACAAGGTCTCCCGCCCATCTCTAATGACTTCCTTTACCACCAATTGTGTGTGCCCTTGTGCGTAATCTACAGTGTGTAATGAGGTGTAGGAATCAGAGGCCATAGGGTTATAATAGGGAACTCTATAAGCCTTCATCAAAGCTTCCCAGCTTGGTGAATCTTAAAGAATCTAAGAGAAAAAAAGGCAAGCATATTCAAAATAGAGCAAGTATAATTACAATTAAGTTTGCGTAGGTATGCATGGATAAAGAAAAAAACTGGAAGGAAATATAATACACCAAAATGCCCCAGGTTTTGAGTATCTTCCAGATAATACATTGATAGGCGGGGCATTGTGCCTCACCCCTATAATCCCAGGACTTTGGGAGACCAAGGCAGGTGGATCTCCTGAGGTCAGGAGTTCAAGACCGGCCTGACCAACATGGTGAAACCCCGTCTCTACTAAAAATACAAAATTAGCCAGGCGTGGTGACGCATGCCTATAATCCCAGCTCCTCAGGAGGCTGAGGCAGGAGAATCGCTTGAACTCAGGAGGCGGAGGTTGCAATGAGCCGAGATTGCGCCATTGCACTCCAGCCTGGGCAATTAGAGAGAAACTCCGACTCAAAAAAAACATTGATAATGGTGATGATGATAGCTTACTCATGTTAAACACA
Source organism: Piliocolobus tephrosceles (assembly GCF_002776525.5). Classification (NCBI taxonomy): domain Eukaryota; kingdom Metazoa; phylum Chordata; class Mammalia; order Primates; family Cercopithecidae; genus Piliocolobus; species Piliocolobus tephrosceles. Next base: position 25,246,206 of record NC_045452.1, on the reverse strand, counting down.
CCATGCCAAGGAGAACGCCAAACATTGTATATGCTCTCTTTACCTAATTTTATATATTTCAAGCTCTCTGTAATTTACATGTTTAACTTTTGTCATAAGAAAAATGTGTTGCTTTTTAGCATATTCGAGTTAAATCGTGACGGATGGAGAATTATTTTCGTGCAATGAAAGGTGGGTTCTAGATACAGATGGCTAAGGTCAGACTCCTCCCACCTTCCAGATGAGGTTCCTAAGTTTCTTGACCCCCCTCCTCTGCTGCCCCCTTCCTACACCCCTGCAGTCTTCCTGAAAACTGGGCCCAATAGCTGACTCTCATACACGTTGTCAGAAGAATGAAGCTAGAACCCCAGATCCCAGGAATCTCCTCCCCTGACCTGTTTTAGGTAACCCAAGCTCCCACAGCCACCCGGCGGCAGGGTAGTAGTGGTCAAGAGCCCAGACTCTAGAAGTCAGACCATCCCTGACCTTACTGTATGCCCCTGTGTGAACTTGGCCAAGTGGCCCCTTCCTCTGTGCCTCAGTTTCCCCATCTGTAAAATGGCCATCATGGCAGAAGCCACCTCCTTTGTAGACTTGGGTGAGAAGGAAACAGGATGAGTTAAGAAAAGGCCTGACACATAGTAGGCCCTCAGGACCCAGATGCTATCATCATCATCATCCTTTGTGGTTAATGCGTTGGAGGAATGCTTAGAGGCAGCAGGCAGACATTCCACCCAAAATCAGCTCTTATAAAGAAGCCCTCTGGACGCAGGCTCGGAAAACCGGAATGTTAAAAAGATAAATAAAGGCTCTCTGTAGCTGGACAAAGTCTGGGCGGACCAGAGGGGGCAGGGGAATTCGGCTGCGGAGAAGGATTTAAGCCCTGGACAATGGGCGCCCTCTGAACTAACCGGAGCCGCCGCTTTGAGTCGTGAGAAGAGCTATTTTCTTGCTTAAAGCCTTAAAGAGCTATTAAGTTGGGCAAATCACTGGTAAAACAGCTGGAAACCTAAGTAGCAATTTAAACAGCCCATTGCCCTTCCATCCCGACGTAGAATGCCGCCGCTCGGACAGACCATCTCCAGGTCTGACTTTGTCAGGCCTAAGAGGATTGAGTGGGGGACCCTTCCCCAAGTTCTGAATGCAGCCAGAAACTTTATTTAGCAAATCCACAGTTTCTACCCCACCCCCTCCTCTTGTTGTTTTTTTTTTTTAAGTGAGCAGACTGAACTCTAATTTTCCTCTTTTCTCTCCCCAGTCTCCTTGAATCGGCCCATTCTTTCATTATGTGGAACTAATGAAGGCCTCGCAGAGTCCCTGCTCAGGAATAGGGCCCTTTACATGTTTCATTGATCAACTTCAAAAAGTCTTTTAGTGGGGCTGGAGGTGGGAGAGGGAGGAGGTGGTTGGGATGGAGTGGAGCGGGGGAGGGTCTCCCAGGGCACCGCTGGGGGAAGCTGAGCCTGGTGAGTGACAGCCTGGCTGGGGCAGGCGTGCATAATGTCTGTTTCTTTCCTCGTGATCCAAGATCCAAATCCACAATCCATTTGTTTGTTTTGTGGGCCGGTGATTCTGCAGGCGCCGGGACAGGCCTGCCTGAAGCCTCCCCATTCACCCACAGTGGAAGGGAAGGAGGGCTGGATCGCTTTAAATTTTTTATTTTATTTTTTCTTAATCTCCCCACAAATAAAACTTTTGGCCAGCTAAACAGTCCCCCCAGGGAAATATGGCCGCCAGCTTTGGGCTGCTCTAACGTCCGTTCCAGCAACATCCCTCAGGCACAGTGTGAGGGGGGAGGCGCTGTGGCACACAGACCATGGGACCCCCGCCTGCCATGAATATTAAGTGAGCACCTACTATGTGCCAGGGAGCTCTACAGATTAATTTTACTTTTATGGTTTTTTAAAAAATGTGTTTGAATTGCAAAAGCAGTGAATGCCAATTACAAAGCCATTCCATGACACCATGGGGTACACAGTAAAAAGTCAAAGACCCTATTAAGGACTTCTTTTCTTTTCTTTTCCTTTCTTTTTTTAAGAGTCTTGCTCTGTCGCCCAGGCTGGAGTGAAGTGGCACAGTCTCGGCTCACTGCAACCTCCACCTCCTGGATTCAAGAGATTCTCCTGCCTCAGTCTCCCGAGTCACTGGGATTAGAAGTGCCTGCCACTGCACCCAGCTAAATTTTTTTTTTTTTTTTTTTTTTTAACGCATTGGAGTTTGAGTCTCACCCTGTTGCCCAGGCTGGAGTGCAGTGGCATGATCTTGGCTCACTGCAAGCTCTGCCTTCCGAGTTCACACCATTCTCCTGCCTCAGCCTCCGAAGTAGCTGGGACTACAGGCGCCCGCCACCATGCCCGGCTAATTTTTTGTATTTTTAGTAGAAACGGGGTTTCATTGTGTTGGCCATGGTTGGCCAGGCTGGTCTCAAAGTCCTGATAGATGATCCGCCCACCTCGGCCTCCCAAAATGCTGGGATGACAGGCATGAGCCACCACTCCCAGCCCCTATTAGGGAGTGTCTTAATCTCACTCCCAGGAGGAAACCACTATTAACATTCAGATGTGTCACTTTTTGAGACTTTCTTTATAAAAATACACACAGACAGTCACATCAGACAAACAGGGTTTTTGAGTTTGTTGTGTTTTTGCAAACACAGGATCACAGACAAATCCTATTTTAAAAGTTGCTTTTGTCACAATGTAGCAGGACCATTTTTTCAAGACACTCTTTAATGTTGCACATTAATATTCTATTGTGGCCAGGCACAGTGGCCCAGCACTTTGGGAGGCTGAGGCCGGTGGATCACCTGAGGTCAGGAGTTCGAGACCAGCCTGGCCAACAGGGTGAAACCCTGTCTGAACTAAAACTACAAAAATTAGCTGGGCGTGGTGGTGAGTGCCTGTAATCCCAGCTACTGGGAAGGCTGAGGCAGGAGAATCGCTTGAACCCAGGAGGCGGAGGTTGCAGTCAGCTGAGATCACACCATTGCACTACTGCCTGGGTGACAGAGCAAGACTCCGTCAAAAAAAAAAAAAAAAAAATTCTGTTGCGTTTGTGACATAATTTACTGAGCCTTTCCCCTACTGGAATATATTTAGGTTGTTTTCAAGTTCTTCTTGTTATTAGTGTTGGTGTCCTGGACACCCTTGAACAGATATCTCTGTCCGTGCGTAAGTATTTCTGTAGATTTCTGGATGGGAAACTGTTGACTCAAAGGTAGCTGCATTTTGTTTCACTTTTATTTTTATATAATACATGCAGTATGGTGCATTATGCACTCATCTTAAGTATTTAGCTCAATACATTTTGCACGTGGATATATCTGGATAATCCTACCCAGACTGAGACAAAGAACACTTTCCTCACCCCCGGAACGCTCCCTTGGGTGTCCTCCCTGACAGTCCCCCTCCCTGGAGGTAAGGAAAATGGATTTTCCATTTTGATAGATAAGCCCTCCATAAAGGCTGCTCCATCTTCAATCCTGCCCACAGTGTCCAAGAATGCCCGTCTCCCAACAGCCTCTCCAGCACTGGCTGTTACTGGTATTTATCTTTTTTGCCAGTTCCGCAGGGAAACGTGTCTCATGTTGACCTAGTTGAGCCCTTGAATGAGAATGAAGCTAAACTTTTGTTTCCAGCAATACTCCACCTTTTATTAATTCCTCCTCTGCAAATTGCCAGTTCACATCCTTTGTCCATTTACTTTAGTCCCTTAAGAATTAATTATGTTGGGCCAGGCACAGTGGCTCATGCCTGTTATCCCAGCACTTTGGGAGACCAACGTGGGCGGATCACTTGAGGTCAGGAGTTCAAGACCAGCCTGGCCAACATGGAGAAACCCCGTCTCTACTGAAAATACAAAAAATAGCCGGGCGTGGTGGTGTGCACCTGTAATCCCAGCTACTCAGGAAGCTGAGGCCAGAGAATCACTTGAAGTCAGAAGGCAAAGGTTGCAGTGAGCTGATATTCCACCACTGCACTCCAGCCTGGGCAGCAGAGTAAGACTCCATCTCAAAAAAATAATAATTTAAAAAAAGAATTATCTTGGATTAAGTTTGGATTAATTATCTTCTTCCCTCATACTTCCAAACTCCTCACCTTTTTAGTTAATGAAGAATTTAAAGATTCTCCTTTGTTGACTTCTGGACACCCATCTTTCTGGCCATTTTTACCCTGGAACACCTGGGACAAGTCGCCAAACATCTCTGAGCCTCAGTTTCTGCATCTATAAAGTTGGGGGGACTCACACCTTCATGGCAAGAGCGATTAGCAAACAAAGTGAGATTGTGAACAGCTGGCTTGTATTAAGAACTTACTTTCCCAGTCTTTTCTTGGGTTCCAAAATGAGGAGCCCCTGGACCTGGATTCCTGTTGCCAAAAGGCAAGGAAAGGTTAGGAGTTTAGAGGCTCCAGGTCCACCATGGTGAGGGTCCTCAGGTTTACATCCAAGCGGTTCTTCCCAAACCCTGGCATCTTCTCAACCTTAGGTCAACAGGGTCTATACTGTCCCTCAAGAGTGTTCCAAATAAACTAAACAGCAGCTGCATGATTGAAAGAAAGGGGGCGGGGGTGGTCAAGCCAGCACGGGGCACACAGGGCCAAGTAGACATAGAGTATCTCTGCTGCAGGATCGCCCAGAGCCTTTAGTAAGCCAACAGCCAGGGCTCTCTCCAAAAGGGCGGGGTGTACGTGGAGTAGTTCCAAAGTGGATGCGACCCTGGATTCCCAGAGCAGTGGAAGAAACAGCTTGGGTGTCTGCTCTCAGAAAGCTACCTTTAGAGAAGAGTTGGGTGGAACTAAACAAACACCTTAACCCTATTTGCAGGATCCCCACCCAGGCCAGAGGGATTTTTTTTTTTTTTTTGAGACGGAGTCTCGTTCTGTCGCCCAGGCTGGAGTGCAGTGGCCAGATCTCAGCTCACTGCAAGCTCCGCCTCCCGGGTTCATGCCATTCTCCTCCCTCAACCTCCCGAGTAGCTGGGACTACAGGCGCCCGCCACCTCGCCCGGCTAGATTTTTGTATTTTTTAGTAGAGACAGGGTTTCACCGGGTTAGCCAGGATGGTCTCGATCTCCTGACCTCGTGATCCACCCGTCTCGGCCTCCCAAAGTGCTGGGATTACAGGCTTGAGTCACCGCGCCCGGCCTTTTTTTTTTTTTTTTTTTTTGAGACAGAGTCTCACTCTGTTGGCCAGGCTGGTCTCAAACTCCTGACCTCAAGTGATCCACCCTGTTCGGCCTCCCAAAGTGCTGGGATCACAGGCGTGAGCCTAGAACACAAATCTGCTCTGTCAGGCCCTTGCCCCGAGCCCTCCTGTGGCTCCTCACCACTGCCAGGATAGACTGGGAACCCCACCTCATTCCCCATCACGGCTCTGCCTCCAGGCCCAACACACTATTTGCCGTTTGCTCGCTTCCCAGGATGTTTCATGTCTATTCCTCTCCTTGGAATGTTCTTAGTCTCCAAGGCACCTGTCGAACTCCTACTCATCCCACAAAATCCCACTTAACCCTCTGGTGAAACTTTCTCTTCTAACACGTGCTCCTCCCCACCATGCCTGGCCTCTCTCCTTTATCACAAAACAGCACATGGTATGGACCTCAGATCCAGCCCTATGTCTCCAAGAGGTGACTATCTACTCATTTCTATCCCCTAGTAGACGCTGGGCTCCTGGAGAGCAGAAGCTGTGCCCAGAACAGTGCTCGGCATAATGGGTGCTTGGTTAAATGTTCGTTGAACGACAAAATGAATATTTCTCTAAAAGAATGTCACCCAAACAAAAGCACAGAGGTTTGACGATCGTTACTTTCTTTGCACTGAGTTCTGTGGAATCGATTATCCAGGACCAGAAACCCGAAGAGAAAGTTAAAGCTTGGTCACTGGTTTGTCAAAGAAGGCATTGCCAAAAATGCCATGTCCGTTAGCTGCTGGTTAGGTGGCATCCTTCAACAAGGCCTTCCTGGGTAGGTCATGATGGCAGAGGACAGCATCCCTTCCCCCATTCCCCATACCCTTGGGGGTGTGACATTCTCCCTGCAAGGCCCAGAGCCAATGCCACCTTCTCCAGGAAGTCCTCTAGGAAGCACACGGCAAGCTCTCAACAGGTTTCCTTTTTCTTTTTTTTTTTTTTCTTTTTGAGATAGAGTCTCGCTCTGTCGCCCATGCTGGAGTGCAGTGGCGCGATCTCAGCTCACTGCAACCTCCGCCTCCCAGGTTCAAGGGATTCTCTTCTGTCAGCCTCCCAAGTAGCTGGGATTACAGTCGCCTACCACCATGCCCAGCTAATTTTTATATCTTTAGTAGAGACAGAGTTTTACCATGTTGGCCAGGCTGGTCTTGAACTCTTGACCTCAGGTAATCTGCCTGCCTCGGCCTCCCAAAGTATTGAGATTATAGGTGTGAGCCACTGTGCCGGGCCCCTTTTCTCTTTCTCTTTTCCCCAGAGTGGGTCCCTTCTGTACCTACAGCTTGGCCTACAATGCCCCTTCTGGCCATGGCACCTCCACAGCCTGCAGTCCAGTGGGCTCATCAGGCAAGGCCCCAAACTACCCTGGTCAAGGTGGGCCCACAGGTGTAGCTCTACCCACTAGACTCCTTCCTAGGAGCCCTCATCTTGACCCAGGGACTCACTCGAGCTGATGTACCCTGGCCCTGGAGAGCAGGGCCCCTGGTTCCTGCTGCATGAATACCTGAGCTGCTTTGAGTCTGTCCCTTCTGAGGCCCAAGCTTCATGCTGTGCTTTTTTTTTTTTTTTTTTTTAATTCTGGGACGGAGTCTCGCTCTGTCACCCAGGCTGGAGTGCAGTGGCACGATCTCAGCTCACTGCAATCTCTGCCTCCCGGGCTCAAGTGATTTTCCTGCCTCAGCCTCCGGACTAGCTGGGATTACAGGCGCCCGCCATCACACTTGGCTAATTTTTGTGTTTTTAGTAGAGACAGGCTTTCTGCAAGTTGGCCAGGCTGGTCTCGAACTCCTGACCTCAAGTGATCTGCCTGCCTCGGTCTCTCAAACAAGCTGTCCTTTAATCACTGAGGCGTGTACCGCCTTCCAGCAGATTTTGTGTTGCTTCAGTTATCCAGAGTCACAACCAACGACCTCTGAGCCACTGGCTCATTTCACCCAGGCTAGCACTCCCTACGCTCTTCCTTACATGTGTGTCTCTGGACTTACTCTATCCTGTCTATAAAGTTTATACCAGTATTTGAGTGCCAGCTGTATGCCAACCACCATGCCAGGAACTCTACGTGTGTTATCTCATCTCTCCTTCATGAGCCCCAGTGATGAGAGTTTTTTACTATCATTTTATATATGAGGAAGCCCAAGCTCAGAGAGGCTAAGTAACTTTCCTGAGGACACACAGCTGGTTAAGTGGTTGTGTCCATTCAGGTCCAAAACTAGGGCATGTGGTCAGTTGTGGGAGACTTGCAGTCTAGAAAAAAGGAACCAGGCAGGGCGCAGTGGCTCACGCCTGTAATCCCAGTACTTTGGGAGGCCAAGAGGCCTCCAAACCCTTGTGCTGTACCCTTGTGCTGGGTACAGACTTAGAATTGAACTAGGCCTGGCCAGGCGCAGTGGCTCACGCCTATAATCCCAGCGCTATGGGAGGCTGAGGTGGGTGGATCACGAAGTCAAGAGTTCGAGACAAGCCTGGCCTACATGGTGAAATCCTATCTCTACTAAAAATACAAAAATTAGCCGGGCATGATGGCGCATGCTTGTAGTCCCAGCTACTCGGGAGGTTGAGGCAGGAGGATCATGAGGTCAGGAGATCAAGACCATCCTGGCTAACACAGTGAAACCCTGTCTCTACTAAAAAGACAAAAAATTAGCCGAGTATGGTGGCACGTGCCTGTAGTCCCAGCTACTCAGGAGGCTGAGGGAGGGGACTCACCTGAACCCGGGAGGTTGCAGTGAGCTGAGATAGCTCCATTGGACTCTAGCCTGGGTGACAGAGTGAGACTCTGTCTCCAGAAGAAAAAAAGAAAGAAAGAAAGAAAAAGAAACAAAGACTGGATATGGTGGCTCATACCTGTAATCCCAGCATTTTGGAAGGCCGAGGTGGGTGGATCACCTGAGGTCAGGAGTTCAAGACCAGCCTGACCAATATGGAGAAACCCTGTCTCTACTAAAAATACAAAATTAGCCAGGTGTGGTGGCGCATGCCTGTAATCGCAGCTACTCAGGAGGCTGAGGCGGGAGAATTGTTTGAACCCGGAAGGCGGAGGTTGCAGTGAGCCAAGATCGTACCATTGCACTCCAGCCTGGGTGACAAGAGTGAAACTCCGTCTCAAAAAAAAAAAAAAAAACGAACCAGGCCCCTCCGGCTGGAATCTTGACTGCTGCTGCAGAACTCATTGCTGGAGCCTCCTTCTCCAGCCTCAAGCTGATCATGGGCAGGGGCAGGTCTCTTCCCATGCCTCTAGTGTCTGCCACAGGGCCTAGAGTTTCTGCTTAGTCAATTTCTTTCTAAATGAAATGAATTCTTTTCCATTTCTGCTGGGTATTATCCAACAACTGAATAGTTCTTTTTCTTTCTCTAACAACTTAGATGTGACCAGCACAGCCTTGGGTGAGGGGGACTTAACTTTTCTTAGCCTCAGTTTCTCCATCTGCAAAAAAAAAAAGGAGATGAGATCCCCAACCTCACCCTTTGACTGTGAGGATCAAACAAGCTGATGGGTGTGACTGAGTCTGGCAAACTGTGAAGTCCTGCATAAAGCCCATTGTCACTGTCACCATGACCTGCCCCAGCTCCACTGTAAGCACCAAGCTAGTTATCAAAGGGTATAGCTGGCCTTGGGGGCAGAAGAGCTCAAGCCTCTTGGTCAAACTCTCCCTGGCTGGCCTTGACTCCCCCGGCATTCCTCGGAGATAAGGCTGTCAGGCAAGAGGCCTTAACGGCTCACTGTGCGTGGGGTGCTATGTCTGTAGGCAGCCCAGCATGGGCAGCTGTGGGGAGACTTTTCTCATGGTGGTATTTGCACCCTCCTCCCCTTGTGCTGGGTACAGACTTAGCATTGAACGAGGCCTGGCCAGGCGCAGTGGCTCACGCCTATAATCCCAGCGCTATGGGAGGCTGAGGTGGGTGGATCACGAGGTCAAGAGTTCGAGACAAGCCTGGCCTACATGGTGAAATCCTATCTCTACTAAAAATACAAAAATTAGCCGGACATGATGGCGCATGCTTGTAGTCCCAGCTACTCGGGAGGTTGAGGCAGGAGGATTGCTTGAACCTGGGAGGCGGAGGTTGCAGTGAGCCGAGATCACACCACTGCACTCCAGCCTGGGCGACAGAGTGAGACTCCATCTCAAACAAACAAACAAAAAAAAGAATTGAACTAGACCTGACCTGGGACCAGAGAAGGGTTCGCATCTTCCATTCAAAACAGCCAACTGGGGCAAAGACCCCAGAGGATGGCAAAGCTGCGGATCGCTGGGCTGAGAGCCCTTAAGTTCTTCCTGGATCCTGGGAGACCCACCCTGGGTTGTCACTGAGCAGCAGCATCGCTTCCTATTTCTATATTGTCACTTCCACTAATTAACCTGAGGGAAACACGTTTCCGGGGAATCCAGGCAAATGTCCCCTCTGCCATGCCTGTTCTCAGTACCTTCTCTCTTGGACCACTTGCTGGGCACTGGAGGAAGAAAAGAAGGAAGGGGACTAGTGACCCCCTAATTTATTGATGCCCCCAAATTCATGAGGTCCCCTCTTTGTGCCTAGTATCAAGGCTCCTGCCCCCATCTCAGCCTCGAAGGCCCTACCTGGCTTCCCTTCACCTCCTTGGAGGACAGTGTTGGTCTTGGGTTTAGAGAGCTGCTTGCAGCCCAGGCGGGTAGCATCCTTGGGCCGGAGCCCCAGGAAGAGTGCTAGGGAATGACTCCAAAGGGCAGAGGAAACTGAGAAGGTGGGGAGGGCTCCATGGATTTGAGAATCGCTTTAGAGGTAAAATTGACAGGACTTGATACTGTCTCTTTTTTTTTTTTTTTTTTTGAGACAGAGTTTTGCTCGTCACCCAGGCTAGAGTGCAGTGGCACAATCTCAGCTCACGGCAGGCTCCACCTCCTGGGTCCCAGTGATTCTTGTGCCTCAGCTTCCTGGGTAGCTGGGATTACAGGTGCCCGCCACCACACCCGGCTAATTTTTGTATTTTTGGTAGATATGGGGTTTTCACCATGTTGACCAGGCTGGTCCGAACTCCTGACCTCAGGTGACCCACCTGCCTCGGCCTCCCAAAGTGCTGGGATTATAGGACTGTGTGACCATGCTCAGTTGGTAACATCTTTCTGAGAAGCAAGTTGACAATAGGTCCAAGGAAACTAACACCTGATTCCCTTCCACCCAGTTATTCCACCTCCACAGATTCGTTTTAAAGACATAAGAGAGGTGGGCAAAGATTCAAGTACAAGGATGTTCCACTCAGTGTTGCTTATAACAGCAAAAAGTTGGAATCGAACTAGACTGGTTAAGTAAATTATGGTGTAGTATCCCTACAATGGAACACTATTATAGCCTGTTTAAAATGTTTATTTTATTTTGAGACAGAGTGTCGCTTTGTTGCTGAGGCTAGAGTATAGTGGCGTGATCACAGTTCACTACAGCCTCGACTTCCCAGGTTCATGGGATCCTCCCACTTCAGTCTCCCAGAAGCTGGGACTACAGGCACATGCCACCACGCTGATTTTTTTTTATTTTGTATTTTTTGTAGAGACAGGGTCTCACCATGTTGCCCAGGCTGATCTTAAACTCCTGGGCTCAAGCAGTCTTCCTGCCTCAGCCTCCTAAAGTACTGGGATTACAGACGTGAGCCACTGTGTCTGGCCAAAAACCACATTTTAAAAGATTTTATGCTTACAATTCTGAATGAAATGAGAGAAAACAGGTTGCAAAAATGCATCTGTTGAATGAAACTCGAAAAGCACGCTGAACAAAAGAAGCCAGGAAGAAAAGGGTGAATCATTATGTATGATTCCATTCATGCATAAAGTTCTGGAACAGGCAAAATCAATCTACACTCGAAGACATCAGATCAGTGGTTGCTTGGGTTCGAGGGATTGGGGCAATTGACTGGGAAGGGCAGGTGGAAGTTTTGGGAGTGCTGAAAGTGTTTTCTATCTTGACTGTGGTGGAAATTATACAGGACTATGCATTTGTCAAAACCCGCTGAGTGGGGCCACCACCGTGGAAGCGAGCATGGCAGTTTCTCCGAAACTTAAACGTGGAATTACTACATGGCCCAGCAATTCCACTTCTAGTTATACCCAAAAGAGTTGGCAGCAGGGACTCAAACCAATATTTGTACAGCAATGTTCATAGCAGCATTATTTGCAATAGTCAACAGGTGGAACACCCCAAATGTCCATCTGCAGCTAAATGGATACGCAAAATGTGGCATAGACATACGATGGAATATGACTCAGCCTTAAAAAGAGATAAAATCCTCCAGGCGGGGTGGCTCATGCCTGTAATCTCAATACTTTGGGAGGCTGAGGCAGGCAGATCATGAGGTCAGGAGATCAAGACCATCCTGGCTAACACAGTGAAACCCCGTCTCTACTAAAAATACAACAACAAAAAATTAGCTGGGCGTGGTGGCGGGCACCTGTAGTCCCAGCTACTCGGGAGACCGAGGCGGGAGAATGGTGTGAACCCGGGAGGCAGAGCTTGCAGTGAGCCGAGATAGCGCCACTGCACTCCAGCCTGGGTGACAGAGCAAGACACTATCTCAAAAAATAAAAATAAAAAATAGAGATAATATCAGCCAGGTGGGGTGGCTCACACCTGTAATTCCAGCACTTTGGGAGGCCAAGACAGTCAGATCACCTGAGGTCAGGAGTTTGAGACCAGCCTGGCCTGTATGGTGAAACCCCATCTCTACTAAAAATGCAAAAATTAGCCAAGCATGGTGGGGTGTGCCTGTAGTCCCAGCTACTAGGGAAGCTGAGGCAGGAGAATCACTTGAACCTGGGAGGTGGAGGTTGCAGTGAGCCGAGATCATGACACTACATTCCAGCCTGGATGTCAGAGAAATTCCACCTCAAAAAAAAAAAAAAAACAGATAAAACCCTGATACATGCTACATCATGGATGGGCCTTCAAATCATTATGCTATGTGAAATAAGCCAGATACGAGAGCACCAATATCACATGATTCCACTTACGTGAGGTTCCAAATTCATAGAGCCTAAAAGCAGAATAGTGATTACCGGGGCAGAGGGAGGGGGAATGGGAAGTTACTGTTTAATGGGTACAGAGTTTCAGTTTGGGAAGATTAAAATTCTGAAGATGGATGGTAGTAACAGCTGCACAATGCGAACGTACTTAATACCACTGAACTGTACACTTAAAATGGTTAAAGTGGTAAATTGTATATTATATATATTTTACCACGATAATTTTTTTTCAGAAACACAGTCTCTGTCACCCAGGCTGGAATGCAATGGTGCTATCATAGCTTACTGCAGCCTCAAACTCCAAAGTTCTAGAGATCCTCCCACCTCAGCCTCCTGTGAAACTACAGACACACGCCACCAGGCCCAGCTAATTTTTAAATTTTTTGTAGAGACGAGAGTCTTGTTATGTTGCCCGACTGGTCTGGAACTCCCAGCCTCAAGCGATTTATCCACCTCACCCACCCAAAGCACTGGCATTATAGGCATGAGCCACCACACCTGGCATAAAAAAAAGAAAAAATTGTTTTAAATCCATCAAACTATGCACTCTGTGTGTGTGTGTGTGTGTGTGTGTGTGTGTGTGTGAGACAGTGTCTTGCTTTGCCACCCAGGCTGGAGTGCAGTGGCGTGATCTCAGCTCACTGCAACCTCCCCCTCCCATCAAGCAATTCTGTCTCAGCCTCCCAAGTAACTGGGACTACAGGCCTGCACCACCAGGTCTGGCTAATTTTTGTGTTTTTAGTAGAGACGGGGTTTCACCATGTCAGCCAGGCTGGTCACAAACTCCCGACCTCAAGTAATCGGACCTCAAGTAATCGGCCCGCCTCGGCCTCCCAAAGTGCTGGGATTACAGGCATGAGCCACCGCACCCAGCCAAGTAGGAGCATTTTTATCGACTATTAAGGTTATACCTGTTGGAGTGGCAGAGAGTATGTACTCTGGAGCCATAGTACCTAAGTTTGACTCCTGGTTCTGCTGTGTGACCTCTCTGTGCCACATTCCACACCTGTAAATGGGGATAATATCACCTACCTCATCTAGTACCTGTAGAGTTGTAATATATGTAAAGTGTTTAGGACAAGGGCTGGCATGTGTGTTATTTGTCAATGGTGTCATTTCACAGAGGCACCCCCCACCCCCACCCCCCCGGTGCAATGTTGAGCAGAACTTTTTTGGCTGCAAGAGGCAGAAACCAACATAACTGTCTTAAGAGCAGAAGAGACGACTCAACGAGGGCCTCAAACAGTGTCGCATTCCTCCTTTCCCTTCCTTCTCTACTTTCTCTCTCTCCTCTTTCCCTCTCCTCTCTTCTCTGCTTCTCTCTGATGGTGGATACATTCCTCCAGGCAAGCTGTCCACACAACGGTAGGACCACAGTGACAGGCAGCTCTGGCCACCCGTCCTTACTGCTTCCTGCCCACACAGGAATGAAGACAGCCCCCACCACCCAGCTCCACCTGGAGGATCCCAGGAAAGGCATCTCACTGGTGTGGCCCCATTGTGTGTGGCCCTGTCTATATGGCTGGGAGGTAGATTACAACGAATGGCTCAGCCAGTCACCTTTTTACTTCTGAGGGCCTGGGTTGCCATGTGGAAGGGATACTAGGTGGCCGGGATGTCTAACTAACCTGTGCACTGGGTATACCGCAACATTTGTACCTAAGCGGAGGACATCGACTGGCGGACAGGTTCCAGGTTTCAACACTCTCCCAGTGCTCATGGCAGAGGGGCACGCAGGGCACAAATGGGGCTCAGCACAGAGGCTGGTACCCGAAAATGGGGGCCCCTGAGCTGAGCCTGAGTCTGTCTTCCAGGGGCAGGGGATGGGGAAGGGTATCGCAAGAAGAGGGAATGCAGTGAGCTGTGGCTCAGAGGTGTGGGGCAGCATAGGGTAGAGATGAAGCGTGGGAGTTTACCAGACAGCAAGTGAGGATGGCGAGTCCCACAGAGCACCATGTCCAAGGGTTTTGAGTGGATTTTGTCCTACAGGCGGCAAGGACTGGCAAGGTCAGGCAAGTCCTTTGAGAGCTGCCTCTAGCTACTCTGGTGTTATGAGTTAGAGTCTCAGTGGGTGAGAGCTGGTGCCAGTGGGTGAGGGATGGAGAGGAGAGGTTACGAACGCAGTGCTGATGGAGGTTGGGGAGTGGAGAGAGGAGATGAGAGGCATCCTCCCACGCCAGCTGGGAGTCCTGAGAGAAGCAGGCTTGGGCAGGAGGAGCTGAGGGTCCACTTGGTGGACTTTAGGTGCCGGAAGGGGCTCCAAATGGATGTGTCCGAGGGGCAGCAGATCTGGGAGGCTGGGCCTCAGTTTCCCCAGCTGTCAAATGAAGACCATAGGCTGGGCTGTCTCTAAGATTCATCTGCAGCTTTTCCTGTAAACGTGTCTATGAACTTGCAGCCATGAGGCGATGGTTGGAGGTGTGCCTGGTGCACTGCAAGGCTCCACACGGCGTGGCTACAAGGGAAAAGCAGCTAGTCCTCCAGCTCCCGCTGGAAGACTCCGGGAAGTCCTTCTTGGTGTTGTCCCATCTCTTGTGTCTCCTTAGCATGTGGGAGAGCAGTTCCAACAGATTTGGGGACTGTTAGGAAGATGAGAGAACATAAAACTCAGTCATCCCGAAAACCAACCCTGTGAGTTATTAACAGTTACAATTTGACCACTGTGTTAGTCTGTTCTTGCATTGCTAGAAAGAACTACCTAAGACTGGGTAATTTATAAAGAGAAGGGGTTTAATTGACTCACAATTCTGCAGGCTGTACAGGAAGCATGGCTGGGAAGACCTCAGGAAACTTACAATCATGGCCAAAGGCGAAGGGGAAGCAGGCTCCTCTCACATGGCAGGAGCAGGAAGAAGAGTGCAAGGGGGAAGGTGCTACACACTTTTAAACAACCAGATCTC
Source organism: Piliocolobus tephrosceles (assembly GCF_002776525.5). Taxonomy (NCBI): domain Eukaryota; kingdom Metazoa; phylum Chordata; class Mammalia; order Primates; family Cercopithecidae; genus Piliocolobus; species Piliocolobus tephrosceles. The sequence goes on along the minus strand of NC_045452.1, from coordinate 25,231,157 downwards.
ATGGTTACTCACTCACTATCACAAGAACAGCAAGGGGGAAATCTGGCCCCGTGATCCAGTCACCTCCCATCAGGCCTTTCCTCTTCCCACATTGGAGATTACAACTGGACATGAGATTTGGGTGGTGATCTGGTTTGGCTGTGTCCCCACCCAAATCTCATCTTGAATCGTACTCCCATAATTCCCACGTGTTGGGGGAGGGACCCGGTGGGAGATCACTGAATCATGGGAGCAGTTCCCCCATGCTGTTCTCATGGTAGTGAATAAGTCTCACGAGATCTGATGGTTTTATCAGGGATTTCTGCTTTTGCATCTTCCTCATCCTCTCTTTGCCTGCTGCCATCCATGTAAGACGAGACTTGCTCCTCCTTGCCTTACACCATGATTGTGAGGCTTTCCCCAACCACATAGAATTATAAGTCCAATTAAACCTCTTTCTTTTGTAAATCACCCAGTCTCAGGTATGTCTTTATCAGCAGGATGAAAACAGACTAGTACAGGTGGGAATACAAATTCAAACCATATCAACCACTATGTGAAAACCACTTTTCTCAATATCTAAACTAAAAAAGTAAAACTTGAAGCATTACAGCCTGGAGTCCCCAACCACCCCAACGCCCCTCAACCCTTTGAGTCTCTGAGTGTGTTTCATTAAGGAGGAATGGTTAAGACTGTGCCGTGAGGGGTCACACAGGCCTGGGTTCAAATCCCACCTCTGCCACTTGCTAGCTCTGGAATCCTGGGCAGGCACCCTGAGTCCCCGTCTCTGCAGGTGTGAAGTGGAGATGGCTCACAGGCTTAAAAGATGTAATGCCCGGGACATCTCAGCAGAGTGCCTGGTACATATAATGCTCAACACATGTCAACTATTGTACCCCTCCAGAAAGAGGCAGCAGTGACAGGTCAGAATATGCTGGGTGACGCAACTCAGGCGGGACGTCTCAGAATCTGGAACTTGGGTTCTTGGGAACTAAGACCCTCACTTGACAGGTCAAGCCAAGAAATGGGCCTGTGTGGCCAAAGGTCATTTAGGGATTGCAAAAGTCTACCCTTGAAGGTCTAAAAACGTGTGCAACCACAGGAGGCTATTATGCCATTTCACTTTTAATAATTAAAAAAAAAGGATGGCTGGGCGCCGTAGCTCACGCCTATAATCCCAGCACTTTGGGAGGCTGGAGTGGGTGGATTGCCTGAGCTCAGGAGTTCGAGACCAGCCTGGGCAACTTGGTGAAACCCTAGCTCTACTTAAAAAAAAAAAAAAAAAAAAAAGGCCAGGTGTGGTGCGTGGTGTAATCTCAGCTACTCAGGAGGCTGAGATACAAAAATTACTTGAACCTGGAAGGCAGAGGTTGCAATAAGCTGAGACTGTGCCATTGCACTCCAGCCTGGGCAACAGAGTAAGATTCGGTCTCAAAAAAAAAAAAGAGGATGGCAAAAGCATCTAAAGGAATCAAGGTAGAGGCTTAACATCTATGTAATGACATTTTATGCTTGCAGATAACTTTATTTTCTGAAAGAACTTCCACAACTGTTATTAAGCAAGAGAATTCTTCACGAGGAACTTTTTAAAATGTAAAGTGTTCCTAACTGGTTGTATATTACTACCATCTGCTACTATTAGTAACAGTATCAGTACTAGCAGTAGTGATAGTAGTAGTGAGAATAATCATCGCATGTCCTAAGGGCTTTATGTACAAAATCTCACTGAATCCTCCCCACGGGTGAGTGAAAAAACACTAGCTACCATCACTCTCATTTTACTGATGAGAAAACTGAGGTTTGGAGAGCTTCCACACCATTTCTGCTGTGTTGCATCTTTCCGACTACTCTAAGAGGTAGGTCACCTGCACAGAGGAGGAACCAGAAGCCACAGAGATGTCAATAGATTTAGCCAAGGTTACAGTATGTGGTCTGGGAGCAGACCTGCCTGGTCCAGGGCCTCTGGCTTTCCCAGTGCTGAGGACTGGGGTCAGCCACTGGCGTTGGGTCTGAGAGGGTGTACCTGGAAGGAAGGAAGAGGGGGCTCACCTCCTCTCCCTCCTCTTCCACTGAGACCTGTGTGAGGCGTCACCAGGGGGAGCCAAAGGGCCCCAGGTCAGCCACTCTGGGCCCCTGAGGACTGCCATCCTGCTGGCTGGACCAGCTTCCCCCCCGGGCACAGAGGTGGAGGTGGGCAGGACGGAGTAGGCATTCGGATTCACTCTCAAGGCCCTGTCAAATAGCCACAGATTTGGCTTAAATTCTCCACTGGCTTATTGCTCTTTTTTCCCAGAGCAATAAGAATGATCAGGTAAATGATGTCTGCCTTGTTTCTTTCTTCGTTCATTCATTCATTTAGCAATAATTTCTTATGCCCCAACTAGGAGCTGTGGTCTCAGATAAAGATCAGCTGCAAGCCCTGCCCTCGAGAACCCCCAGTCTAGGAGGAGACAGAGGTAAAACCCAGAGCGAGCTGGGCTCTGATGAGGTAACTCCAGGGGACTGTGGGAGCCCAGAGGAGGCCCCACATCCAGTTGGAGGCAGTGGTCAGGGTGTGGGCAGAAGAGGAGGGGTGGGCCCTGTGAAGAAGGGAAACCAGGGGCGCTCCTGGCAGGGGAAAGGGTGCAGGCTCTGGGGTGTGAAAAACTAGGACAGCTGTGGGGCTCCCTTTGCAGCAGTTTGGTGAGGCAGGGGACTGTTAGAAAGATGAGAGAACGTAAAGCTGAGTCATCTCTTACATCCCAGAGGGGTAAGCGGTGCCTTGTTTGCCACACAGAGAGCTCATAGGTCATTTGGAGGTGACAGGAGCCATAGCGTGCTCCCCGCCAAAGTCACTGCGCAATTCAGCCTTCGGCCTCCACTATTCCAGCTTGGTGTCCAGAGGTTCCAAGTCATCCTGTGCTGGAGGCCTGGCTGTGGGTTCCCACCTGCCAGCCCACCCCAGTCCAAAATAGATTCATCCGTTTCTACACGCAGCCCTCCAGCACATCACTGTCACGTGCATACAGTGCTCTGCAGTTTTCAAGATGCTTCCAGAACATTCTCTGGCTCACTTATTCAGTCCTCGCCTTCTCTCATGGACCTTGGCAGATTCTGTTTGTTCTTCTCATCCATTAGGCAAATGTCCTCTTTGTGTTCTGTGTCCAGCCCAGGTTACCTGCCCTAAGAGGCCTCCCTGATGGTGCCCTGCAGCAGAAGTGACCTCCTCTTTCTCTGCCCCACAGGCCACCTCCTTTCCTTCACCTGTGAGGGGCTTACAGGTGTGTCTTCTCTCCATTTCCTTCCTCCTCTGCTCACTGACTCCTCCACATAGAGGACAGCCACCTGGAAGGAACCACTTTCTCTCTGCACACCTTAGAGGGTGTTAATTCACCAGCAAACTTGACCTGAGCAATCACTTGGGGGCAGGCTGGGGACTACAACTTGGTACAAGGGAGAGCTACCTCTGGGCTGAGGGGTCACAGCATAACCTGCCTCCATTCCTGCCTTGATTTGTGGGGACAGAGCCTGGAAGGTTCTCCTGCTGCCATCAAGCTTGAGGGGCACCTGGCCAGGGCTGGGGGACCGTAATGACCAGGCGCATTAAAAGGCATTTTTTCAAGTAGGTCAGAGTCCCCTGGAAGAAGCTTCCCCACCACCTCACACTGCTTGCCCTGTTGCCCCATGCACAAGATAATCTGTGGTTCTGAGGGAACTCCCCACCCCCTGCAGAAACTCAAAGCTACACAATTGACGGGGACAAAATAAAGCCTGTCAACAGCATTCCCAAATTAAATCAGCAGCCAGGAGCTGCCATGCAGACCTATATGTCTGAAGCAATGGGATGGGGGCTCAGTGGAGACAACGTGCAGTGCTTCCTTCGCGCAGTGCTTCCTCCTTCTTTGGGCCTCTCTGGACCCCCCACACCCCCAATCCCCACGTAGGGGACCCCTTGCCACGGCCACCAGGCCCATGCCACAAGCTGATGTGAAGTTAGATGGCTGGATGCAGATTTAACCTTCCAGGGCTGAAGAGCTCATCTACAGCAGGTCGGATGAGGGCGTGAAGAAGCATGTGTGCATGTGTGTGTGCTGGAGGGTGTGAGGGTGTGAGGCTGTATCTGACTGCACGTGAGAGCATGTGTCTGCATGTGTGACGGTGTGTGTGTGTGTGTGCGCGTGTGTGTGTATGTAGGGGGCAGGAAGGGGAGCTGGTGTGGAGGGGCTCAAACTGGTGCAGGCAGAGTGGACAAAAAAAGAGAAAAGAGTTGTCTTTGAGTCGGGCCTGGAGAGCAGAAGAAAAAAGGAGCTCTTATTGGTGGTTGTCAAGGAGATGGGCCTTGGGGTTTGCTGAACTTTCTTCCCTTAAAGCGTCCTGCCTGGAGCTGAGAGGGGCCATTTCTTTCCAGCCGCCCCTCCCTCCCAGGCCGGGTGGGACCAGACCCGAGGCCGACCCTCGCCAGGCGTCAGGTGTAGACCCCAGGCCAGGCCAGAGCAGTTTCCGGGTCTTCGGACCGGGATGCCCGCCCCGCCCCTCCTCCTGGCCCCGCCGGGTCTGTCACTGGGAGAGGCCCCGGCCTCGCATTCCGGTCAGCGAACTTCCCGGGCCGAGGTCAGCCCCGTGCGGGGCCTCGCGCGGCACCGACTGCCAAGGGGCATTGTCCGCCCCGGGCGCCCCGTTCCAGACGCGGGTCCTGCGGCCGCCCCGTGACAAGCACACTGACGAGCCACTGTCCTTTGACGAGTGCTAAAAAGTTCGTTTGTTTTGAACGTCAATTTTCAAGCGATCTTTACGAGGTTTCCCCTCCCGGTTCGCTCGCGGCTGCCTCGCTGGCGCTCAGCCCCCAGTAGGTGCTCAGGAAACGTCCAGCGAACGGCGGCGCAGGCGAGTCTGCTCTGCGTGCTGGCGCGTTTCACTGCACACGGGTGGCGGGCGACCTCGCGGGACCCCCGGCTCGCAGGATCCCCGCCCCCGAGGCTGCCGCTGGGCCTGGGGGGGCTGCCCCAGAGGGGCGTCCACGCTCGACGGCAGGGGCCGGGGCGCCGCGGGCAGGGGAGGGCGCAGCCTCCGAGCAGCCCCAGCCTGGCCGAGACCCTGCGCCCGCAGCCTAGCCAGCAGGCCGGCCAGGCCCCCGCCCCCCACCTGCCGCCCGCCCCAAGAGAAGGGCCCCCTCACGACGCCCGCGCCCGCCCTCCCCCGGCGGGCCGGCGGCCGGCGCCCATTGGCCGGCCCTGGGCGACGCCCCGCCCTCCTGACGCCACGGGCCAATGAGCGCGCGCTGTCAGCTCATCAGCCGGGCCGGCTGGGCTGCTCAGGAGCCCGAGCGGTGGCGGAGCTGCGAGCAGTGAGCAGCGCCTGCGGGAGCGGCCGGTCGGTCGGGTCCCCGCGCCCCGCACGCCCGCACGCCCAGCGGGGCCCGCATTGAGCATGGGCGCGGCAGTCTTGCGCTGGCACTTGTGCGTGCTCCTGGCCCTGGGCACGCGCGGGCGGCTGGCGGGGGGCAGCGGGCTCCCAGGTAAGCCCCCGACCGAGGTGGGGGGCGGCGGGCGCGGGCGGCCGAGGCGCGGTCCCGGAGGGCTTCTTCCCTGCGCATCCCGAGCTCGCCCCGTGCGGCTCCGCGTCCCCCGCCTCTTTGCAAAGTAACTTCTGGGGCCGGCCCGGGGCGCACCCTCTCGCAGCCCGGGCGGCCAGGGCTCCTGAGCCCGGCGGGGCCGCAGCAGGGGCGGGTGGGCCGGGGCCCCGGGAGGGGAAGCGCGAGCGCGGGAGCGAGGAAGAAAGGCGGCGGTTCCCGGGGGCCCCGCGTGCGGACCAGGGAGGGGCGGGACCCCGAGCGCAGAGGGGCGCTTCTCCCGGGAGAGGGGACGCGGGGCGGGGCGGGCGAAGGGGGACACGCCAGGAGGTGGAAGGGGAAAGGGTCGGACCGAGAGACCGGGACGGGGCAGGAGGTGCGGGACAGACGGACAGAAGAGCCGGCGCCGACGGAGCAGACAAAAGGAAGCCCGGAGAAAAGACAGATGCGGAAGGGTAGAGAGGAGGCCCGCACGGCCCGGGGAAGGAGGAGGAGGCCCGTGGACCAGGAGGAATCAAGAGGGACAGTCCCACTGATGATAAGGGAGAGAGAAGAGGAGATGGGGGACAGATGGACGCTGGAGAAAAACGGGGTTGGTGGGGCGGTGAGAGGGAGACCGGGAAAGAGAGAGGGACGGAGATGCCTGGAAAGCCGCGGATGAGGGACCGTCTGACAGGACGGGGAGGAGAGACAGAAGGGAGGAAGGCAGAGGAGACGCAGGGACAGACACGGGGAGGAGAGTCCGGACGTCCGTGGAGCCGACCCAGGAACGGGAGGGGGAGACCCGGAGGCCACAGGCCCAGGCCCGTGGGTTTCATGGGGACCCCCCACCCTCCCACCCCTTCCCCTCCTGCTCTCTGGCTGTCTTCAGGGGCTTCCCGAAAAGCTGGAGTCACATTCTCTCCCCGGCGTCATCAGAGGCGCTTCCTCCGGTGCTCTGCTTGGAGGGGGAGGCAGGGGGAGGGTCCTGCACGTCCTTCCCGGCTCCCTGAGGTCTGGTTTGGGTGGCATAGGGTCTATTCTTGGTGGTCCCGCGTGCCCCGAGTGAGGATGCTGGGCCCGTGAGACTCCTCCACAGCAACACCCCTCCTGGAAGCCCAACCCTGCTGCCCCATCCCCCTTGTGTCTGTGGGTGTCTCTCGCAAGCTTTGGGGTCCCTCACCTCTGAGTGACTGTTCCTGGCGGTGCCTATCTCCGCCTGTGTCCCTCCTCGTGTCTTCCTGTATCTGACTCTGTCTCCTCCCTGACCCTCTCTGTGGAAGCCCTGTGATTGTGAAACGCCAACAGCCTGTCCCCAGCATAAGCAAACCAGAGTCAAAGGGAGCAGCCTGTGCTGGGAGGGCTGGGTCGCCCTGCAGGGGAGTCTCCAGCCCAGACAGGAGCAGGAGCATGGCAGAGGACTGGTGGGGACAAGTGGCTTCTCATCCTCTCTTCTCAAACTCCCATGTCCTCTCCCCATACTCCACACCAAGGACACTCAAGTGTTGAAAGGTGTGTAGAGAGATAGCTCCACCCACCCCTCATCTACATCCATACATTTCCATCCCAATGAAGACACCTGTCTAGGTGGAAGATTGGGGGTGAGGGCACAAGGGGCTCCCGCCCCTCATTCCTACACACTGGCCCCTGGGAAGTGGGAAGAGCCATGCTTGTGGCCCATTGCCTCTGCTGGTCCTGTCTCAGAAGTGGCCCCAGTCCTCCCAAATAGAAGCCTGGAGATGGGCCCTCTCTGGCCCCCGGGTCCCTGCCTTAGAAGCAGGGCCAGTCCTGCACAGCGTCCCTCCGTTGCCACTTTCCTAGAAGGCCCTCATGGATGTTCCTGCTGGCCCCGCCATCCAGTTGCCGGCTGGGCCCCCTCCAGCCCCTGCCTCCTGGTCCCCTTTCCACTCTTCCCCTGGGCAGCTGTCTAGGACAGGCCACCCACCTGAGCAGATGTAGCACTCCTGAAAAGCAATGCCACCCGCCATGTGTGTGCGCACGTGTGCACGCGTGTGTGTGTGCAGGGGGGTCGTGCTGTTGTGTTTCTTTTTGATGCCTCTCTTCCTTCAGGGGTGGGCAGGAGACTTGGGGGCTAGGGCAAAGAAGAAGGAGCCTTGGAGGGCATGGATCTCATAGCCCCACTGGCAGATTTCAAACCCAGGTATTATGCAGGGGAGAAATTTCGAGTGGACACTCTTGGGGACCCAGCAGTCTAAGGTGAGGCCAGAGGCATGACGAGATGGGGACATTCCGAGCTTAGCCCTGGGGCACTGCCCTCATGGCATCTGCTGAGAGTTCTTTGTGCTGCTGCACTCCTGGGTCCTTCTATCTATCTGTCATCTATCTGAATTTCATGCATTGCTAGCTAGAAGTCACAGCTCATTCTGTGTTGGAGTCCACTCTGCCCCAGTGAGCTACTGACCCATAGCAGATGTGACCTCACTGGGCCTCAGTTTCCTCATCTATAACCTGAGGAATTAACCTGGATTATAGCTTCAGCTCTGACTGTGCTGAACTATGCCCGACAAGAGGCAGGTCCCCTCCCTGCCTGAACTGTGTGTGTGTGTGTGTGTAAAAGAGACAGAGAGGCTTGGTGTATATAGATGGACCGGATAGACAGAATCTGTTTTGCTTAATTTGCCCCAACAGCTGTTCCAGAGTGAAGGTGTATATGTGTTGGGGGTGGTAGGTGGAGAGTGTCGGGAGCCCTGAAAGCCTAGAAGTTGGGATTTAGAAGTTGGGATATGAAAACCAGGTTCACGTGTGGATTTCCGAGGAGGGAGGACCATGGGGGGAGTCAGAACCATGGATGGGCTCAGGTTAGCCCAGTTGAGGGTGTGGTTCTGCCACCAGACACTTTGGTGTGGGGGCGTGGAAGCCAGATGATGAAACCCATATTTCCACAGGCTAGGGGCAGGGTGGGATCCCACGTTCAGGTGACCTGCAGGAGGAGCCTCCTGGCATGGCCTTGGTGTCCCCATCTGGAACCCAAAGGGGCTGGATTTAAACTCCTCCAGGGACCCTTCTGACACTAAATTCTAGAATGAGGAGAGTGGGGGAGGGTTGGAGCGATGCTTGTTGGGGGAGTAGGACAGATGGCGGAGGAGGAGGTTCTTCCTCACTGTCTCCTTAAGTCTCAGTTTTCTCATCTTTTTAGCGGAACGATAGCTCAATGGGATCATTGCGACAATAAATAAGGCCAAGCGTATTGATAGCATTGTCCCTGCCACAGAGTGGCTGTCCCAAAGATGCTACCAGTTGCCACTTGTCACACCAGATTGTCCTGTGACAGCTGTTATTGCCAATGAACCCACTGACCAATGGACGGGCAGAGGCAAGAGCTCCCCTGCCCCACACCATCAGCCACCTGCCCCGGGGCCACACCTTACCTGTTGTTCCCCCCACACCCCTGCCCACAGGATCAGTCGACGTGGATGAGTGCTCAGAGGGCACGGATGACTGCCACATCGATGCCATCTGTCAGAACACGCCCAAGTCCTACAAATGCCTCTGCAAGCCAGGCTACAAGGGGGAAGGCAGGCAGTGTGAAGGTGAGTCCAGCCCGGCCCTCCCGGCCAGACCTGAGGCTGCCAGGGCTGCTGCAGGTGGCCGATGCCTGCCCCATTCATCACCAGCTGGGGCTGAGCCTCCAGCACCACCGTCATGGTTGCTGACAGCACAGGCTTCTCTCGGCCTCAGGAGGGAGGCAGTGAACTTTTCAGGAATGCCGGCTGCTTCCCTGGAAGGGTGGAGTTAGAGTCATGGGGTACCTGATTCTCAACTGGGCTTGAAACTTTTCGTTCTTTTTAAGAAATTGGCTGGGTGCGGTGGCTCAGGTCTGTAATCCCAGCACTTTGGGAGGCCGAGGCAGGCAGATTATTTGAGCTCAAGAGTTTGAGACCAGCCTGGCCAACATGGCAAAACCCCGTCTCTACTAAAAATACAACAAATACAAAAAAAGTTAGCCAGGCGTGGTGGCGCATGCCTATAATCTCAGCTACTCATGAAGCTGAGGCAGGAGAATCACTTTAACCCGAGAGGCGGAGGTTGTAGTAAACTGAGATGGCGCCACTGCACTCCAGCTTGGGCAACAGAGAAAGACTCTGTCTCAAAAAAAAAAGAAAGAAAGAAAAGAAAAAGAAATTAAGATGAAGTATTGAATAATGTATTTGTGCATCTGTCCTTGACTGGCTGTATGGGGCTGGAGTGCAAAGACCTGGGCTTACCCCCTGACCTCCAAGGTCCCTAACGTCAAGTTCAAAACCACCCTGTAGGTCTCTGTCTCGAGTTCCAGTGCTTGGACAGACACTGGTGGATTTGTGCCATCTGTCTGTCTATCCAGCCTTTCTGCCCTGCACCTGGGGTGCTGGTTAGACCTCCTGGCATTAGAAACTGCCTCCCCAGCAGGCTGAAAGAGAGAAAAGAGCAGCTCTGGCTACGTTTGGTGCCAGGACTCTCCAAGCCCATTGGAACCTTTGGAGCTTTTGTCCGTGAGGGTCTGCATGGCCGTCCTCACCCTGTGGGTCTGGAGCAGGACTGGGCATCTGGGAGCTGGAAATAGCTCTCTCCGAAACAGACACACCCCTGGTTGGGGTCACTGATCCCCATCTTCCCTGTCTGCACCCGTCGTATAAATGAGGAAAGCTGAGGCTCAGACAGGAGAAGCACCTTTTGCAGGATTCCCATGTTCACAGTGACATGACAAGGACTGAAATCCAGGTCTTGTAGCTCCCACTCAATGACTGTGGCAGCTGGTTTTCTTCTCCCTGGACCCTGCCAGCTGAATTTTTCCAAGTTTGGTATTTGTATTAGGAAAGTGACATGTGAGCACAGGATGGGTCCCAGTTCTTTCTGTGTAAGGCGTTTACAGGGCTAGAGTTTTGTGGGCGATGCAGCCACGCCTCCCCGGGATGCTGCTGGCGTTTATCCTTCGCATTTGTTGAGCATTTATTTAAGGCTGAGTGCTGGGCAGACGACATCGCCCTGGATCATGCCTGGTTGGGTCATATTCCTGGCACGCTCAGGGCCCCAGAACCCAAAGAGGGGAGCTGGCGCCTACCCACAGATCTCTGGAAGGAGGCCAGGCTGGAGGCACATAGAGGAGGCCATGAGTGAGAAGCCTGGTGGGGCGGCTGGCCCGGCTGCTGTCAGGGTCAGAGGTTAGCTCCTGGTTTGAGTGGTACATGTGAGGCTGTGTGTGACCGCTTTCTGATCCTCTATTCTGCCCCCCAGACCCAGTGTCCTGGCAAGGCAGGGCCATGGTTGACCCTCCATCTCTGCTGGTATAAGCCACTGACCTGGCCTCTTTGTCCCCCAGCCCAGCTCCTCCTTAGGCCCTCTCCTGCTGTCCCCTGCCCGGGAGGCCTTACCTGTTTCCCTAAAATTTTTCAGAGTTCAGCTTTAACTCCCCACTCTGCTTGACCCCTGAGTTAGGAGACAGACTCTTGCCCCAAGCCCAGCTCTGTTGCTCACTGGCTCTGCAGACTTCATGTTCTCACCTGCTAGAAAAGGAAATTGTTTTGTCCTGCTGGGTATGAAGACGAGACAAGAGGAGGCTTGCGAATGTGCTGCAGGAACTGCCAGGGGTCTCCCTCTCTCTCTAGTCAAATTCGGGCCTCCACCCTTCACATCCTGAAACACCTCTATCCTGGCATGTGCACACACACACAGACACACACACACATGCACACACACTGGGTTGCTCTACGTTTGTGAGCCCCAGCTCAGATTTCCTGCCTGCCTGGAGCTCCTTACCTTCTTTCTGCATCCTGTCTAAATCTGAAGGCTAATCATTCTTTAGATTTGCCTCCTCCGGGAAGCCTCTGATACCTCCATTTATACATGCACTTACACATGCACACACATGCATGCTAGACTGCATTGGTTACCTACGCCGCTCCCAGAGGCATCTGGGCTTCCCTCCATCATCACACTTCTGACTCGGTCATAATTACTTGTCTTGGTCCCGCCACAGAACTGTAAGCTCATTTATTGAGGGCCCACCATAAGCTTGCTGTCCCTACACCATACCGAAGCTGTCAAACTCAGGCCATGCCCCCAGGAGCTCTCAGTGAGCTCAATTAGAGAGGGCCTTTTACATTTGTAACCATGTTCCCAGCTCATGGGGCAGGGCCTGGCACTAGCGCGGGTCTACAGAAAACGTTTAGTCTGAGTTGGCTTTCCTTTGCCCAGACTGGACTTCACATTAGATGAGCAACCTCTAAGATATCCACAGAGGGGAGTGTGGAGCGTGGGGTCTGTGGAAGGGCTCGTTCTGGCCCTGGTATCATCTTGACCCTGCACAATGAGAGACAGGAGAGCAGATTGAAGGCTGGTCTCTTCAAGGGGAGCCTGGGTTGCAGCCCACCTTTCATGTGAACATTTGGGTGGTGATTTGCCCTCGCTGAGCCTTAGTTTCTCCTTTGGTTGTGAGGGCCAAAAATATTCCCCATCACAGGTCATCCTGAAAATTGAGTGAGGCACAGTATAATGCACTGGAGGCTGGCATCCAATACACAGTAGGCACTCATTCCACAGTGTGTGCTCCATATACAGATGGCAGGGTCATCACCATGGTCCTGTCATTATCATCATCATCATTATCACCATCATCATTATCATCATCATCATCATCACCATCACCACCATTACAATCACCATCACCATCACCATCA